>NC_058115.1:16153260-16460652 GCF_914725855.1 Thunnus albacares | reverse complement strand
GCTCTGACTTTAGTCACCAAGTGTCCTGCGTTCACATTGCGGGGAATCTCCTCCACACCTTCAACAGAACCGTTAGAGCTGACTGGATACAGGATGACTGGAGCGTTGTCGTTCTGATCCAGAATGAACACGTTCACTGTGACGTTGCTGCTTAATGAGGGAGTTCCAGAATCTGTGGCGACAACTTGGAACTGGAACGTTTTCAGAGTTTCAAAGTCGAAACTTTTTAGTGCTGAAATGTGTCCATTCTCTGAATTTATATTTAGGAAAGACATTATATCATTTTGACTTCCTTCTCTCACAATATGGTAAGAAATAGCTGCATTGTCATTTAAATCTTTGTCTGTAGCAGTTACAGAGAATATTGACTTTCCAGCAATATTATTTTCTACAAGATAAAACTCTAATGGGTTTTGTTCAAAATGTGGGATGTTGTCATTTACATCCGATATCTGAATGGCAAAGGTTTTAACAGTAGATAAGGGAGGCTCACCACAGTCAGTGGCTTTTATTATTATTTCATAATTTGGCACCAATTCTCGATCCAGAAATCCTTTTGTGACAAATGAATACGTGTTTTCCTTATAGGAGGGCTTTAACTCAAAAGGCACATCATTGGTTATGTGTGAAATTATTTTTCCATTCACACCGGAGTCTTTATCCGTCACACTAAGGAGTGAGATTACTGTGCCAGGCTTTGAATCTTCAGGCACTGTATTTGACAGTGATGTGACTTCTATTTCTGGTGGATTATCATTGACGTCTTTAATATTTATAATGACCCTACACTCACCTGTCAGTGGAGGCGATCCTTTATCTGATGCCTCAACGTCCAGTTCATATACGTCGTTTTCTTCATAGTCCACTACTCCTTTTACTCTCATTTCTCCGGTTAATTTGTCCAATTCAAAAATATCATAGACTTTCCGCAACAAGGTTTTTCCAAGGCTGTACTCAACTTCTCCATAAATGTCTTCATCGAGATCCGTCGCATTCATTCTAAATATTGATGTGCCGACTGGAATATTTTCTTGTATTGCAATCTGATAAATCTCCTGACTGAATATCGGACGATTATCATTACTGTCAAGGACAATAATGGAAACATTTAGTGTTCCTGATCTTTGAGGTTTACCTCCATCAACTGCTGTAACAAGTAGCGTATGTTTGTCCTTTTGTTCTCTGTCTAATGATTTCTTCAGCACTAAAAATGGTACCTTATTCGCATCACTTTGACGGATATTTACTTCAAAATGTTCATTTGACGTTAAAGTGTATGTACGAATAGAGTTTATTCCTGCATCGGGATCACGAGCAGTGTGCAGTTGAAATCGCCTTCCTGGCAATGTATGTTCAGCTATTTCAAATGTCTGCTCATTTTCCGGAAAAGTTGGAGAGTGATCATTTACATCAGTGATTTCTACAACTACGTAGTGTATCTCCAAAGGGTTTTCAACAAGGATTTTTAGCTCTATCAGACAAGCACCGCTGCCTTGACAGAGCTCCTCTCTGTCAATGTGATTATGGACGTGCAATGCTCCGTTATTCTGGTTTACGTCAAAAATAGCATCCTTTGATCTAGAAACAACACGGAACCGTCGATCAATCAAAGAGGTGATGTCAAGCCCAAGATCTTTCGCAACATTTCCAACAATAGTTCCGTCTTTAACCTCCTCTGGAATAGAGTACCGTATCTGAGCCCAAGTCTGCTTTCCGAAAAACAGCAGCAGAGCCAAATAAAAACCTAGCCTGGGGTAGTCCCTTGTTCGAGATTTTGTCTCGGTCCTCATCGTTATCCAACAGTATATAAACACACAGGAGCCTGTTACTGCGAAAAACAACTATACATGTCCAAATCGCTCAGTATCGCACATCCACAGAACGCACAACGTGATTTCATCGGCTGGTGTGCTTGATTCAGTTGCTTTCTTTGCTCTGCTCAGATGACAAAGAAAGGGATCGTGAGGGGAGGGCCAAAGTCGTTTGTGGTTTCCTGATATAATAGTGACACCCAGAGGTAATTACTGAGAGCTAACTTTGCTACATATTGTTTTTTTAAAAATGTTTCTAGAGGCGTGAGAACAGAAACTGAGGTGAAACGCACCTTGAAAAACACAAATAATTTCAGCATTTTCTCTCCCTCTCTCCCTGACAAATCCAAAAGTTTGATGATGCATTTTTTAGATGGTTTGCACTTACCAAGTGGCATATTAATTTAAACTGTTGAGTTGTAATATAGAAATAGGACTCGTAAAAGTAATAATAGTCAAAGTTACTTGAACATCGCATTATAGTTTGACGGTTTGCCTTTCAGCACCATGGACAGCAACCACAAGCAGTCACACAGCCTTTCCCTCTAATAATAAAAATAGTTCAGTGTTAAACCAGTTTAGTCCATGAATTCTACTCAAACACCTCAACATAAACACAGAAACATCTCCAAACTTTTCTGTCAGTTATCAGTTAGAATTTAAAATATTCTAAATACCAAACTGTGACAAACTCACTGCTCACATTTCCCAAATGCAGACTATAACTTCTCTGTGTTGCTGTATAACAATATATTATATTTCAGCAGCATGGGCAGATGTCATAGTCAGCTCACTGTTTACCAAGAATGAGCTGTTCAATGTATTTTAAAAATATATTCATCATGGCTTTGAGCATCTATATGCATGTATCTCTTACTATGTAAACAAGCACTTTTTATGATGAATCAGACAATGAAAAAGAAAAGAAACTCAACCAAACTACTTGGAATGTGTACATGAAAGCTACACATGGAACAAGAAGTATTATATTTTTGAGTTTGTTGTGAGTTATATAAGGTACTGTTCCCTGAGCAAAAGGCTGTAAAGACATGTTATGAAGAAAACGTCAAGCAAAAGGCTGACATAGAACTAAATGCTTATAAACATATTGTATGAAACTTTGTTTTTAAAGTCTTACCTCTTCAGAAGCCCGTCTCCTGTCTGGGAGCACCAGAGTATTGGCATGGCTGCCTGGGACTATAGTAGATCCTATACTCATCCTGGGTCCAACTAACATGTACCGTTTGTCTCCTGATCTGTACTGGATGCTGTGACACAGTGTCCCATCATAATTTGTGTCTTGTAGATATTTAGAAGTATAGTCTGTGGTTTTTGAACACTGCATTGCAATCAGCACAATGATACTGACGAGAAAAAGTACAGAAACTGAGCCCAAAGTTATCATCAGATAAAATGTAACATTGTCTTCATCGTCAACTTTTGCAGAACTTTTAACATCAGATGCTGCAAAAGCCTCTTTGGGCTCCACGAGTTTGACAATCACAGTAGCTGTCGCTGAGAGTGAAACGTTCCCATTGTCTTTGACCAATATGACCAGTTTATGCTCAGCCTCGTCTGTCTCTGTGAATGAGCGAAGTGTTCTGATCTGTCCTGTATAGCGGTCCAAACCAAAGAGACTGTGGTCAGTAACTTGCTGCAGTGAAAACAGTAACCAGCCGTTATATCCTATATCAGCGTCATAGGCTCTGACTTTAGTCACCAAGTGTCCTGCGTTCACATTGCGGGGAATCTCCTCCACACCTTCAGCAGAACCGTTAGAGCTGACTGGATACAGGATGACTGGAGCGTTGTCGTTCTGATCCAGAATGAACACGTTCACTGTGACGTTGCTGCTTAGTGACGGAGTTCCAGAATCTGTGGCGACAACTTGGAACTGGAACGTTTTCAGAGTTTCAAAGTCAAAACTTTTTAGCGCTGATATTTGTCCGTTTTCAGAATTGACATTGAGGAAGGATGTGATGTCATTTTGTACTGCGTCCTTTCTAACAACCTGATAGGAGATCGCTGCATTTTCATTTAAATCCACGTCATATGCGTTTACAGAAAATATTGAAGAGCCAGGAACGTTATTTTCTACCAGATATAACTCTAAAGGATTGTGTCTAAACTCAGGGCGGTTATCATTTACATCGGATACTTCAACAGTCAGAGTTTTGACGGTGGATAGTGGAGGTTCACCACAGTCACTGGCTGTTATTGTAATGTCATAATGTGAAACATTTTCCCTGTCCAGACGCCCCATAGTCACAAGAGAATACATATTTTCCTGTATAGATGGTCTCAAATCAAATGGGACATTCCCCGCGATTGTACAAATAACTTTACCATTAACACCTGAATCTGTGTCCGTCACACTAATCAGAGAGATAACAGTGCCCGACTTTGAATCTTCGGGGACTACGTTTGACAATGAAGTCACTTCTATATCTGGCTTATTATCATTCACATCTATTATTTTGATAATAACTCTACATTCAGCCGTCCAGGGCGGCTGGCCTTTGTCGGAGGCTTGAACATCCAGTCTGTAAATCTCCATATCTTCAAAGTCTACGTTTCCTTTCACTCGAATCTCACCTGAGATGCTATCTAGGATAAATGTGTCATACACTTTTTGTTTCAAGGTTTTGCTTAGGCTGTATTCAATTTCACTATTCGAGCCTTCATCCAAATCCGTGGCATTGACTTTAAGGACAAGTGTACCACGAGGGGCGTTTTCGTGTAAATTTACTGTGTATACATCCTTACTAAATATAGGGCGGTTATCATTCGTATCAATAACTATGATAATCAAATTAAGGCTTCCGGATCTCTGTGGATTTCCTCCATCACTTGCCGTTAATACCAAGCGATGCTCTTTCTGTTGTTCCCTGTCCAAGTGTTTCTTTAACAGGAGAAATGGTATTTTTTCATCCTCGTTTTCTCTTATCTCAATGTCAAAATCAGAATTTGTGTTAAGCTTGTAGAAACGTACAGAATTAATTCCGCTATCGGGGTCACGGGCTGCATGAATCGGAAATCGTGTACCCACAGGAACATGCTCGGATATTTCCAGGAGCTGGTCCTCGCCGGGGAAAGACGGAGAGTGATCATTTATATCCGTAATTTCCACTGCAACGTAATGTATTTCTAAAGGATTTTCAACCGCTATTTTTAGATTAACCAAACAGACACTGTTTCCAGGGCACAATTCCTCTCTATCTATCGTTTTATGGACATACATCTGTCCATTGTCCTGATTTACCTGAAACAGGACGTCACTGGAGCCAGACACAATACGAAACCGCCTCTCCTTTAGAGTAGTGAGATCAATTCCCAAGTCCTTTGCAATATTTCCAACGACAGATCCCACTTTGGCCTCCTCTGGAATAGAGTACTTCATTTGAGCTGATATTCCATTGTCGTAACACAACAACAAAAATCCCACAACCCACCAGAGCTCTATCATAGGCCATTGTCTCCCGTTTCTCACATAAAGCAACATCTTCGTCAAACCAAACACAGTTATTCCTTTGTTAGAAAACAAAATTCCGTCGACTTTCCTACTCAGAAACCGAAGCATGAAAAAATCCCTCTATTTGCCTGATCCTGCATCCATAGACCCGACTCTATCAACGACTGAAATGGAAATTATACTAATACGCGTTGAGCCCGTACAGCATCAAAACCAGAACATAAACTATGTCACACTGACACCTTGTGGCCCGAGTTACAAAATATTAATTTAGTGGCACATTATTATGGCTGTATATGGCAATGTAGACTGCAATTTGGCTGTGGCAATTACATATTTATATAAAAAAAAATATGTGTGTATGATTGAAATGTAAAACTGAAAAAAATAAAAAATCAGATTTTTTTCAGAATTTCAAAAATGGATTGAACTGTAAAATTGAAATCTATACCGAACTAAACGAAGATATAGTTCAATTGCATGCCGTGATTATGGTATAATTTTTTAACAGACCAGAAGAAACATCACAGAAATCTAGGAAAAGCGGTGCTTACCTCTCCAGATTCTCGTCTCCTGTCAGGAAGTACCAGAGTATTGGCATGGCTTCCCGGGACTATAGTAGATCCTATACTCATTCTTGGTCCAACTAACATGTAGCGTTTGTCTCCTGATCTGTACTGGATGCTGTGACACAGTGTCCCATCATAATTTGTTTCTTGTAGATATTTAGAAGTGTAGTCGTTGGTTTTGGAGCACTGCATTGCAATCAGCACAATGATACTGATAAGGAAAAGTACAGAAACTGAGCCCAAAGTTATCATCAAGTAAAATGTAACATTGTCTTCATCATCAACTTTTGCAGAACTTTTAACATCAGATGCTGCAAAAGCTTCTTTGGGCTCCACAAGTTTGACAATCACAGTAGCTGTTGCCGAGAGTGAAACGTTCCCATTGTCTTTGACCAATATGACCAGTTTATGCTCAGCCTCGTCTGTCTCTGTGAATGAGCGAAGTGTTCTGATCTGTCCTGTATAGCGGTCCAAACCAAAGAGACTGTGGTCAGTAACTTGCTGCAGAGAAAAGAGTAACCAGCCGTTATATCCTATATCAGCGTCATAGGCTCTGACTTTAGTCACCAAGTGTCCTGCGTTCACATTGCGGGGAATCTCCTCCACACCTTCAGCAGAACCGTTAGAGCTGACTGGATACAGGATGACTGGAGCGTTGTCGTTCTGATCCAGAATGAACACGTTCACTGTGACGTTGCTGCTTAGTGACGGAGTTCCAGAATCTGTGGCAACAACGTGGAACTGGAACGTTTTCAGAGTTTCAAAGTCAAAACTTCTTAGTGCTGAAATTTGTCCATTATATGAATTTATATTCAGAAAAGATGCAATATCATTATGACCACCTTCTCTAACTATACGATAAGACACTGCAGCGTTGTCATTTAAGTCTTTATCAGATGAACTCACAGAAATTATAGATGCGCCAGCGACATTATTTTCCGTCAAATATAATTCCAGGGGACTGTGTGAGAACTCTGGGATGTTATCATTCACATCTGACACCTGAATACTCAAACTTTTGAATGTGGAAAGAGGAGGCTCACCACGATCAGTAGCTGTTATTGAGATGTCATAAAGTGACACAGTTTCTCTGTCCAATGCTTCTTTAGTCACTAATGAAAACATGTTTTCTTTAAATGATGGTTTCAGTTCAAATGGCACATTGTCTGTTAGACTGCATATGACTTTGCCATTCAGGCCAGAGTCAATATCTGCAACACTAATGAGAGCAATTACAGTCCCTTGTTTTGAATCCTCTGGGACCATGCTGGATATTGAAGTCACGTCTATCTCTGGTTTATTGTCATTGACATCTTGGATTTTTATTATAACTCTACAATCAGTTGTCATCGGAGGCTGACCTTTGTCAGAGGCTTGGACGTCTAACTTGAAAACATCAGCTGTCTCATAGTCAATTTGTCCGTTAACTCGAATTTCTCCTGTATTTCCGTCCAGACTAAACAGTTGTAATACATTTGAATTAATGTCACTTCCGAATGCATACTCCATATCCCCATTAGTTCCCTCATCAAGATCCGTTGCTTGAACTTTTGTGACAATAGTGCCTAATGCAGCATTTTCTTGTAACACAACAGAATAAACCTCTTTAGAAAAAACAGGTCTGTTATCATTGATATCAAGAACCCTTATTGTAAGATTTAGATTTGCAGATTTTGGCGGTGTCCCTCCATCTATAGCGGTCAAAATCAAGCTATGGTTTGTTTTCTGCTCTCTGTCTAAGTGCCTCTGCAACACTAGAAAAGGAATTTTATCCTCTCCCCTATCTCGAATTTCAAGATGAAAGTTATCGTTTTGACTAAGTTTATAGCGCTGGACTGAATTTATTCCAACATCTGGATCACGGGCGCCTGGTAACTGAAATCGTGCTCCTGGTAAAGTGTTTTCTGCTATTTCTATTACCTTTTCTTTCTCGGCAAAACTCGGTGCATGGTCGTTAGCATCCGTTATTTCCACAGTGACATAATGGATTTCAAGTGGATTTTCAACAACGATTTTCAGATCCATTAAACAAGCACCGTTTCTATCACACAGCTGTTCTCGGTCGAGATTTTTATGAACATACAAAACCCCATTGTTCGGGTTTACCTCAAATAGCGCGTCCTGAGCTCCAGACACAATACGAAAACGCCTGTTTATCAAGGTACTGACATCAAGACCCAAATCCTTGGCAACATTTCCAATAGTAGCTCCCACTCTGACCTCTTCTGGGGTCGAGTATTTTATTTGAGCTAAAATAAGCTCACCGCAACAAAACAGCAGAGACAAAAGCAGGGAACGCGAGCAAGACATCATTCTGCCTCTTTGTCCTTTGTTTCCTTTTGCGTAATCATTTAAAACAGCATCCACAAATATCCTCCACTCGAAACACCTCCAGATGTCCTGAGATTATCTTTCAGAAAACCATGTTCGCGTAGGAAAGGTACAGATCAAAATCCCGAAATGATGGCACTCTTTGTGGTCGGGCAGAAAAACACAGTTTGAAAGGGGCAGAGTCTATTCTGCATCAAGCCTTAGCAGCTCCCTACTGTAACACTGACACCCCGTGGATCATTCGATGCTTGCATTTAATATGAAGGAGGAAGAGAACATCAAACATGATTCCACTTAACAGAGACCTATAACGAACTAGATCTAGAATAGATGGATTAGAAACTAAATCTTGAGTATTCAAGCTGATCTCGATACGATGAAGCGAAAATATCACTAGACAGCCCACAGCATATGAAACAACAACTTTATAGTGAATATTAAAAAAAAATATGGGTTACTTTCCCTAAAACCCGATTTTCGGGGGCCACTTCAGTATTTGCATTGCTGGCCTGGACGATAGCACAAACTCTGTTTGTTTACTGCAAAATTTCAGCACCGTGTACAGCGCTAATACTTGTTAGTACTGTTATTTTGGGAGCTTAACTGAAATAATACTAGGACAAGCGTCGCCAAAATTAAAAAGAAAAGCTATTGTATCTAGCCAAGACAATGAAACCTAACTTGAAAACCACCACAACGTGACCAAAAAATCGCCACGAACACGAAACTTAATGGATAGCGCATCAGTGCGGAACCAAATATATATTTGCATACACATTTTACAATTACAGTAGGGGTAAACTTTGGACATTACAATGACTTTGACCAAAACCATATTTCAATTCGTTCACAAGGTATAGCAAAATTCCTGTTTTAAAAAGTCATCACCATATTCCCTTTAGAAGAAGTTTTTGGTAAGCCGAAAGAAATTCCTATATAAAAGTGACACATCAGTTATTAAGGATCATAAATTACTCTTACCTCTGCAGATGCCCGTCTCCTGTCTGGGAGTACGAGAGTATTTGCATGGCTGCCAGGGACTATAGTAGATCCTATACTCATTCTGGGTCCAACTAACATGTACCGTTTGTCTCCAGATCTGTACTGAATGCTGTGACACAGTGTCCCATCATAATTTGTGTCTTGTAGATATTTAGAAGTATAGTCTGTGGTTTTGGAGCACTGCATTGCAATCAGTATGATGATACTGATAAGAAAAAGTGCTGAAACTGAGCCCAAAGTTATCATCAGGTAAAAAGTCACGTCATTCCCCTCATCATCTTTTGCTGAACTTTTGACATCAGAAGCTGCAAAAGCTTCTTTGGGCTCCACAAGTTTGACAATCACAGTAGCTGTTGCTGAGAGTGAAACGTTCCCATTATCTTTGACCAGTATGACCAGTTTATGCTCAGCCTCGTCTGTCTCTGTGAATGAGCGAAGTGTTCTGATCTGTCCTGTATAGCGGTCCAAACCAAAGAGACTGTGGTCAGTAACTTGCTGCAGTGAAAAGAGTAACCAGCCGTTATATCCTATATCAGCGTCATAGGCTCTGACTTTAGTCACCAAGTGTCCTGCGTTCACATTGCGGGGAATCTCCTCCACACCTTCAGCAGAACCGTTAGAGCTGACTGGATACAGGATGACTGGAGCGTTGTCGTTCTGATCCAGAATGAACACGCTCACTGTGACGTTGCTGCTTAGTGACGGAGTTCCAGAATCTGTGGCGACAACTTGGAACTGGAACGTTTTCAGAGTTTCAAAGTCGAAACTTTTTAACGCTGAAATGTGTCCATTATCTGAATTTATATTTAGGAAAGACATTATGTCGTTTTGACTTCCTTCTCTCACAATATGATATGAAATAGCTGCATTGTCATTCAAATCTTTGTCCGTTGCGCTTACAGAGAATATTGACACTCCAGCAACATTATTTTCTACAAGATAAAACTCTAAAGGATTTTTTTCAAAGTGCGGTCTGTTGTCATTTACATCTGATATTTGAATGTTAAGAGTTTTTAATGTCGATAAGGGAGGTTCACCACAGTCGTTGGCCTTTAATGTTATTTCATAATGTGACACCTCCTCCCGATCCAAAAATTCCTTAGTAACAACTGAATATGTGTTTTCCTTAAAGGAGGGCTTTAATTCAAAAGGCACGCCATCATTTATGGTTGTGATGATTTTGCCATTGACACCGGAATCTTTATCCGTCACGCTGATGAGAGATATAACAGTGCCAGGTTTCGAATCTTCCGACACTGTATTTGACAGCGATGTGACCTCTATTTGTGGTGGATTATCGTTTACATCTATGATCTTAATATTGACCCTACACTCACCTGTCAGTGGAGGTGTTCCTTTATCTGATGCCTCAATGTCTAATTTATAAACGTCGATTTCCTCATAGTCCACTATTCCTTTCACTCTGATCTCCCCAGATAATCTGTCCAACTCAAAAAGGTCATATATGTTTCTTCTCATGGTTTTTGCAAGACTGTATTCGATTTCCCCGTTGCTGCCTTCATCTAGATCCGTCGCATTCATTTTAAATATTGAAGAATCGACTGGAATATTTTCCTTTATTGCAATTTGATAAATCTCCTTACTAAACATCGGACGATTATCATTACTGTCAAGGACAATGATGGAAACATTCAGTGTTCCTGATCTTTGAGGTTTACCTCCATCAACTGCTGTAACTATTAACGAGTGTTTGTTTTTTTGTTCTCTGTCTAACGACTTCTTCAGCACTAAAAATGGTATTTTATCGTCATCGCTTTGACGTATATCCACTTCAAAGTGATCATTTGACGTTAAAGTGTATGTGCGAATAGAGTTTATTCCTGCATCGGGATCATTAGCGGTGTGCAGTTGAAATCGCTTTCCTGGCAATGTATGTTCAGCTATTTCAAATGTCTGCTCATTTTCCGGAAAAGTTGGAGAGTGATCATTTACATCCGTAATTTCTACAACTACGTAATGTATCTCCAAAGGGTTTTCAACAAGGATTTTTAGCTCCATCAGACAAGCACCGCTGCCTTGACAGAGCTCCTCTCTGTCAATGTGATTATGGACGTACAATGCCCCGTTATTCTGGTTTACCTCAAAAATAGCATCCTTTGATCCAGAAACAACACGGAACCGTCGATCAATCAGAGAGGTGATGTCAAGCCCGAGATCTTTCGCAACATTTCCAACAATAGTTCCGTCTTTAACCTCCTCTGGAATAGAGTACCGTATCTGAGCCCAAGCCGGCTTTCCGAAAAACAGCAGCAGAGCCAAATAAAAAGCTAACCATGGGCAGTCCCTTGTTCGACTTTTTGTCTCGGTTCCCATCGTTATCCAACAGCACATAAACACACAGGAGCCTGTTACTGCAAAAAACAATTATACATGTCCAACCCGCTCAGAACGCACAACGTGATTTCATCGGCTGGTGTGCTTGATTCAGTTGCTTTCTTCGCTCTGCTCAGATGACAAAGAAAGGGATCGTGAGGGGAGGGCCAAAGTCGTTTGTGGTTTCCTGATGTAATAGTGACACCTAGAGGTAATTACTGAGAACAAATTTTACTGCATATTGTTCTTTTTAGATGTTTCTAGAGGCGTGAGAACAGAAACTGAGGTGAAACGCACCTTGAAAAACACAAATAATTTCAGCATTTTCTCTCTCTCCCTCCCTCACAAATCCAAAAGTTTGGTGATGCATTTTTCTAGACGGTGTGCACTTACCAAGAAGCATATTAATTTAAACTGTTAAGTCGTAATATAGAAATAGGACTTATAAAAGTAATACTAGTCAATGTTACTTTAACATCGCATTACAGTTTGACGGCTTGCCTTTCAGCACCATGGACAGCAACCATGAATTAAGCCCAAATACCTAAACCCAAACACAGAAACATCTTTACTTTTTTCAGTCAATTATTGGTTAGAGTTTGGAATATTCTAAAAACCCAAACTGTGACAAACTCACTGCTCACATATCCCAGATGCAGATTATAACTTCTCTGTATGGCTGTATAAAAATATATTGCATTTCAGCGCCATGGACAATGAGAGGAAAAGACTGTCCTCATTACAAATGATGAGCTCTTCAATGTATTTTAAACTTGCATGTATATGCACAATACAGGGAGACAAAATGTATTTTTTTTACATCTCTTGCTATATAAACAAGCACTTTTTATGATGAATCAGACAATAAAAAACAACAGAAACGCAAACAAACTAATTGGAATGTGTGTAAGAAAGCCACGAACTTAACAAGAAGTATATTTTTTAGTTTGTTGTGAGCTATATAAGGTACTGTTCTCTGAGCAAAACGCTGTAGAGACATGTTAGGAAGAAAACTTCAAGCAAAAGGCTAACATAGAACTAAATGCGTATAAACATATTGTATAAAACTTTGTTTTTAAAGGCTTACCTCTCCAGATGCCCGTCTCCTGTCAGGAAGTACCAGAGTATTGGCATGGCTGCCTGGGACTATAGTAGATCCTATACTCATTCTGGGTCCAACTAGCATGTAGCGCTTGTCTCCAGATCTGTACTGGATGCTGTGACACAGTGTCCCGTCATAATTTGTTTCTTGTAGATATTTAGAAGTATAGTCAGTGGATTTTGAGCACTGCATTGCAATCAGCACAATGATACTGATAAGGAAAAGTACAGAAACTGAGCCCAAAGTTATCATCAGATAAAATGTAACATTGTCTTCATCGTCAACATTTGCAGAACTTTTAACATCAGAAGCTGCAAAAGCTTCTTTTGGCTCCACAAGTTTGACAATCACAGTAGCTGTTGCTGAGAGTGAAACGTTCCCATTATCTTTGACCAGTATGACCAGTTTATGCTCAGCCTCGTCTGTCTCTGTGAATGAGCGAAGTGTTCTGATCTGTCCTGTATAGCGGTCCAAACCAAAGAGACTGTGGTCAGTAACTTGCTGCAGTGAAAAGAGTAACCAGCCGTTATATCCTATATCAGCGTCATAGGCTCTGACTTTAGTCACCAAGTGTCCTGCGTTCACATTGCGGGGAATCTCCTCCACACCTTCAGCAGAACCGTTAGAGCTGACTGGATACAGGATGACTGGAGCGTTGTCGTTCTGATCCAGAATGAACACGTTCACTGTGACGTTGCTGCTGAGTGACGGAGTTCCAGAATCTGTGGCGACAACTTGGAACTGGAACGTTTTCAGAGTTTCAAAGTCGAAACTTTTTAACGCTGAAATGTGTCCGTCATCTGAATTTATATTTAGGAAAGACATTATGTCGTTTTGACTTCCTTCTCTCACAATATGATATGAAATAGCTGCATTATCATTCAAATCTTTGTCCGTTGCGCTTACAGAGAATATTGACGCTCCAGCAATATTGTTTTCTACAAGATAAAACTCCAAAGGGTCATTCTCAAAGTGCGGCCTGTTGTCATTTACGTCTGATATTTGAATGTTAAGAGTTTTTAATGTCGATAAGGGGGGTTCACCACAGTCAGTGGCTTTTATTGTTATTTCATAACGTGACTCCTCCTCTCGATCCAAAAATTCCTTAGTGACAACTGAATATGTGTTCTCCTTATAGGAGGGCTTTAATTCAAAAGGCACGCCATCATTTATGGTTGTGATGATTTTGCCATTGACACCGGAATCTTTATCCCTCACAGTGATGAGAGATATAACAGTGCCAGGTTTCGAATCTTCCGACACTGTATTTGACAGTGATGTGACTTCTATTTGTGGTGGATTATCGTTTACATCTATGATCTTAATATTGACCCTACACTCACCTGTCAGTGGAGGTGTTCCTTTGTCTGATGCTTCAACATCCAATTTATAAACGTCGTTTTCTTCATAGTCCACTATTCCTTTCACTCTGATCTCCCCAGATAATCTGTCCAACTCAAAAAGGTCATATATGTTTCTTCTCAAGGTTTTTGCAAGACTGTATTCGATTTCCCCGTTGCTGCCTTCATCTGGATCCGTCGCGTTCATTTTGAATATTGAAGAACCGACTGGAATATTTTCCTTTATTGCAATTTGATAAATCTCCTTACTAAACATCGGACGATTATCATTACTGTCAAGGACAGTAATGGAAACATTTAGTGTATCTGATCGTTGAGGTTTACCTCCATCAACTGCTGTAACGATTAGCGAGTGTTTGTTTTTTTGTTCTCTGTCTAACGACTTCTTCAGCACTAAAAATGGTATTTTATCGTCATCGCTTTGACGTATGTCTACTTCAAAGTGATCATTTGACGTTAAAGTGTATGTGCGAATAGAATTCACCCCAGAATCGGGATCATTAGCGGTGTGCAGTTGGAATCTTTTTCCTGGCAATGTATGTTCAGCTATTTCAAATGTCTGTTCTTTTTCGGGAAAATTAGGAAAGTGGTCATTTACATCAGTGATTTCTACAACTACATAGTGTATTTCCAAAGGGTTTTCGACTATGACTTTAAGCTCAATCAGGCAGGCGCCGCTGCCCTGACAGAGGTCCTCTCTGTCGATTTTCTTATGGACATACAGAGCCCCATTGTCCTGGTTTACCTCAAAAAATGCGTCCTTAGATTCAGAAACAACACGGAACCGTCGGTCAATCAAAGAGGTGATGTCAAGGCCAAGATCCTTCGCAACATTTCCAACAACAGAGGCTTCTTTAACCTCCTCGGGAATTGAGTACCTTATTTCCGCCAAAGCCCGTTTTCCTAAAAGCAACAGTAAAGTCAAGTAGAAAGAAATCCAGGTGCAGCCGCTTGTTCGAGTCTGTCTTTCGGTCCCCATAGTTATCCAGCCACATATCAATACACAAAATCCCGTTACTGAAATAAATGTCTATATCCAACCTATTGCGTGTCGCATATTTACCACAGCACTATTCCATCGGATGGCGAGCTCGATTCAAATGCCTTCTCTGCTTCTTTCAGGGAGCAGACAAAAGCTTTGTCAGGGGAGGGACAAAGTGTCTCTATGGGTTCCTAATGTAACACTGACACCCAGAGGTCATCGTGGAAGTTCTAGCCCAATATACTTAAAGAATCTACCATCACCATGACCAAACCATCACGATTCCACCTTTGTTCTTCCTCATCACACTGTTCTCTTTGTGTAGCAAACAAAATGTATAGAATTGCTCCAGATAGATTGTAAAACGGGCTTCTCATTTGTTAAATTCGACTGTAGTTAATGGGCTTGGCATTCAAAATGAGCAATGTTTATTACGTGTCTTCATTCTCCATCACTGTAGACTGTTATGTAGGAACACAAAGACGCAAAGGCATTTCAGCAACGTGGATAGATACATGACCCTGGCCATTTGCCTGTCTCTTTCTTAAAAAAAGAAATAGTAGTCCTGACTTAAAATTATTATTGCTTATACGAATCAATAGGAACGCTAGCAACTTCAAACTTTACCATTAGTTGTTCTATGAAATTTAGTTGAATGTTTACAGAACTGTCACAGACACACACCAAAGTAGAGATACGTCAGCGTACTTCAGTGCCATGGACAGTCGTCACATTTAGGAAGATTTTCCTCTTTAAAATGGATGACAGAAGATATTTATATATTTTATCTATTCTAAATATTTGGTATTCACCAGCTTACGTAGATGTGAAAATTATAAAATCAGATGGTGTGTCAAGTAAGGGGAAAACTGTGGAACTTTGTGGCTATTGTCGACACAACAAATAAAAGAAAGCAAGCCATTTGTTATACTGATTTGCAAAACCACATCTCTTTTTATGGAAACAACAACAAACAACACTGTCTGGTCAATACCGTATGTCTTAAGAAATTTGGACTAAACGGCACAGATTCACAATTAATGAGCATCACAATGATCAAGTTTGTAATATATTTTGTTATAGTTTATTTCGACCTGTTTTGCAGTTCCCTTTGTAGAAAGGCATTGAGAGAGATGGAAAAATGCTATTAAGCAAAAAGCAAAGACAGAACGGAATACATGTAAACATGCTATATATCACATCGTTTTAAAGTTCTTACCTCTCCAGATGTTCCTCTTCTGTCAGGAAGCACCAGAGTATTGGCATGGCTGCCTGGGACTATGGTAGACCCTATACTCATCCTGGGTCCAACTAACATGTAGCGTTTGTCTCCTGATCTGTACTGGATGCTGTGACATAGTGTCCCATCATAATTTGCATCTTGTAGATATTTAGAAGTATAGTCTGTGGATTTGGAGCACTGCATTGCAATCAGCACAATGATACTGATGAGAAAAAGTACTGAAACTGAGCTCAAAGTTATCATCAGATAAAAAGTCACATTGTCTTCCTCGTCAACTTTAGTTGCACTTTTGACGTCAGAAGCTGCAAAAGCCTCTTTGGGCTCCACAAGTTTGACAATCACAGTAGCTGTTGCTGAGAGTGAAACATTCCCATTGTCTTTCACCAGTATGACTAGTTTATGCTCAGCTTCGTCTGTCTCTGTGAATGAGCGAAGTGTTCTGATCTGTCCTGTATAGCGGTCCAAACCAAAGAGACTGTGGTCAGTAACTTGCTGCAGTGAAAAGAGTAACCAGCCGTTATATCCTATATCAGCGTCATAGGCTCTGACTTTAGTCACCAAGTGTCCTGCGTTCACATTGCGGGGAATCTCCTCCACACCTTCAGCAGAACCGTTAGAGCTGACTGGATACAGGATGACTGGAGCGTTGTCGTTCTGATCCAGAATGAACACGTTCACTGTGACGTTGCTGCTTAGTGACGGAGTTCCGGAATCTGTGGCGACAACGTGGAACTGGAACGTTTTCAGAGTTTCAAAGTCGAAACTTTTTAGCGCTGAAACGTGTCCATTATCTGAATTTATATTCAAAAATGTTGCCATTTTAACTTGACTGCCTTCCTCTCTAACTATATGATAAGTTAGAGCCGCATTTTCATTTAAGTCTTTATCTGAAGCCGTAATAGAAAAAATTGGGTTTCCAGCGACGTTATTTTCCACCAGGTAAAGTTCAATTGGATTATGCAGAAATTCTGGGATATTATCATTCACGTCTGATACCTCAATACTCAGAGTTTTAAATGCGGATAGAGGAGGCTGACCACAGTCTGTAGCTGTTATTGTGATGTCATAATGTGAAACTGATTCTCGATCCAAGCGATGTTTCAAAACTAAAGAGTACATATTATCTTGAAATGATGGTTTTAATTCGAATGGCACATTTTCTGAAATACTACATATTACTTTACTGTTTAAACCGGCGTCTTTGTCTGTAATACTAATAAGAGAAACGACAGTTCCAGGCTTTGAATCTTCAGATACCATGTTTGACAGGGATGTCACCTCTATTTCAGGTTTGTTGTCATTTTCATCGACTACTTTGATGATTACAATGCAGTCAGCACTCATTGGAGGTTGTCCTTTGTCAGTGGCATGGACGTCTAACTTATAAACGTCAGCCTTCTCAAAGTCAATTTCGCTCTTTACTCTAATTTCACCAGTGTCTTTATCCAAGCTAAACATGTCATATATTTTATGGTCAAGTTCACCACCGAAAAAATATTCAATATTTCCATTTGAACCGTCATCCACATCAGTCGCCTCCACCTTGATCACAGTCGTATCTGTATCCACATTTTCAGGTATCGTTACGGAATACACTTCTTGGCTAAATACCGGATGGTTATCATTTGAATCAAGAACTATGACTGTCACATTAAGAGTCCCTGATCTCGGTGGATTTCCACCGTCAACTGCTGTCAGAATCAGTTTGTGCTCATGGTGCTTTTCACGATCTAGAGACTTTTGCAAGACTAAGAATGGTACCTTGTCGTCTGCTCTGTCACGAATTTGGACACTAAAATATTCATTGTGGTTTAATTTGTACACTCGCACCGTATTAACTACAACATCTGGATCGCGTGCAGTCGGTAACTGGAAGCGTCTGCCTGGAAGAGTAGACTCAGAGATTTCTAATATTTTTTCTTCCTCTTGAAAACTGGGTGAATTATCATTAACATCTATGATTTCAACTCCAACATAATGTACTTCCATTGGGTTCTCAGCTACCATTTTTAGGTTCATTAAACATGGCGAAACGCTTTCACAGAGCTCCTCTCGGTCGATCTTTTTATCCACATACAAGACGCCACTGTTCTGATTTACTTCAAACTGAGCATCTTCAGTTCCTGAAACAATACGAAACCGTCTTTCCTCCAGCGAACTGATGTCCAGTCCTAGATCTTTGCCGACATTTCCAATGATAGTTCCCACTTTTACTTCCTCTGGAATTGAATATTTTATCTGAGCTGAAACCTGCTCCACGCAGTTGAGCATCAAAGAGAGACGGAGGGCTACCCACCAGGACTGTACTCCTCGTCTTTGTCCTCCGGTTCCCATCGTTTCAGCTTTGATTGGTATTATATCCACTCAGAGGTCCATACGAAAAACGAAATTGCCTAAGCCACAAAATATGCTGTTGAAATATATCCCATATTTTCAACTTGTCTATGTACACCCGTCAGAACGGCAACACTGGTTACTGTTGAAGGTACTGTCTCTTCTGTGTCGACCTGAACAAAACCTCTGAGGAAGGGGCAGGGCCAGCGCTATAATACAACAGTTTATGCTGATATGACACTGACACCTTGTGGACTGAGCACATTATGACCCCTTATTGAATCAAACCACGTCATAAAGGACTATATCAGTGTGTTTGCAAATTGTAACTCCCGAACCACAAATCATTTATCGTATTGCAAGTTAGACAGTTTTAGATTTCAATAATGCATTTTTCTACCGTTTCAGGTAGCTACTATCCCTCATCTCTGTATGGTATGATACCAATCATCAGACTCTTGAAACGTGCTCATGTTGTGTAAACATAACAGCGATCATATCTTCATTATTGTTACATTATGGCTTCATGTCAAGGCAGTAAGCACTGATAGATTTGAACATTGCGAACTGAATTCCCTTGACAATAATGTTACTTTACGAAAAAAAAATGCAGAATGAATGCACTTTAATGGACAACATTATTCAACCAAGTTTTAATGGTGTGCTTATAAAGTTTTGTAATTCAGATGAATAGAGACCACCGGATTCCTAGACCGGTGGAAAAGTTATATCCAGATTACTAAAACACAGTAGGGTGGCAAACAACACAGTCATTGATTTGTAGTACATAGGCTAAAAAAAATCAAACCACAAGTTTGGTTCCTGAAATCCATAAATAAAACCCACAAAGCTCACAAAGCTTACACTCTGAAAATCACCACAATATAACCAAGCATGATTAAGTGTCAGCACCATGGACAGCGCTACACATTATGCCGTTATGTTGCAATAGTTTTCCTTGTGGAGCAGCCTAAACCTGTTGCTTAAAGAAGTGATATCCAAACTGAAACCTTAATCCGAACTTCTAACCAATACCGCCAAGACTACATTTAAACACCTTGGACAGTGATCTCATATAAACCATGGACAGCGCCACGAAATACGGTGTGACATTAATAACCTCACCACATTTTCTAATTTCAAGAGAGGCATGTGCGCTCACTGATAAGACTTTCATATCATTTACTTCACATAGTAAACTAACTGTTTTATATGTGTCCAAGGTTAATCATACCTGTTAAGAGGAAGTTATCTTAATGTGACTCACAATAAATTCCCTGTAAGTTTGCGAAAAATATCTTTAATTAAAATCGAAACATGTGCTTACCTCTTCAGATGCTCTCCTCCTGTCAGGAACCACCAGAGTATTTGCATGGCTGCCCGGTACTATAGTAGATCCTATACTCATCCTGGGTCCAACTAACATGTACCGTTTGTCTCCAGATCTGTACTGGATGCTGTGACACAGTGTTCCATCATAATTTGCATCTTGTAGATATTTAGAAGTATAGTCTGTGGTTTTGGAGCACTGCATTGCAATCAGCACGATGATACTGATGAGAAAAAGTACAGAAACTGAGCCCAAAGTTATCATCAGGTAAAAAGTAACATTGTCTTCATTGTCAACTTTTGCAGAACTTTTGACATCAGAAGCTGCAAAAGCTTCTTTGGGCTCCACAAGTTTGACAATCACAGTAGCTGTTGCTGAGAGTGAAACGTTCCCATTATCTTTGACCAGTATAACCAGTTTATGCTCAGCCTCGTCTGTCTCTGTGAATGAGCGAAGTGTTCTGATCTGTCCTGTATAGCGGTCCAAACCAAAGAGACTGTGGTCAGTAACTTGCTGCAGTGAAAACAGTAACCAGCCGTTATATCCTATATCAGCGTCATAGGCTCTGACTTTAGTCACCAAGTGTCCTGCGTTCACATTGCGGGGAATCTCCTCCACACCTTCAGCAGAACCGTTAGAGCTGACTGGATACAGGATGACTGGAGCGTTGTCGTTCTGATCCAGAATGAACACGTTCACAGTGACGTTGCTGCTTAGTGACGGAGTTCCAGAATCTGTGGCGACAACTTGGAACTGGAACGTTTTCAGAGTTTCAAAGTCGAAACTTTTTAGCGCTGAAACGTGTCCATTATCTGAATTTATATTCAAAAATGTTGCCATTTTAACTTGACTGCCTTCCTCTCTAACTATATGATAAGTTAGAGCCGCATTTTCATTTAAGTCTTTATCTGAAGCCGTAATAGAAAAAATTGGGTTTCCAGCGACGTTATTTTCCACCAGGTAAAGTTCAATTGGATTATGCAGAAATTCTGGGATATTATCATTCACGTCTGATACCTCAATACTCAGAGTTTTAAATGCGGATAGAGGAGGCTGACCACAGTCTGTAGCTGTTATTGTGATGTCATAATGTGACACTGATTCTCGATCCAAGCGATGTTTCAAAACTAAAGAGTACATATTATCTTGAAATGATGGTTTTAATTCGAATGGCACATTTTCTGAAAGACTACATATTACTTTACCGTTCAAACCGGCGTCTTTATCTGTAATACTAATAAGAGAAACGACAGTTCCAGGCTTTGAATCTTCAGATACCATGTTTGACAGGGATGTCACCTCTATTTCAGGTTTGTTGTCATTTTCATCGAGCACTTTAATGATTACCCTGCAATCAGTACTCATTGGAGGTTGTCCTTTGTCAGTGGCATGGACGTCTAACTTATAAACGTCAGCCTTCTCAAAGTCAATTTCGCCCTCTACTCTAATTTCACCAGTGTCTTTATCCAAGCTAAACATGTCATATATTTTAGGGTCAAGTTCACTACCGAAAAAATATTCAATATCTCCATTTGAACCGTCATCCACATCAGTCGCCTTAACCTTGATCACACTTGTTTCAGAATTGACATTTTCATGTATCGTTACCGAATATACTTCTTGGCTAAATACTGGATGGTTATCATTTGAATCAAGAACTATGACTGTGACATTAAGAGTCCCTGATCTCGATGGATTTCCACCGTCAACTGCTGTCAGAATCAATTTGTGCTCGTGGTGCTTTTCTCGGTCTAGGGACTTTTGCAAAACTAAGAATGGTATCTTGTCCTCTCCTCTCTCACGAATTTGGACACTAAAATATTCATTGTGATTTAATTTGTACACTCGCACCGTATTAACTACAACATCTGGATCGCGTGCAGTTGGTAACTGAAAACGTTTGCCTGGAAGAGTAGACTCAGAGATTTCTAATATTTTTTCTTCTTCCTGAAAACTGGGTGAATTATCATTAACATCTATGATTTCAACTCCAACATAATGTACTTCCATTGGGTTCTCAGCTACCATTTTTAGGTTCATTAAACATGGCGAAACGCTTTCACAGAGCTCCTCTCGGTCGATCTTTTTATGCACATACAAGACGCCACTGTTCTGATTTACTTCAAACTGAGCATCTTCAGTTCCTGAAACAATACGAAACCGTCTTTCCTCCAGCGAACTGATGTCCAGTCCTAGATCTTTGCCGACATTTCCAACGATAGTTTCCACTTTTACTTCCTCTGGAATTGAATATTTTATCTGAGCTGAAACCTGCTCCACGCAGCTGAGCATCAAAGAGAGACGGAGGGCTACCCACCAGGACTGTACTCCTCGTCTTTGTCCTCCGGCTCCCATCGTTTTACCTTTGATTGATATTATATCCACTCAGTGGTCCATACCAAAAACGAAAATGCCTAAGCCACAAAATATGCTGTTGAAATATATCCCATATTTTGAACTTGTCTATGTACACCCGTCAGAACGGCAAAACTGGTTACTGTTGAAGGTACTGTCTCTTCTGTGTCGACCTGAACAAAACCTCTGAGGAAGGGGCAGGGCCAGCGCTATAATATAACAGCTAACGCTGATATGACACTGACACCCTGTGGACTGAACACATTATGACCCCTGATTGAGTCAAACGACTATATCAGTGTGTCTGCAAGTTGTAACTCCTGAACTACAAATCATTTATAGTATTGCTGACTATTTTTTAATGCAGGTTATATCATTTTAGATTTTGTGATGTAGGTTTTCTACCCTTCCAGGTAGCTACTTTCCCTTCATCTCTGTATAGTATGACAATCAATCACGACTCTTAAAATGTGTTTATGTTGTGTCATGATAACAGCGAACATGTCAGTGTACATGTGTGTATGTTAGTATTATATTATGCTTCGTGGCAAGGCAGTATAAGCACGGGTAGATTTGAAAAATGTGCACTATATTACTCAAACAAAAATGTATGCAGACTGGATGCACTGTGCACAACGTGATTTAGCCAAGTAGAACGTGTTCCTGGATCAACATCCACATTGCGGTCCTGGATCAACATTGCGATCAACCAATCACAGCCCTCTGACATCATCAGTGTGCTGCTCCTGTCATTCTCTCAAAATTTCTTTTTGGCACCAGAGACAGTTTCTCTAATGAATAAGTATGGTTTAACTAGCCACCAACAGGGGTAGTTCACATCATAAGTTGTTTCCAGAAAAACTACAATGTTCCTGTTCATTTTATTGATGAATTATTCTGACCACAGCAAAATTAGGGCTCTTTTATTATCTTTACCCTTTATGTTAGTGAACAATATTCTAGCTTAACGTGCTAGTAGCTCATACAGCCACAGCTCTAGGTAGGTACTAGTCTGTAAGGATAAATATTAATGACTTAAAGACATGCAGTTAAGGATTTTGTTGAGTTTTCTGACTATTAATAAATTGATAAATTCAATTAGGAAAACTTAGCTTACCTCTGAGGAAAAGAAGCACAACTGTCTCTGGGGCCAAAAAGAAATTTTGAGAGAATGACAGGAGCAGCACACTGATGATGTCAGAGGGCTGTGATTGGTTGATCACAATGTTGATCAAGGAACACGTTCTACTTGGCTAAATCACGTCGCGCGATGCACTGTAGTGAAAAACATTACTTAAGCAAGTTTTAATGGTGTGCTTATAGACTTTCGTAATTCAAATGGATGAAAACACCGGATTCGTGGAACGGTGGAGAAGGTCAATTCAGACTACTAAGTAAAACAGACAGTGATTTATAGAAAATAGGTTAAAATGCAAACCGCAAGTTTGGTTCTTTAAATCCATCAGTAAAATCAAAAAGCTCTCAAACGAAACTTACACTCTAACTTGAAAATCAACAAAATATGTCAAACCATGGCTACGTGTCAGCACCATGGACAGCGCTACGAAATATGTCGCTACGAAATACGTCGCAGCCTAAACGTGTTGGTTAAAAAAGTAATATCCAAAGTGAAACTTTAATCCCAACTTCAAATTCACCACAATCTAACCAATACCACCATAACAACATTTCAACACCTTGAACAGTGCTATAATATAAACCTTGCATAGCGCCACAGTGTCATGAACACATTTTCTAATTTCAGTACAGGCATAAGTGTCATTGATAAGACTTAGATGAAAACGATATAAAACAATTCAAATCATTTACTGTTTAGTAAACATTGACTGTTTTTAATGTTACTAAAGGTAATCTTATCTGTTAGGAGGAAATCATCTCAATGTACAGTACTGTGCAAAAGTTTTAGGCACCCTAGATGTTTAGATTCTTATCCATTATGCAATACCATCAGGGAGGTGTCTGATCGGTCCCAAATTTATTCATGACATGACAATGACCCCAAGCATACAGCTAGAGTCATAAAGAACTATTTTCAGCAACAAGAAGAATGATGAGTCCTGCAACAGATGGTATGGTATGGCCCCCACAGAGCCCTATTCTCAACATCATGGAGTCAATCTGGGATTACATGAAGAAGCACCTGAGATGGCCTAAATAAAAAATCCACAGAAGAACATTCTTTCTCCAGGATGGTTACAACAACCTACCTGCCAGTTACCATGAAAAACTGTGTTAAAGTGTACCGAGGAGAACTACTGCTGTTTTAAAGGCAAAGCTGCTCACAGCAAATATTGGTTTCATTTCGGTTTCTGCTCTTTACTCAACTTTGTAAGAAGTTAATTGATAAATTAAAACTATTTATAGCAACATTTTTGTAAGCATTCTCACTTTACTTTTAGTGCCTAAAACCTTTGCACAGTATTGTAACACAGTAAATTCAGTATAACTATGTGAAAAATACTGTATCCTCAATTAAAATTGAAACATGGGCTTACCTCTCCAGATGTCCCTCTTCTGTCAGGAAGCACCAGAGTATTTGCATGGCTGCCCGGGACTATGGTAGATCCTATACTCATCCTGGGTCCAACTAACATGTACCGTTTGTCTCCAGATCTGTACTGGATGCTGTGACACAGTGTCCCATCATAATTTGCGTCTTGTAGATATTTAGAAGTATAGTCTGTGGATTTGGAGCACTGCATTGTAATCAACACGATGATACTGATGACAAAAAGTACAGAAACTGAGCCCAAAGTTATCATCAAGTAAAATTTAACATTGTCTTCATCGTCAACTTTAGTTGAACTCTTCACATCAGAAGCTGCAAAAGCTTCTTTTGGCTCCACAAGTTTGACTATCACAGTAGCTGTTGCCGAGAGTGACACGTTCCCATTGTCTTTGACCAATATGACCAGTTTATGCTCAGCTTCGTCTGTCTCTGTGAATGAGCGAAGTGTTCTGATCTGTCCAGTATAGCGGTCCAAACCAAAGAGACTGTGGTCAGTAACTTGCTGCAGTGAAAACAGTAACCAGCCGTTATATCCTATATCAGCGTCATAGGCTCTGACTTTAGTCACCAAGTGTCCTGCGTTCACATTGCGGGGAATCTCCTCCACACCTTCAGCAGAACCGTTAGAGCTGACTGGATACAGGATGACTGGAGCGTTGTCGTTCTGATCCAGAATGAACACGTTCACTGTGACGTTGCTGCTTAGTGACGGAGTTCCAGAATCTGTGGCGACAACTTGGAACTGGAACGTTTTCAGAGTTTCAAAGTCGAAACTTTTTAGCGCTGATATTTGCCCGTTATCCGAATTGACATTCAGGAATGATGTCATGTCACCTTGCAGCCTATCACCTCTCACAATGTGGTATGTGATCGCTGCATTTTCATTCAGATCATTATCAACAGCACTTACAGAAAATATGGATGCTCCCGGATCATTGTTTTCTAACATGTAAAGTTCAAATGGATTCTGGCTGAATTTCGGTCTGTTATCATTCACGTCTGACACCTGAACACTCAAGGCTTTTACGGTGGAAAGTGGGGTTTCACCACAGTCAATAGCTGTTATTGTGATTTCATAATGGGACACATTTTCTCGGTCTAAACGCCCCTTTGTGACTAGAGAGTACATGTTTTCCTCAATGGATGGCGTCAAATCAAATGGAACATTATCCGAGATTGTACAAATAACTTTCCCATTAACGCCTGAATCTCTGTCCGTAACACTGATGAGAGAGATAACAGTGCCAGGTTTTGAGTCTTCGGGGACTAAGCTACGTAGTGATGTGACTTCAATTTCTGGCTTATTATCGTTCACATCTTGAATTTTTATCACAACTCTGCTTTCGGCCGTCCACGGTGGCTGGCCTTTATCTGAAGCCTGCAAATCTAGTCTGTAAATCTCAGTGTCCTCAAAGTCCACATTTCCTTTAACTCGAATCTCACCAGTAACGCTGTCCAATTCAAAGGTATCTAGCACTTTTTTCTTTTGTGTTTTGCCAAAGCTGTATTCAATCTCGCTATTCGAGCCTTCATCTAAATCGGTAGCGTTTAATCTGACTACAAGGGTTCCAATGGGAGCATTTTCATCTATTGACACTGTATGTATATCTTTGCTGAACACAGGTCGATTATCATTTGCATCCAACACAGTGACAGTTAGATTAAGGCTCCCAGATCTCGACGGATTGCCGCCATCAAGAGCCGTTAACACTAAACGATGTTCTGCCTTTTGCTCCCTATCCAAAGGCTTTTTTAGCACTAAAAACGGTATTTTGTCCTCCTCGCTGTCTCTGACTTCAATATCAAAAAGATCATTTGGGCTCAACTTATACAATCGGACTGATTGTGCACTGACATCAGGGTCTCTAGCGGCATGAATTTGGAAACGAGTACCTGGTGGAATAAGCTCTGCTATTTCCAGTCGCTGCTCGTTTTCCGGAAAAGTCGGTGCATGGTCATTAACATCAGTTATTTCAACGCTAACGTAATGTATTTCCAATGGGCTCTCAACAACAATTTTCAGATTTATCAAACAAACCTTAGTTCCATCACAAAGCTCTTCGCGGTCCATACTTTGTCCAACATACAAGACTCCATTGTTCTGATTCAACTGAAACAGAGCATGATTTGGACCCGAAACTATACGAAACCGCCTGTCTGTCAAAGTGCTAATGTCAAGCCCCAAGTCCTTGGCAACATTTCCAACAGGAGTTCCCACTTGCACTTCTTCTGGAACTGAGTATCTCAACTGAGCCAAAATACGCTTCCCAAAGCACAGCAACAAAATCCCGGCAATCCACCAGCAGTTCACTCGGCGCCTTTGTCCTCGTTCTCCCATTGTGAAGCAACAAAATGAAGCCTTCTTTAAATCAAATGCAGTGACACAAGTCTTCATTAAATCAGTCTGAGTAGTTACATTTCACGATTCCCAAATACGAGTTTTCACACACAAAATATTAACCGTTACTTATATTATTTGATACACAGCCTTCGATGTGTACTCCGTCAGCCATACCGCCCACATCAGAGAAGATCCAGAGATGATGGGCAGGGCCTGCACAGAATCAGCAAACCAACCATTATCGAGGCCACACCGACTCCATGTGGCCGGTGGGCTTCAGTACGATATGATTTTCATCACAGGGGGCCAGATATCACAAGTGTTTTACTTCACTACACCTTTCTCTCGGAAACTATCACAATCGACTTCTATATGACTCCATGCTGCCCATAGTCCAGTAGTGAAGGACACGAAAGGAGCTGGAGAAAACGTCCTTCAAAGTCTCACACTGTGTAGGATGCTTGGGTCTGCCTTATCCAGCAAGTCAGCTTAATGTTTAGTATGTTTTTCAGCGACTCATATATGTCGTTAATAGACAATAACATCTGCAATTGTTAAATAACATTAAATTCCATCAACTTATTCCATCAACTTTAAATTATTTCGTAGAAGTAGGATCGAGTCAGTATGAAGCAGAAGATTGTTGTAATTGTATTTCCAAAACATGCTGAATATTGACATAACCTGGGGAAGTTAAAGCAGTAGAAATGAAATTAATTTCAGCACCATGGACAGCGCAATTTCACAACAGCATGGTCAAATCAGCAAAAAAAAGTTGTTGTTTTTTTAATGTATCTAATTGTGTACTATTTAATATTGTTTACTATTTAATAATGTTGTGCGAAAGCATGTAGTAATAATAATAATAATAATAATAATAAACATTTACCTCTTCAGATGCTCTCCTCCTGTCAGGGACCACAAGTGTATTTGCATGGCTGCCCGGAACAATAGTAGATCCTATACTCATTCTGGGTCCAACTAACATGTAGCGTTTGTCTCCAGATCTGTACTGGATGCTGTGACACAGTGTTCCGTCATAATTAGCGTCTTGTAAATACTTGGAGGAATAGTCTGTAGATTTTGAGCACTGCATTGCAATCAGAACGATGATACTGACAAGAAAAAGTATAGACACTGAGCCCAAAGTTATAATCAAGTAAAATACAATATTATTTTCTCCTTGATCGTTTGCCGCGCTGGTAACATCAGATGCTGCAAAAGCTTCTTTTGGCTCCACAAGTTTGACAATCACAGTAGCTGTTGCTGAGAGTGAAACGTTCCCATTATCTTTGACCAGTATGACCAGTTTATGCTCAGCCTCGTCTGTCTCTGTGAATGAGCGAAGTGTTCTGATCTGTCCTGTATAGCGGTCCAAACCAAAGAGACTGTGGTCAGTAACTTGCTGCAGTGAAAACAGTAACCAGCCGTTATATCCTATATCAGCGTCATAGGCTCTGACTTTAGTCACCAAGTGTCCTGCGTTTACATTGCGGGGAATCTCCTCCACACCTTCAGCAGAACCGTTAGAGCTGACTGGATACAGGATGACTGGAGCGTTGTCGTTCTGATCCAGAATGAACACATTCACTGTGACGTTGCTGCTTAGTGACGGAGTTCCAGAATCTGTGGCGACAACTTGGAACTGGAACGTTTTCAGAGTTTCAAAGTCGAAACTTTTTAGCGCTGAAATTGCGCCACTGGCTTCATTTATATTCAAAAAGGAGGTCACAGTGGGTCCCGGACTCTTACGGTCGAGTGTGTATATAACTGCAGCATTTTCATCCCCATCAGCATCAGCCGCGCTCACTGAAAAAATTGACACTCCGGGCTTGTTGTTTTCAAGCACGTAAAAATTGTATGGGCTTTCAGTGAATAAAGGACTATTATCATTAACATCTAGCACATCTACTTGTATCACCTTCGTAGATGACAGAGAGGGAGTCCCTAAATCCTTTGCCGTTATTGTAATATTATACATATGTACTGTTTCCTTGTCTAGGTTTTCCTTGGTGACCAAAGAGTATGACTGTCCGTCTGGGGATGGCTTTAAGTCAAAAGGCAAGTGACCCGGCACACTGCAGACCACCTGTCCGTTCACACCTGAGTCAAGATCCGTCACACCCACCAGCGCCACCACCGTTCCAGGAGGCGCATCCTCTGGAATGCGACTCGAGAGGGATGTGATGTCTATTTCAGGTGGGTTATCGTTCACGTCTTCAACTTTAACAACCACGTTGCAGTGTGTGGAGAGAGACACGGCACCTTTGTCCGCAGCCAGTACCTTAATCTCGTACAATTGCTTTTCCTCGAAATCAAGGCCTCCTTTCACAGTTAGTTTGCCAGTTCTGCTATTTAAATCGAAAGGCTCAGTTGAGAGTCCTCTTAGTTTACTCCGTATTGAATATTCGACCTCACCGTTCATCCCCTCATCCAAGTCAGATGCATCCACTGTCAGGAGAAACGTCCCCGCAGGTGCGTTTTCCTTTACCGTAATAGTGTATTTCTGTCTATCACATACTGGTGAGTTGTCATTTATATCAGATACAACAACAGTGATATTAATAGAACTAGATTTTGATGGTTTACCTCCGTCTGCAGCTGTTAACAGTAACCAGTGTTGAGCAGTGTGTTCTCTATCCAATGATCGCTGTAATATAAGGAATGGAACCTTCCCATCTTCCCCAAATTCCTCAGTTTCCAGGCGAAAATATTGGTTATGGTTTAGTTTATACGATTGTAGGGAATTCAAACCAGCATCCAAGTCGTGTGCCCCTTCCATTTGAAATCGAGATCCAATTATGGCAGACTCCAGCACCTCTAATGTGTAGTTTTCATCGGGAAATTTCGGCGAATTGTCGTTTATGTCGAGTATTTCAACTATTACTTGGTGCATTTCCAGAGGGTTTTCTACAACTGCTTTCAGATTTGTGATGCACGGAACAGTGTTTCCACACAGTTCCTCTCTGTCTACTCTCTGGTACACTAACAAAACTCCATCTGTCGGATTTACCTTAAACAGATCCTGCTTTGTTCCTGACACGACACGGAGATTCCTATCCGCCAGTCTCCCAAGATCTAATCCAAGGTCTTTGGCTACATTTCCAACTGCAGTGCCTAATTTCAATTCTTCCAGAATTGAATATCGTATTTGAGCAGAGATCCCCTTCAAATGAGTAACAATCAGCAGCGCCAGACAAAAAGAAATCCACACATGCAGCCATTGTCCCTTGATGTCCGTTATCGCCATTGTTTGACAGAAGTCTTTTACTCAACGACCATAAATCCGTCAACAAATTCGCAATGATTTTCAGTTTCCTCTTAAGCATCAAAAATCAAAAGTCTGCAGGAACATCATTCTGGCAGAAGAATAAGGGCTGTTTAGGTCCGCTCCTCCACGCGTCTCTTTGGGTTGCCACTGAATGCACATGTAAAAAAAAAAAAAAAAACATCTCACACACAACCACTATGATAATATATAATGTAACAGCACCACCTATTGTCACTGTAACGATGCTGCAGTGACCATAAAACGGTTTCTTCGAGTTTAGCCTACAGTATATGCGATTTGGCTGAAAACACCAAGTAATGTCAAATCATGTTTTTTGTCTTTTGTGTCCCATTGTATTACAGTGTCTCCCACAACATTATTTGTCTCATTAACCTGTTTTAATTCCACACATTCTTCAGAAAACAATTTAACAAACTAGACATAAGCCACATAATTTAACAATGTAATTGTTGCCAAAACACTTGACCTTTAAGGTTATGAAGGATGTAAATGCCAGTTTCATTGTTTTTATGTCACGTTTCCTTGTTTTCTTGGTAAACAAGTGCAATTGAAATTCAAGTAACCAGTCATTACTGGGATTTTTGTTCTCCATATATTTATATGCTTGCCTGTACACAAATTTCCCTTGTTCAGCTTCAAATAATACTAAGTTACATAGTACACAGTGCATATAGGAAACGTATTGAATATTTTTAGGAAAAATACTCGAACCCCTAAAATACAGCGTTTTTTAAAAATTTTTGTGTCAGTGTTTTTGGCCTTATGTAGATAAAGTTGTTGACATTCACATTCCTTCTCCTTAAACTCTGTGTGATCTATCCAGCACACTCCCATCATGTGTCTCCTAATCTAGAGGTGAGCAGTGACATCCCATGGATTAAACCTGCATGTGCAGCTATGATGAGCTCATGTCTGCTCTACATTGCTCATGTGCATTTCTGCCTCGTGTCTCATGCAGCAGCCTTACTGTACTGCAGCATATAAAATAAATAATGGTAGAAAAGAAAAAAAGATGATTATACTACAAGAAAACAAAGTGACCTACATAATAAACACCTCAAATCTGCGCACCCCTCCCACCTGCTATGTATTGATTTTGGATTGAGGTCAAACATATACGTGCGCGTGCACGAGCTCTGCCGCATTGTGCATCACCATGTCTTCCTGCATCGTTCCTCTCACGCTGCAGCAATTTTAGCAGACTGCAATTTCCTTTGTCATCAGCCCTTATAAGGCAAATGTAGCGGTAATATTTAGCAGAGAATGCTAATCTGATGTGGGCGAGCTGCGGCTGCTGCTCTGTGAAGAGGAGGAGGGGGGCTCGTCAGAATTTTAAATTACAGGCTGCTTCAGAGCACACCGCGGGCTCCAGCGAACAGACAGCACGTCGCCATGGCAACGCAGCTCCATTAGGCAGGTCACTGTCCATGGTGCTGAAAGCAAGTAAACGCCCAGCAAGAAAGGAAGCAAAGGGGGAGGGATGCTGTGAATGCTGCAGACAAAGAAAGGCAGCTGTAGCTACATGTGCTGACTCTGTTAATTCTCTAAAATATGTAAGATGCATTTTCCAATTCACAGTCACATCCCTTCCTTGGTTAATTTACAAGAAAGATTTTGTAATAAGGGTTTCAGGGGGGCTGCCTTGTACCAGGAGCCCATAAAACACAAAGAAAAAATATGTAATTCTTAAAATACATATTTTCTCCAGTATAAAGATTATGCATATCAATAGAGACCACAGTGATATTCCTAATAAATAAATAATATACATTTCATCTGAATATATGGTGTACATGTGTGCCTAGTAGTGCCAGCTGGTGGTTGTTGTAGTGTTTTGTTCCACATTGCTGCATCACTGTGTCTTTATCAGTGTGCCAGTCTGTCAGTGGACCAGAGCAGCAGACAACAGGCAGTAGGAGAGTCTCCTCTTGGGGTTCAGAGGTGATGAGAAGGGAGACTGAGAAATATTTCTTATCTCACGTTACTCTAACCAAATAGAATACTATCAAAACCACACCCACTTTAAGAGTGCCTGCTTTGTTTAAAGACATTACAAAGACACAAATTTTAAGTGCTAAAACATGCTACTAAAATGTTGAGGTATATTGGATATTAAATGAGAATAACTGCTCCTATGGGTCTGAATGTCTTTCCTGCTCACTCATGACCTCATCTCTCTGGGGAGATGAGATCATGTGTGTGCACACACAAAGAGAGGCAGACACGCTCATTACTCTGCCTTCAGTAAAAAAAAAAAAAAAAAAACAAAGCCCTGCAAACATAGGTTGAGTGAAAAACAATATTGACACCAACTGATGAATTTTTGAATTACATTGTGATGTAATGTTGAAAATGTGTTTTTATACACTCATTCAGCTGTGCAACTTGTGAGCTTTAGCAGCTATATTTAGAGTCTTAGTTAAGACATAATGTGGTTAGTTATTTTAAACATTATGGCTCTTTTCAGGTTAAGATAGTCATGATGTCCTCGCACACACTGGATGTGCTGACTGTGGTCAGTGATGACAGGCCAGATGGGACACTTGCACCAGTAGCTTGAGCCAATTTCACAATTTTTTCACTGCAATTCTACATGAGAGAGAGGTGTTGTTGACTCACAGATGCTGTGCAGTGAATTACTGAAAATATTTTTTAAGCATTTGATTCAATTCAAGAATTGTGCTTAAAAGACTTTATTGGCCTAAACTGGAGTTCTTTAACAGTTTGTGATCCCCAATCTATTGAGAAGTGCACTAGTGTTTTAAAAGTAGCAAATGCAAATAATATGACTATCACAAGGCTTTCCTTAATTCCTTAATTCCTTACTTACCACCTCAAACACTTGTTACTTTAAGTGCAATACCAAATTACTGTAGGTACTGGGACAGATATGCACTTTCAACTATTACATGGAAGCACGAACAGAATTTTCTGCCTATGTGAAGTTTGTTGTTCAGTTTTTTCTGACACAAAGAGATCTTTCAAAGTAAAGCCATTTCATTATATTGCAGAAATAGATGTAGATGGTAACAAGATAACAATTAAATTATTCAGTTTACTTCATTATTATACTTGCCTTGCAGTTGCTTTGTCAATATTATACTGCATATTATTATACCACTTACACACTGTAGTCCAGTTAAGCCAGTATTGTCCAGTATTGTTCCACAATATGTTATAGATTACTTTTTCCATTGATATAACTATGACAAACAGTGATTCCTAAAATTTCATTTGAATAGATACTTGAGAAAGTACAGAATGACTACATTACCTGCGGTTTGTGTCTGTGGAAGAATAATGTTCCATTGTGGAAATACACACACATAGAGGGGCTACAGGCATGTTTTCCTTTCTTTGACAACTTAGGTACATATTCTTGTGTTGTTACCATATTAATCCATCTCTCTCAGCATCAGAGAAAAAAGATGGGATAAAAATAGAAGCCACAGCTTTGAGAATCCCAGAGGAAGGTCTAGTTTCTACACTTACTACACTTCTATAGTTAGTCAATGGATTACAGTGGCTGAGCAGTGACATTTAAACCTGAATTCAAAATATGACAAAACACTGGTGCTGTAAACACCATCTGTTTAATGATATTCCTGGAAGAAAGTTATAAGTTGTTACCAGTGATTATCAACCGTAAGAACTTGTCCTTCAGTGACAGATAGAGAGAATAAAATAATCTACAGCACATACAGCCATACTTTCATGTGCAAGACATAATCCTGTTACAACATCTGACTTAATGCTTTGATCGTATGAATGCTACTGTATTCATGCTCTCTCACAGGCAAAGTTTCTTTGTTTCTTTCAGCATTGACTGCTAAAACCCTGTGAGTAAATACTGGTATTTTTTTTCCAGCAAGTAAGTTTCAATATCAACAATTCATCCTTCAGTATGGAAAACCAGGTATCATGTAATGTGAGGTGACCTTTATGACCCCAGCCAACATGTCTGTCATAAGCTTGACTCTGTGACATGTTTTGATATAAAATATGGTCCAAATTAAAGTACAACTCTATTCAATTAATATCTAGAAAACCTTTGTGTGTACTGTTCCATCATAAAGTCTTCTTAGTCAGTAGATAATGAAAGCTTGCAGTGTTGCAGCCCCTTAATCATCTCACTATGTGAGCAAATGATCAACTAATTAATTACATTGTAATTACTGGATAGTCCCTGCATCAGCAAAATCAACAATTTTCAAACATTGTCATTTCCATAAACTGGACATGTAATGTATGCATTCAAGCAAATTACTATACCATAAAATGACTCAGACAGAAAATCATACTGGTGATAGATACTGTTCTAAGGCCAGAAGTGCCTGTGTTTAGAAACATCAACTAAAAAGGTCCTAGTGAAGTGAAACTTGAGGATGTTAGCTGACTAGCTGACCAGGGTGAGGTAAGCCTTATAATGAAGGTGAAGTACACCTTTAACCTTTAACACTGCCATCAGAAATTATGCAACTGCCCCAGAACTCCAGAGAGAGTCAAAAGTTCATCATTAAGTTCTGTTTTTTTATTCAATAGATCATAATGACCAGACCATAGCATACAATAAGCTCACATGACACAATTTACTACATGTTGCACCATAAACATACCACTGTACAAAAGCACTTAATGTATATATTTGCCTGTAACACATTATAACTATACAGGTAATGCAGTGTGAACTGTGCGAAAGACTTTGACTACATGATGTCTGATTATTTTACTGTTGCACAGAACTAGTTGGCCCATAAATCTGCTGGCACAGCAGTTCAGCTGTTCACATTAAAAATTTTAGCACTTGCACTGAAAAGGAAACATACAGTACATACACTCAGTTACTTGTTATTAAGTAGATTTATTAGCTAAAACTAATCCAGTGTACCACAACAGCCCTGCAATAATGTCATACCCATATCAAAGGTATTTATTCAGCATTTGTTGAAATTGTCTTATATAGGTGTTAATTTGACTATATGGTCATATTGGAGGCTGAATTGTATCCCTTTACACTGACAGATGTTTCTAATCTTTCATTCACTTCATTTACATCACGACTCTGAGTATGTAACCAATTACAGCCTCCAAAATAACCATTAAGTTCAACACCTTTGTAAAACAGATACAACAAAAACTGAACATTATAACCTTGATGAGGGCAGGATTTACTGCAGGGCTGTTGTATAAGACTGCATTAGTTTTAGCTAGGTGTAACTGGAAACTGTATAGATACAGACATATGATACTGTATATGTCTGTCACATCTGTATCCATACTTATGCGTTGCATATGCAGATACACACAGTAATCAGTAATATACATGAACACAGCTTTCATTGGGTAAAACCAACCACAGCTATTTTGTTTTTCAGTAAAGTAAACATTAAGTCAATTCTGGGTTTTCAACTTCCTACACAGTCTCAGAAGACATTGATATTAAGAGACATCCAGAGTTTTGCTTTAAAAATAAAAAAGTAAAACATGGTCATGTTTGTGATAGATATACTATGCAGTAGTTATAAGGAGACATTAATCAATCTGTTCTCAACAACTGTGTTCACTTGTCTTCAGTCTGCTAGAATCATATTCTGCAGTAGTGTCAAAGTGGACAAAACATTCAAGCACACTGTATTCTTAAGTTATCTGTACACCCAAGTTTCTGAAGCATACAAATGCCTCACTGATCCCAGCCATTTTCCTCTTGAGTAGAAGCTAGGAAAAAGGAATAAGATTACACATCTGTGCACCATATCTCAAAATCTTAGGACTGTGTAATATGAAGGTGTAATGCTGTTGTACTTCTTCATTGTGGTCCCATTAAAATGCTTCCATCTTGTTTTGAAACAGACAAAATAGTGAGGCTTAACTACAGAAAACTGATTGTTCAATACCATAACATATCTAAAGCTATTTAAGTAATTGATTATTCCATGCAAAATCAACTGAAAGGCAGATACATGATGGCTGAAGGCCTCACTCTTATGTTTGATGTATTTGTTAAATTAATTTAATCTCTTAGCACTCTCATTCATATATTCAGGCCTGGCTCTCATATAAAGCACAAAGTCAGTTACAAAACATAAAATAACTAAATGCTACCACATTTACAAAATACTGATTCCCCTTTGTTTCATACTTTTGAAATCATAGGTTGGTGCTTTTTGACACAGTTAATTGTGCTGTTTCACTTCTTGATTCTTATGTTATCTTATATATTATACACCAATGCTGTTATGGAGCAAGACAAAGCATGTAGGTTAAAAATGTAAAATATCCATTATGTGTTTCTTTTTTAGAGTGGAAAAACAGTCTCTTAAAGGCATCCCAACATTCCTGTGTCCACTCAAGTAGTCCTTGTTGCAGCTTCTTTGAATATATCCACTGATGCAATTTTCTGTACAGTCTTTTTGGTGAGTGTCTTGTCTTGAATTTTTGTTTTTTTTTGTAGGTCTTGGAGTGTGGTTGAAGCCATGCAGTCTTATCATGCATAACGAATGGACAGAGAAACATTGTTGATTGGCTTTTCATGTGCTTAAAGACAGAAAGGGGGAGGGTTGCATCCTTGTTTAGCCACCATAGTCCGTTTGGTCTTAAAGCATGATAACTACACATTGCGAGGAGCAGGGACCAGACTGAGTGTGACGACATGGATTTGGGGGGGGGGGGGGTTTCTCCTTTCCTCTGTGAAGCTCTCTTGTCAGCATCAATCCGGTACGCAGCTGGAGGTGTGGCCTTATGTGGAACTGCCGCTGCTGGTTGTGGATGCCTGCCAATGAGACAAGAGAATTAGTCAAAGCTGGAGAAGAAGCAGTGCAATGACAGCCATGTGACAGGCCAGAGTGACATATCTCATGCAGCCGACGTCTGTCACTCAGACAGGGGCTTCAGGCAGAAGACAGAGTGGGTGGAGGGGTTGAGCTGATCCTTGAACATAGTTGTGAGATGGCGGTCTATAAATGAGTATACCATGCTCCAAGATTATGTGAAGGAGAGTGGTTGCTAGGTAACTGGGTGACTGGTATCACTTTGCGCCTTTCCTGCACAAAGAATTAGGTCACAATTCACACTACAGCAGACAGGAATTCAAAGGTGTCATTCTGTGAAGTCAGCAACACTCAATCCAATTTTGTTTCTAACTGACCAAATAATACAGAAACAGCACAGTCCATTCCCACTAACACATTCAAACATTCAAAAATAGGATATACTCCTAATATATCAATGATGGGTCAGGAGGGGATAAACACGTGTGTAAACTTCACATGCACAGGATCTTTTTGAGAACACAGTGATTCAATTAAAGCAGCACAGATCTATCAACACTTTCTAGTGTATTACAGCAAAAGCCAGATTGTGAAAAAAGCAAAGCCAGCAAATGGCAACATTGTTAGTTGAAGTGAAAAATTTTTAGAAGTTTGACCTTCAGGTGGAGCAGCATGTTGATGTTATTTTGTGTTGAATGATTACTACCATATGAGCTGAGGGAGCAGGTGTGTGTTTTAAGGACTGGCTACACCTGATTCTCACTTTGTTCACCTAATCTGCATTATCACTTGTGTTTAATTGTCTGCAAAAATTGACCACAGATTGTCAGACTCAGTATATTATCAGTACCATTATGATTATTATGGCCTCATGTCTTTGTCCCCCTGAGGTCAATCAAGGTCATTAGGCTATATTTTTCAAGCTCTGCCAAATTGTGCAAAACAAAACTTTGGGAACATAATCCCAAAATACTGACAGAAGTAGTGTTAATTACTGTAGTGGTTAGATTGCATAGATGCATTTTAGTGGGCTTTAAGGATGAGACTGTAATATGGGTAAGAGTAATCAAATTGTGGGAATGAGGAGACTAACACAGGAGATTTAGCAAACTGCATGTGATGTTAACTGAGTGACCCTTTGCAATTACAAAAATATCTATCTCCATGAGAAATTAAACAAGACAAAAATATAATATAAAAAAAACATCAACTGAGAACAGAACAAACACAAAGAACAACTAAGTTCAAATACTAAGTTCTGTAACATCATTCATAAAAGGCCATCCGGGGCGGGGGAGTGAGACTCCTGCATACCTCCAGCTGCAGGGTGGACTTCCCTCATTTAGGGTACTTTAGAGTGGGGAGAAAAAAAAAGCAATTCAATGGTCAGACAAGCACAGTAAAGGATTATTTGTGTATGTATCCTATGAACACAGAGTTGCAATGTTATCTTTGACTAAGCATGGTTAGTGTGACCCGCTAAAACAGATACAGCAGCTCGTTACAATTAGTTATATAAAGGTGATTTAAAATAGTTTTACATTTAGCTATGTAATTGTTTGTTCTTCCAGCTGCTCATACTTACCATCATAGATAGATAGATAGATAGATAGATAGATAGATAGATAGATAGATAGATAGATAGATAGATAGATAGATAGATAGATAGATAGATAGATAGATAGATAGATAGGTAGGTAGGTCGGTCAGCATTCATGGCATCAACTTACATTAAATAGTCCAATGACATTGGCAGAAATGTGTCAGTTTGAACTATGGGTTCAGCTCTCTGTATTTCAGATTTGTACTGTGGTGATACAGAACACTAAAAAGCTACTCATTTCCTGTCTCTCCAATTCCACAGACTTTGACATTGACAGGAACAGAAGACCTGAACCACACAGGGTGTATGTCTCATGTGTGCTAAAATGCACCACACTGTGTTGTTGCTGTCATTGTTGACAACAGCAAAAAAACTGCATCATGAATTCTTTTTTATGGATTGTTTAAATACAATGTTGCAAAGAGCATGTTTATTTGAAGAGAAATGGTAAGCCATACCTGACAAGAAAATGAAAAGATAGTTAGTCAAAAGAATCTATACTCATAAACCTTAATTATGTGAAAAAAGGTCTTATATGAGCTCTTTGTGCATCAGGTTTGTGCTCTGCTTTAGACTTCATTGTGTTTTTATTTGCAGTGAACATAATAAAGGCACTAATATAGAGGCCACAGACCAAAGTCACACAAAAATGTCTAAAGCCTTTTTAGCAAGTGTCGCTCTGTAAAACAACAAGAAAACTTTAAGAGCAAAGACCTGTGGGATGAAACAGAGGAGTAAGCAGAGTTTGTTACTGATTGTTATTTCACTTCTAATATAAAAAGATTTAATATGAGATTTAATGAGATTTTTTAAAGTATTGTAAATCAAAACTATAGGTTTATGTAGACTAGATGAATGTAATATCCAATAAAAGGTTGCATTTAACTTATGAATTCAATGTCTTATTTTTACTTTAATTTTCAAGTGTTTTTTTGTTTGTTTGTTTGTTTTTTGTTTTTATTACGTCAGCAAAGGTATTGCATTTCCACCAGTGTATGTTAAGGGTGATATCGGGAGTTGGGCTCTTGATTGCATTTTCAGTAGATACCTGTTTACTAAAGAAACACACATACCTGAAAGTTTAAACCAGTAAATATCCTTAGGACAAAACACAGACAACATCAGAGGTACAGCAAAATATTACATGTGTAGCTTTATACTGATTCATACTGTTTTCTATATATTTGCTTTGATGCAATACATTCTTAATGATTTTAAAATTAAGATTCCCATTGTTTAGATTGCTAGATGTATTATGGTTATTCTATTTTATATCCCTTGCAAAAAACAATATCTACTGAAAAAAGACATTGCTAATACATTTGAGATAAAAGCTGACTGTTAATGAAATATTGCAGTGTGAACTGTAGTAACGATAGGCCAGATATTTTGCTTCACAAAACTACATTTAGGAATAATGGTTTGTTTAAACTGCAGTGCAGTAAGCGGCCATTTCTACCTGCAGAGTAGAAGCTGCTGATTCACTAGTCTCTGACATTCCTGTGCTCCTTGGTATACTGGACACGATGTATCTGGAGCCCTTTGGCACAGGCTGTCTGACCACCAGCTTTCCTTTCCTGGTCTCTGCTAGAAACAGACTGTACCAGTAGGCATCGTTGGAGACCAGAGTGGAGTCTGCGATGGTGGAGTTCCTCTCACTGATCACACTGTTCCTGCAGGGAGGAGCTGCTTTGCTGGGCTTGGGTTTCTGACACTTGAGCACGATGGTGACCAATATGGTGATCAGCAGGAGAAATGACACCGAGCCCAGACCGATGACCAAATACAGGTTTAGGTCTGAGAAGATGTCATATTCTAGAGGCACTTCAGTCATGTCAGAGTAGGCCTTAACAGCAGTCTCCACTGTGGACAGCTTGATGGTGACTGTAGCAGAGAGAGCAGGATCCCCGTTGTCCTTGGCAATAACAACCAGTCTCTGGTGTCGCGGATCTCTGTAACTGAACATCCTCATAGTCCGGATCTCTCCGTTGTATTGATCCAGACTGAACAAGGTGGCGTCAGTCACCTGTAGAAACTGGTAGGTAATCCGAGAGTTGTGCACCGAGTCGGTGTCTAAGGCTATCACCTTCGCAACCAGGGAGCCTTTATCGGTGGATCTGGGGATTTTTTCCTCCACTATGGAGCCGTGCGCACGCCACGGAGAGACAATGACCGGAGCGTTGTCGTTTTGGTCCACAATAATGATATGGACGGTCACGTTGCTGCTGAGTGGAGGAGAACCAGAGTCTCTGGCCTCTATGTGGAAAAGAAACTCCTTCTCAATCTCATAGTCAAAAGTTTTTAATGCGTAAAGATTACCGTTCTCTGGATTGATGGAGAACAGCATGGACATGGAGGTGTTGGCTATCTCCTTCTCTAGGATGAAATAAACTAGATACTGGTTTTCATGGAGGTCAGGGTCAAACGCAGTGAGTGAACTGAGCAAGGCCCCAGGTGCGTTATTCTCCATTACACGTATAGTATAAAATGACTGAGGGAACTGTGGAACATTGTCATTCACATCCAGCAGCTCTAAAGTCATAGTTTCATTGTCAGATAAAGGAGGAGAACCTCTGTCTGTTACAGTGAAAGTGATGTCGTATTCTGGGACCTTCTCACGGTCTAAAGGCTCTGAGACCACTAACTCATAATAGTTATCAGATGATTCCCTCAGTTTGAAAGGCATATTATCTGGAATATGAAGATCAACCACTCCGTTGTCACCTGAGTCTTTATCATTAACACTAACTACTGCTATCACTGTGTCTACTGCAGTATCTTCTTTGATCGGACTATGAAATGATTTGATGGATATTTCTGGGTGATTGTCATTCATATCTGTGACCTGTATTGTCAGTTTACACTGTCCAGATAATGAGTTTGGCCCCTTATCACTGGCAATAACCTCCATTTCATAAAGTCTCAAATCTTCATAATTTATCATCTCTTTCACTCTGATTTCACCATTTTCTGGATTCAAGCTAAACATATTTTGTGTTCTCTCTGATGTATACAAACTATATGAATAAACTATATCAGAGTTGGACCCTTCATCTAAGTCAGTGGCATTTAGTTTAATTACTAGACTGCCAATCGGAGAGTTCTCCATCACATCTACGGTGTATTTGTCTTTGTCAAATGAAGGGGCGTTGTCGTTGACATCGAGCACGCGGATAATGATACTGGCTGTACCTGTGCGCGTGGGGACTCCACCGTCCACAGCAGTCAGTATTAAATTATGAACAGGCTGCTGCTCTCTATCTAAAGTTTTTTTCAGAATCAAATCAGCAAACTTTGTCCCGTCTCTACCGGTCTGAATTTCAAGCGCAAAATATTCGCTTGAGCTCAGATGGTAATCTTTCACAGAATTCGTTCCAACATCTGGGTCTGCAGCGTTATTCAGTGAGAATCTCTCTCCAACGGGGCTTGATTCAGATATGTCCAAATGCATCGTTCCCCGCCGAAAATGAGGAGCGTTATCATTAATATCCATAATTTCGACCTCGATATTAAACATTCGTATTGGGTTTTCAATCATAGCATCCAACTTAAGAAAGCAGTGCGCATTTTTCAAGGGGCACAAAAACTCTCTGTCTATTCTTTCCAAAATAAACAGCTCTCCCGTGTCCTTGTTGATGTCAAAATATTTTTTATTGCCTACAACGTCTAAGCGCATTTTCCTTCCTTTTAGCGTCTTCACATCTAATCCCAGATCAGTTGCTAAATTAGCAACGACTGAGCCTTCCTCCATTTCTTCGGGAACAGAATAATGGGTGACGGTAGATACCGTGATTATCGTGGCAGAAAGAAGGAGAAATACTGAAACATACCCTCTCCCAAATAACTGTCGGACATGATGCACCATCGTGAATGATCCGTATTAAAAACCTTGAAATGTGGATGAAACGTCCTCTTGTTAAATGAACAAACGAAACAGGGATCTTAAACGTAAACGTTCCTTTGCGCTTAGACCGTGGCTTAGACCAACCGTGACGCCCCTCTTACACAGGGTCTGACTTCCTCCTTCCTCCAATAAACTATCGTGAGAACAATGACCTCATCAGAGAGTGTGTTTTGGTGGAGAGCAGCGACGAAAATAGTCTTGTATGAGCGTTTTCGACTTTGTTAAAAAAAAAAAGAAATCACTCTTATTTTAATCCCAGGTAAAGTACGAGTTGATGGAGTTTAAGAAGCTGAAAATTAGCATGTTGTTGAAGTTTTCATTTCTAATTTATAAACTTATATTACCTGGATGGGAGATAGAATTCCCACAGCCTGATTAAGTTAGATTCAGTTTCCGTGCTTTATATATTATAATTTTATAATAGTTTTTTTGTTTGTTTTTTGTTCCTTTAGCACGTGTATACAATGATTGTAAAGTCATACAGTTTTTATCACGCTGTCCTCTTTTCTCCGTATTTTGGGAGTTTTACGCACGGATATCTGCACGTATAAACAATGCCAAACATGGTGAAATTAACTAATATACTTATGTAATGGTTAACTGAAGTATGAGTCATGATGATTTATTGCATTGATCTATGCAGAATGCATCATGAATTCCTGTTGCTCACTATTAACAAATGATCAAGTCATTATGACTTTATGTGATTAGTTAACACCCAATAGATAATCAATTAATGAATGTTGATTCAGTTACTTCATACATTAACTGATATGCCATCAAATTAGCTGAATTACGGTACAGTAAAGGGCATTTTATACATATGCATTTCATCGACCTCTATGAAGCTGCTTTTTATTTTTGTCAAACTGGTAGTCAGATGCAAAGATCTACCTGTTGCTGCATGACACAATGCTCTTTATGCCCCATTTACATGTATTGTACATGTTCAGAGTGTATCATGCTTTAATGTTATACCCACAGTAACTGTAGGTATAAAAACTGTCAATGGACAATGTAACTGTGAATTAACATTCATTAGCTGACTATCAAGTGTAAGCTAATCACATAAAGTCATAGTGACTTGATCATTTCTTAATGATGAGCAAAAGGAATTTATGACACATCCTTTATTAATTAATTAAAAAATTAATTAATGCATGAAATCCTCCTGACTCATGTTTTAGTTAAGCATTAATTAAGTATATTATTTGTACCCTTATTGTAAAGGGTTCCCAAATTAAAATAGTCCTTGTGTATGTAATCAATAATTTCTTATTGTACTTAGGTTTTATTTTATGTATTATCAATGTGCCTCATATCTTGCCTCATTTCACCTTTCAGTAACTAATGTATGCAGAAACATTTAGGCTTGAATGAGAAGTGAAAGAGATTTAGTAAAGGGAGAGTATAGATTATTTACCGAATTACTTATTAATTAAATCATATCAAGATTAAGTAACATTTGGTTTCCAACAACTGTAATAAGTTTTATCTAAAACACTGTTAATATGCATGATTATATTTTTTTTTGTGATGCTGATATAATTTTAGGCGTTTGTTAACTTTTTTATGTGTTATATTTTAAAATGAGAGAAGAGGAGATTATGAATTCTCAAACACTGACATCCTGAGTAGGCCTTGGCTACTATGGTCACTTATGAGTGGACTTTATAGATATTCACTTTGAATGTCTGTGCATAACGCATGTTTAATGTATGTCTTTCCATACCTGCAGAGTAGAAGCTGCTGAGTCACTTGTTTCTGACATTCCTGTGCTCCTTGGTATACTGGACACGATGTATCTGGAGCCCTTTGGCACAGGCTGTCTGACCACCAGCTTTCCTTTCCTGGTCTCTGCTAGAAACAGACTGTACCAGTAGGCATCGTTGGAGACCAGAGTGGAGTCTGCGATGGTGGAGTTCCTCTCACTGATCACACTGTTCCTGCAGGGAGGAGCTGCTTTGCTGGGCTTGGGTTTCTGACACTTGAGCACGATGGTGACCAATATGGTGATCAGCAGGAGAAATGACACCGAGCCCAAACCAATGACCAAATACAGGTTTAGGTCTGAGAAGATGTCATATTCTAGAGGCACCTCGGTCATGTCAGAGTAGGCCTTGACAGCAGTCTCCACTGTGGACAACTTGATGGTGACTGTAGCAGAGAGAGCAGGATCCCCGTTGTCCTTGGCAATAACAACCAGTCTCTGGTGTCGCGGATCTCTGTAACTGAACATCCTCATAGTCCGGATCTCTCCATTGTATTGGTCCAGACTGAACAAGGTGGCGTCAGTCACCTGTAGAAACTGGTAGGTAATCCGAGAGTTGTGCACCGAGTCGGTGTCTAAGGCTATCACCTTCGCAACCAGGGAGCCTTTATCGGTGGATCTGGGGATTTTTTCCTCCACTACAGAGCCGTGCGCACGCCACGGAGAGACAATGACCGGAGCGTTGTCGTTTTGGTCCACAATAATGATATGGACGGTCACGTTGCTGCTGAGTGGAGGAGAACCAGAGTCTCTGGCCTCGATGTGGAAAAGAAACTCCTTCTCGATCTCATAGTCAAAAGTTTTTAGTGCGTAAAGATTACCATTCTCTGGATTGATGGAGAACAGCATGGACATAGAGGTGTTGGCTATCTCCTTCTCTAGGATGAAATAAACTAGATACTGGTTTTCATGGAGGTCAGGGTCAAACGCAGTGAGTGAACTGAGCAAGGCCCCAGGTGCGTTATTCTCCATTACACGTATAGTATAAAATGACTGAGGGAACTGTGGAACATTGTCATTCACATCCAGCAGCTCTAAAGTCATAGTTTCATTGTCAGATAAAGGAGGAGAACCTCTGTCTGTTACAGTGAAAGTGATGTCGTATTCTGGGACCTTCTCACGGTCTAAAGGCTCTGAGACCACTAACTCATAATAGTTATCAGATGATTCTCTCAGTTTGAAAGGCATATTATCAGGAATATGAAGATCAACCACTCCGTTGTCACCTGAGTCTTTATCATTAACACTAACTACTGCTATCACTGTGTCTACTGCAGTATCTTCTTTGATCGGACTATGAAATGATTTGATGGATATTTCTGGGTGATTGTCATTCATATCTGTGACCTGTATTGTCAGTTTACACTGTCCAGATAATGAGTTTGGCCCCTTATCACTGGCAATAACCTCCATTTCATAAAGTCTCAAATCTTCATAATTTATCATCTCTTTCACTCTGATTTCACCATTTTCTGGATTCAAGCTAAACATATTTTGTGTTCTCTCTGATGTATACAAACTATATGAATAAACTATATCAGAGTTGGACCCTTCATCTAAATCAGTGGCATTTAGTTTAATTACTAGACTGCCAATCGGAGAGTTCTCCATCACATCTACGGTGTATCTTTCTTTGTCAAATGAAGGGGCGTTGTCGTTGACATCAAGCACGCGGACAATGATGCTGGCTGTACCTGTGCGCGTGGGGACTCCACCGTCCACAGCAGTCAGTATTAGATTATGAACAGCCTGCTGTTCTCTATCTAAAGCTTTTTTCAGAATCAAATCAGCAAACTTTGTCCCGTCTCTACCGGTCTGAATTTCAAGCGCAAAATATTCGCTTGAGCTCAGATGGTAATCTTTCACAGAATTCGTTCCAACGTCTGGGTCTGCAGCGTTATTCAGTGAAAATCTCTCTCCAACGGGGCTTGATTCAGATATGTCCAAATGCATCGTTCCCCGCCGAAAATGAGGAGCGTTATCATTAATATCCATAATCTCGACCTCGATATTAAACATTCGTATTGGGTTTTCAATCATAGCATCCAATTTAAGAAAGCAGTGCGTAGTTGTTTTCAAGGGGCACAAAAACTCTCTGTCTATTCTTTCCAAAATAAACAGCTCTCCCGTGTCCTTGTTGATATCAAGATATTTTTTATTGCCTACAACGTCTACGCGCATTTTTCTTCCTTTTAGCGTCCTTACGTCTAATCCCAAATCACTTGCTAAATTAGCAACGACTGAGCCTTCCTCCATTTCTTCAGGAACAGAATAATGGGTGACGGTAGATACCGTGTTCATAGTGGCAGAAAGAAAGAGAAATAATGAAACATACCCTCCACGGGAATACTGACGAATATGACGAGCCATTGAGAGGAATCCGTGTTTAAAACCTTAAAACGTAATATATGTTGGAACAAGAAGAATCCGTCCTTTATGAAATGATGAAAGGTAACGAGGGTTTTCAAGGAAAACGTTTCTTCATCCGATATCAGCAGATATTTGCGTGCAATATGTCTGCCTGCCCAGCCTCCAATAAAATATCGTGAGAACGATGACTTCATCGGGGAGTATGTTTTTGTGGAGAGCAGCGACGTGAGTAGTCCTCTATAAGCCTTTGCACCTCTTCAAATATCGATACATTTCGCTTTTCATCAGACACAGATAAACAGTAAACTTTAAATTGTATTAGAAAAAGTGCAATAAAAAATTAGACTCATGTTTTTCCTTGCTTTATAATCTTCGCTTTCCTATGGAGTATGTGAGCAACAACTATACATTTTTTTGTTGTGTTGTTTTTCTAAGTATTTATATGTGTAGATATTATATTACATCCAAATTAACCCGAAATTACACATCACTCCATCAGTGCAAATATGATGTCACAGCCCTTGCCTTCGTGTTTGTGACTTTTACGCGCAGATTTGTGTGCGTAAAACCATTTTAATATGGTAAAATAACTTCGTTTGCACGACCATTTAATTTCTATTTTAATGTATTTGATAAATGTTGTCAGTATTTTTTTGTTATGAAAGTGGTGATGCCAAATGGGTCACACACAGTTGCCTCGGGACCTGTGCAGTGTCGAATTTAAACTGTGCCTAAATATCGTGTGCGAGAACAAATGATTTATTGAAGGGACAAAATTTGCAAACATCCAGTGATTGTTCTAAGAAAAAAAATCTGTTAATCGTGTTAACATTTAAATTATATCTGAATGTCATTTGATGCTATATGAAGTCAATAAATTTGAATTTTTCTGTAGTCATTTAGAAAATATTAATAAAAAGTACATTCTGAGCCTTTAGATACCTATGCGTACAGACAAGTCCTCAAGAAAGTACGAAGTCGACAACTTCGACATTGCATAAACCGAACAGTAACTTTCATGAAATGCAATGATGCGCACGTTTTTGTATGGCTATTTGATGGACATGCTCAGAGAATATCTGTGCGTAACAGATTTTTAATTGACGTTTTTCCATACCTGCAGAGTGGAAGCTGCTGAGTCACTAGTCTCTGACATTCCTGTGCTCCTTGGTATACTGGACACGATGTATCTGGAGCCCTTTGGCACAGGCTGTCTGACCACCAGCTTTCCTTTCCTGGTCTCTGCTAGAAACAGACTGTACCAGTAGGCATCGTTGGAGACCAGAGTGGAGTCTGCGATGGTGGAGTTCCTCTCACTGATCACACTGTTCCTGCAGGGAGGAGCTGCTTTGCTGGGCTTGGGTTTCTGACACTTGAGCACGATGGTGACCAATATGGTGATCAGCAGGAGAAATGACACCGAGCCCAGACCGATGACCAAATACAGGTTTAGGTCTGAGAAGATGTCATATTCTAGAGGCACCTCAGTCATGTCAGAGTAGGCCTTAACAGCAGTCTCCACTGTGGACAGCTTGATGGTGACTGTAGCAGAGAGAGCAGGATCCCCGTTGTCCTTGGCAATAACAACCAGTCGCTGGTGTCGCGGATCTCTGTAACTGAACATCCTCATAGTCCGGATCTCTCCGTTGTATTGGTCCAGACTGAACAAGGTGGCGTCAGTCACCTGTAGAAACTGGTAGGTAATCCGAGAGTTGTGCACCGAGTCGGTGTCCAAGGCTATCACTTTGGCAACCAGGGAGCCTTTATCAGTGGATCTGGGGATCTTTTCCTCCACCACCGAGCCGTGCGCGCGCCACGGAGAGACAATGACCGGAGCGTTGTCGTTCTGGTCCACAATAATGATGTGGACGGTCACGTTGCTGCTGAGTGGAGGAGAACCAGAGTCTCTGGCCTCGATGTGGAAAAGAAACTCCTTCTCAATCTCATAGTCAAAAGTTTTTAGTGCGTAAAGATTACCATTCTCTGGGTTGATGGAGAATAGCATGGACATAGAGGTGTTGGCTGTCTCCTTCTCTAGGATGAAATAAACTAGATACTGGTTTTCATGGAGGTCAGGGTCAAACGCAGTGAGTGAACTGAGCAAGGCCCCAGGTGCGTTATTCTCCATTACACGTATAGTATAAAATGACTGAGGGAACTGTGGAACATTGTCATTCACATCCAGCAGCTCTAAAGTCATAGTTTCATTGTCAGATAAAGGAGGAGAACCTCTGTCTGTAACAGTGAAAGTGATTTCATATTCTGGGACTTTCTCACGGTCTAAAGGCTCTGAGACCACTAACTCATAATAGTTATCAGAGGATTCCCTCAGTTTGAAAGGCATATTATCTGGAATATGGAGATCAACCACTCCGTTGTCACCTGAGTCCTTATCATTAACACTAACTACTGCTATCACTGTGTCTAATTCTATGTTTTCACTGACTGGACTCTGAAATGACTTAATAGATATTTCTGGGTGGTTGTCATTCATGTCTTCAACCAGAATTTTTAATGTACATTGTCCTGATAAACTATTGGCTCCTTTGTCGGTTGCTATAACTTCCATATCATAAATCCTGAAATCTTCATAATTTAGCATTCCTTTTACAATAATCTCACCAGTGGAAGGATTCAGATTAAATGTTTCTTGCGTTTTCTCTGACGTATATAAACTGTATGAATATGTTATATCAGAATTTGACCCCTCATCTAAGTCTGTTGCATTAAGATGAATAACAAGACTTCCAATTGGGGAATTTTCCATGATTTTAACACTATAGATCGGTTTTTCAAATGTGGGCGCGTTGTCATTTGTGTCTAAAACCTGAACAATAACACTGGCAGTGCCAGAGCGAGCAGGTGTGCCTCCATCTACAGCTGTGAGTATTAAATTATGAACAGCCTGCTGCTCACGATCCAAAGTCTTTTTCAGTATGAGATCAGCAAACTTCGACCCATCTCTTCCAGTCTGAACCTCAATGTTAAAATGTTCACTGGCACTCAGATAGTATGTCTTTACCGAATTGAGTCCGACATCGGGGTCAACTGCATTACTTAGCGAAAATCTTTCTCCAGCAGGCGTTGACTCAGATATGTCCAAATGTATGATGTCTCTTCGAAATTGTGGGGCGTTGTCATTTATGTCCAAAATCTCTAGCTCGATGTTAAATATACGCACGGGATTTTCAAGTATCACTTCCATTTTTAAGTAGCACAATGTCAGCGTTTTTGTACAAAGATATTCCCTGTCAATTTTCTCTATAACATACAGCTCCCCAGTCTCTTTGTTCACATCCAGATATTTTTTGTTGGCGATCAGATCAAGACGCATCTTCCTCTGATTCAGTGTTTTAACATCCAGGCTGAGATCGGTAGCAAGGTTGGCGACAACTGATCCTTCCTTCATCTCCTCGGGGATGGAATAATGAGTCACTGAAGCAGTTACATGATGAACCAAAGAAAAAAGAATAACGAGCGCCACGTACCTTTTACATGTCTGCATTGTTACATCGGACCGCATTGTTATTCCTCTGTTCATTGCATGAAGCACGTCAGACGATATAAAAGACTGACAACATTACTGTTAAAATCTTAATCCAAATGAGTTCGTTAAATTTTTGAGTCCGGGGGTATTTCTTCGGAGAAATGAGCAAAACGTATTTCTCGCCTTTCATGTGAGTTTCAGCACCACGGAGCTGTCCGGCTGTGAAGCTATACCGTATTTAGGATTTACTGTCATGGCGACCGTGGGATAGTATTTTATCGAGTAAACAGCGCCACTCTTTGCATATTTTGGAACTATGTGTTCAATACCCAGTAGTTTAGAGAGCAAGCGTGTTTAAACTTTTGGAGGTGAGCTCAAGGTGAGTGACTGTTGCTGAAAGGAAGTTTGACTTATGATTTGTTTGTTTTGTTTTTTTTGCTCTGAACCTGCCTTTAGACACCTCACGACCTCAAATATTGTACGGTGCAAAATGGCAAGTTAAATTATAATAAACATGGCAACATACTAGAGAAAATTAAATTTTCGTCATACCTGCAGAGTGGAAGCTGCTGATTCACTAGTCTCTGACATTCCTGTGCTCCTTGGTATACTAGACACGATGTATCTGGAGCCCTTTGGCACAGGCTGTCTGACCACCAGCTTTCCTTTCCTGGTCTCTGCTAGAAACAGACTGTACCAGTAGGCATCGTTGGAAACCAGGGTGGAGTCTGCGATGGTGGAGTTCCTCTCGCTGATCACACTGTTCCTGCAGGGAGGAGCTGCTTTGCTGGGCTTGGGTTTCTGACACTTGAGCACGATGGTGACCAATATGGTGATCAGCAGGAGAAATGACACCGAGCCCAGACCGATGACCAAATACAGGTTTAGGTCTGAGAAGATGTCATATTCTAGAGGCACCTCAGTCATGTCAGAGTAGGCCTTGACAGCAGTCTCCACTGTGGACAGCTTGATGGTGACTGTAGCAGAGAGAGCAGGGTCCCCGTTGTCCTTGGCAATAACAACCAGTCTCTGGTGACGTGGATCTCTGTAACTGAACATCCTCATAGTCCGGATCTCTCCGTTGTATTGGTCCAGACTGAACAGGGTGGCGTCAGTCACCTGTAGAAACTGGTAGGTAATCCGAGAGTTGTGCACTGAGTCAGTGTCCAAGGCTATTACCTTGGCAACCAGAGAGCCTTTATCAGTGGATCTGGGGATCTTTTCCTCCACTACGGAGCCGTGCGCGCGCCACGGAGAGACAATGACCGGAGCGTTGTCGTTTTGGTCCACAATAATGATGTGGACGGTCACATTGCTGCTGAGTGGAGGAGAGCCAGAGTCTCTGGCCTCGATGTGGAAAAGAAACTCCTTCTCGATCTCATAGTCAAAAGTTTTTAGTGCGTAAAGATTACCATTCTCTGGATTGATGGAGAACAGCATGGACATAGAGGTGTTGGCTATCTCCTTCTCTAGGATGAAATAAACTAGATACTGGTTTTCATGGAGGTCAGGGTCAAACGCAGTGAGTGAACTGAGCAAGGCCCCAGGTGCGTTATTCTCCATTACACGTATAGTATAAAATGACTGAGGGAACTGTGGAACATTGTCATTCACATCCAGCAGCTCTAAAGTCATAGTTTCATTGTCAGATAAAGGAGGAGAACCTCTGTCTGTAACAGTGAAAGTGATTTCATATTCTGGGATCTTCTCACGGTCTAAAGGCTCTGAGACTACTAACTCATAATAGTTATCAGAGGATTCCCTCAGTTTGAAAGGCATATTATCTGGAATATGAAGATCAACCACTCCGTTGTCACCTGAGTCCTTATCATTAACACTAACTACTGCAATCACTGTGTCTAAATCTATGTTTTCACTGACTGGACTCTGAAATGATTTAACAGATATTTCTGGGTGGTTGTCATTCATGTCTTCAACCAGAATTTTTAATGTACATTGTCCTGATAAACTATTGACTCCTTTGTCGGTTGCTATAACTTCCATATCATAAATCCTGAAATCTTCATAATTTAGCATTCCTTTTACAGTAATCTCACCAGTGGAAGGATTCAGATTAAATGTTTCTTGCGTTTTTTCTGACGTATATAAACTGTATGAATATGTTATATCAGAATTTGACCCCTCATCTAAGTCTGTTGCATTTAGATGAATAACAAGGCTTCCAATTGGAGAGTTTTCCATGATTTTAACACTATAGATCGGTTTTTCAAATGTCGGTGCGTTGTCATTTGTGTCCAAAATATGCACAATGATACTGGCAGTGCCAGAACGAGCAGGTGTGCCTCCATCTACAGCTGTGAGTATTAATTTATGGAGAGCCTGCTGCTCCCGATCTAAAGTCTTTGTTAAGATCAAATCAGCAAACTTTGACCCTTCTCTCCCAGTCTGAACTTCAATATTAAAATGTTCACTTTCACTCAGATGGTATGTTTTAACGGAATTGCTTCCAACATCGGGATCAACAGCATTGCTGAGGGAAAATCTCTCCCCTTTTGGTGTTGCTTCAGATATATCTAAATGTATTGCGTCTCTTCGAAATTGTGGGGCGTTGTCGTTCATGTCCAAAATTTCGATTTCTATATTAAAAATTCGTAGAGGGTTTTCTAGTATTACCTCCAGTCTAAGATAGCAAGACGCCGATGACTTTGTAGGGCATATGTATTCCCTGTCTATCTTGTCAACAACATACAGCTCGCCAGTCTCTTTGTTCACATCCAAATATTTTTTGTTTCCAATGATGTCAAGACGCATCTTCCTCTGATTCAGTGTTTTAACATCCAAGCTGAGATCGGTTGCAAGGTTGGCTACAACCGATCCTTCTTTCATTTCCTCCGGTATGGAATAATGAGTCACTGAAGTCGATATGTGGTGAACGAAACACAAAAGAAGAATAACGAGTAGAACGTACCTTTTGCAAGACTGCATTGTTACAAAGGTCTTCATTTTTGTGTGTGTTTGTTAATCGCAGCTCAGTCTATACAACGTGCGTTTCCAGTGAAGTTGAATTTTGCTGTAACGGCCTGGATCCCAAACATATTCCTTTAATTTTAATCCCCGAAATATTTTGGTGCAGAAAAACGGCGACCGCGTTTTCGGAGTGGAGTGTCAGCACGACGGAGCTGTTCGTTTGTTCCACGATCTGCCCCGATGACAACGATTCACTGTCATGGCGTCTGTGGGCTGGCATATTAATGATAAAACAGCGCCACCCTTTATGTTTCACAAGACTCGTTTAACTACGTTTAACATGATGAGCCTTAAAAATTCGTTTTCTTAGTTAAAATGTTATTACTCACTGCAAGTATTGCTGAAAAGAATAATTTTATTTAGCCTATAAATTACCTTTATTAACCTAGCTGACAAACCTTTGTACTTTCGGACTTAAATGCAAAACATAATGTCACTTGAATTTATAAATGCTATTAAACTGATAAATGCTGTGTATGGAAAAAAAATAGCTAGATTAGACGCCTACCTGCAGAGTGGAAGCTGCTGAGTCACTAGTCTCTGACATTCCTGTGCTCCTTGGTATACTGGACACGATGTATCTGGAGCCCTTTGGCACAGGCTGTCTGACCACCAGCTTTCCTTTCCTGGTCTCTGCTAGAAACAGACTGTACCAGTAGGCATCGTTGGAGACCAGAGTGGAGTCTGCGATGGTGGAGTTCCTCTCACTGATCACACTGTTCCTGCAGGGAGGAGCTGCTTTGCTGGGCTTGGGTTTCTGACACTTGAGCACGATGGTGACCAATATGGTGATCAGCAGGAGAAATGACACCGAGCCCAGACCGATGACCAAATACAGGTTTAGGTCTGAGAAGATGTCATATTCTAGAGGCACCTCAGTCATGTCAGAGTAGGCCTTAACAGCAGTCTCCACTGTGGACAGCTTGATGGTGACTGTAGCAGAGAGAGCAGGATCCCCGTTGTCCTTGGCAATAACAACCAGTCTCTGGTGGCGCGGATCTCTGTAACTGAACATCCTCATAGTCCGGATCTCTCCGTTGTATTGGTCCAGACTGAACAAAGTGGCGTCAGTCACCTGTAGAAACTGGTAGGTAATCCGAGAGTTGTGCACCGAGTCGGTGTCTAAGGCTATCACTTTGGCAACCAGAGAGCCTTTATCAGTGGATCTGGGGATCTTTTCCTCCACCATTGAGCCATGCGCGCGCCATGGAGAAACAATGACCGGAGCGTTGTCGTTCTGGTCCACAATAATGATGTGGACGGTCACGTTGCTGCTGAGTGGAGGAGAGCCAGAGTCTCTGGCCTCGATGTGAAAAAGAAACTCCTTCTCGATCTCATAGTCAAAAGTTTTTAATGCGTAAAGATTACCATTCTCTGGATTGATGGAGAACAGCATGGACATGGAGGTGTTGGCTATCTCCTTCTCTAGGATGAAATAAACTAGATACTGGTTTTCATGGAGGTCAGGGTCAAACGCAGTGAGTGAACTGAGCAAGGCCCCAGGTGCGTTATTCTCCATTACACGTATAGTATAAAATGACTGAGGGAACTGTGGAACATTGTCATTCACATCCAGCAGCTCTAAAGTCATAGTTTCATTGTCAGATAAAGGAGGAGAACCTCTGTCTGTAACGGTGAAAGTGATTTCATATTCTGGGATCTTCTCACGGTCTAAAGGCTCTGAGACCACTAACTCATAATAGTTATCAGATGATTCCCTCAGTTTGAAAGGCATATTATCTGGAATATGAAGATCAACCACTCCGTTGTCACCTGAGTCCTTATCATTAACACTAACTACTGCTATCACTGTGTCTAATTCTATGTTTTCACTGACTGGACTCTGAAATGATTTAACTGATATTTCTGGGTGGTTGTCATTCATGTCTTCAACCAGAATTTTTAATGTACATTGACCTGATAAACTATTGGCTCCTTTGTCGGTTGCTATAACCTCCATATCATAAATCCTGAAGTCTTCATAATTTAGCATTCCTTTTACAGTAATCTCACCAGTGGAAGGATTCAGATTAAATGTTTCTTGCGTTTTCTCTGACGTATATAAACTGTATGAATATGTTATATCAGAATTTGAGCCCTCATCTAAGTCTGTTACATTAAGATGAATAACAAGACTTCCAATTGGGGAATTTTCCATGATTTCAACACTATAGATCGGTTTTTCAAATGTGGGCGCGTTATCATTTGTGTCTAAAACCTGAACAATAATACTGGCAGTGCCAGAACGAGCAGGTGTGCCCCCATCTACAGCTGTGAGTATTAAATTATGAACAGCCTGCTGCTCACGATCCAAAGTCTTTTTCAGTATGAGATCAGCAAACTTCGACCCATCTCTTCCAGTCTGAACTTCAATGTTAAAATGTTCACTGGCACTCAGATAGTATGTTTTTACCGAATTGAGTCCGACATCGGGGTCAACTGCATTACTTAGCGAAAATCTTTCTCCGGCAGGCGTTGACTCAGATATGTCCAAATGTATGATGTCTCTTCGAAATTGTGGGGCGTTGTCATTTATGTCCAAAATCTCTAGCTCGATGTTAAATATACGCACGGGATTTTCAAGTATCACTTCCATTTTCAAGTAGCACGACGTCAGCATTTTCGTACAAATGTGTTCCCTGTCAATTTTCTCTGCAACATAAAGCTCCCCGGTTTCTTTGTTCACATCCAGATATTTTTTGTTGGCGATCAGATCAAGACGCATCTTCCTCTGATTCAGTGTTTTAACATCCAGGCTGAGATCGGTAGCAAGGTTGGCGACAACTGATCCTTCCTTCATCTCCTCGGGGATGGAATAATGAGTCACTGAAGCAGTTACATGATGAACCAAAGAAAAAAGAATAACGAGCGCCACGTACCTTTTACATGTCTGCATTGTTACATCGGACCGCATTGTTGTTCCTCTGTTCACTGCGCAACGCATGTCAGACGATATAAAAGATTTTCTAGAGATTTAGAACGTTACTGTTAATATCTTAATCCAAATGTGTTCGTTATTTTTTTAATTCCGGGGGTATTTCGTCGGAGAAATGAGCAAAATGCATTTCTGGCCTTTCGTGTGAGTTTCAGCACCACGGAGCTGTCCGGCTGTTTTAAGCTATACCGTACTTAGGAATTACTGTCATGGCGACCGTGGAATAGTATTTTATCGAGTAAACAGCGCCACTCTTTGCATATTTTGGAACTATGTATTCAACATCCGGTAGTTTAGAGAGCAAGCGTGTTTAAACCTATGGAGGTGAGTTCAAGATAATTGACTGTAGCCGAAAGGAAGTCTGTTTTTTGATTTCTTTGTTTTCCTTTTTGCTCTGAACCTACCTTTAGATACCTTATGGCCTCAAATATTGTATGACGGAAAATGGCAAGATAAATTATAGTAAACATTGCAACATACAACAGAAAATTAAACTTCCTTCATACCTGCAGAGTGGAAGCTGCTGAGTCACTAGTCTCTGACATTCCTGTGCTCCTTGGTATACTGGACACGATGTATCTGGAGCCCTTTGGTACAGGCTGTCTGACCACCAGCTTTCCTTTCCTGGTCTCTGCTAGAAACAGACTGTACCAGTAGGCATCGTTGGAGACCAGAGTGGAGTCTGCGATGGTGGAGTTCCTCTCACTGATCACACTGTTCCTGCAAGGAGGAGCTGCTTTGCTGGGCTTGGGTTTCTGACACTTGAGCACGATGGTGACCAATATGGTGATCAGCAGGAGAAATGACACCGAGCCCAGACCGATGACCAAATACAGGTTTAGGTCTGAGAAGATGTCATATTCTAGAGGCACCTCAGTCATGTCAGAGTAGGCCTTAACAGCAGTCTCCACTGTGGACAGTTTGATGGTGACTGTAGCAGAGAGAGCAGGATCCCCGTTGTCCTTGGCAATAACAACCAGTCTCTGGTGTCGCGGATCTCTGTAACTGAACATCCTCATAGTCCGGATCTCTCCGTTGTACTGGTCCAGACTGAACAAGGTGGCGTCAGTCACCTGTAGAAACTGGTAGGTAATCCGAGAGTTGTGCACCGAGTCGGTGTCCAAGGCTATTACCTTGGCAACCAGAGAGCCTTTATCGGTGGATCTGGGGATCTTTTCCTCCACTACGGAGCCGTGCGCGCGCCACGGAGAGACAATGACCGGAGCATTGTCGTTTTGGTCCACAATAATGATGTGGACGGTCACATTGCTGCTGAGTGGAGGAGAGCCAGAGTCTCTGGCCTCGATGTGGAAAAGAAACTCCTTCTCGATCTCATAGTCAAAAGTTTTTAGTGCGTAAAGATTACCATTCTCTGGATTGATGGAGAACAGCATGGACATGGAGGTGTTGGCTATCTCCTTCTCTAGGATGAAATAAACTAGATACTGGTTTTCATGGAGGTCAGGGTCAAACGCAGTGAGTGAACTGAGCAAGGCCCCAGGTGCGTTATTCTCCATTACACGTATAGTATAAAATGACTGAGGGAACTGTGGAACATTGTCATTCACATCCAGCAGCTCTAAAGTCATAGTTTCATTGTCAGATAAAGGAGGAGAACCTCTGTCTGTAACAGTGAAAGTGATGTCGTATTCTGGGACCTTCTCACGGTCTAAAGGCTCTGAGACCACTAACTCATAATAGTTATCAGAGGATTCCCTCAGTTTGAAAGGCATATTATCTGGAATATGAAGATCAACCACTCCATTGTCACCTGAGTCCTTATCATTAACACTAACTACTGCTATCACTGTGTCTAATTCTATGTTTTCACTGACTGGACTCTGAAATGATTTAACTGATATTTCTGGGTGGTTGTCATTCATGTCTTCAACTACAATTTTTAATGTACATTGACCTGATAAACTATTGGCTCCTTTGTCGGTTGCTATAACTTCCATATCATAAATCCTGAAATCTTCATAATTTAGCATTCCTTTTACAGTTATCTCACCCGTGGAAGGATTCAGATTAAATGTTTCTTGCGTTTTCTCTGACGTATATAAACTGTATGAGTATGTTATATCAGAATTTGAGCCCTCATCTAAGTCTGTTGCATTTAGATGAATAACAAGGCTTCCAATTGGAGAATTTTCCATTATTTTTATATTGTAACTTACTTTCTCAAATGTAGGAGCGTTGTCATTTGTGTCCAAAACATGAACAATAATGCTGACAGTGCCTGATCGAGCAGGTGTTCCTCCGTCTACAGCTGTAAGTATTAAATTATGAACAGCCTGCTGCTCACGATCTAAATTCTTTGTTAAGATTAATTCTGCAAACTTCGAACCATCTCTTCCAGTCTGGACTTCAATATTAAAATGTTCACTTTCACTCAGATGGTACGTTTTAACGGAATTGCTTCCAACATCGGGATCAACAGCATTGCTGAGGGAAAATCTCTCCCCTTTCGGTGTTGCTTCAGATATATCTAAATGTATGGCGTCTCGTCGAAACTGTGGGGCGTTGTCGTTCATATCCAAAATTTCTAGTTCTATATTAAAAATTCGTAGCGGATTTTCTAATATTACCTCCAGTTTCAAGTAGCACGACGTTGACGACTTTGTAGTGCAAATATATTCCCTGTCTATCTTCTCAACAACATACAGCTCACCAGTCTCTTTGTTCACATCCAGATATTTTTTGTTTGCAATGATGTCAAGACGCATCTTCCTCTGATTCAGTGTATTAACGTCCAAGCTTAGATCGGTTGCAAGGTTGGCTACAACCGATCCTTCTTTCATTTCCTCCGGTATGGAATAATGAGTCACTGAAGTCGATATGTGGTGAACGAAACATAAGATAAGAATAACGAGTAGAACGTACCTTTTGCAAGACTGCATTGTTACAAAGGTCTCCATTGTTGTGTGTGTTTGTTAATCGCAGCTCAGTCTATACAACGTGTGTTTCCAGTGAAGTTGAATTTTGCTGTAACGGCCTGGATCCCAAGCATATTCCTATAATTTTAATCCCTGAAATATTTTGGTGCAGAAAAACGGCGACCGCGTTTTCGGAGTGGAGTTTCAGCACCACGGAGCTGTTCGTTTGTTTCACGATCTGCCCTGATGACAACGATTCACTGTCATGGCGTCTGTGGGCTGGCATATTAATGATAAAACAGCGCCACCCTTTATGTTTCACAAGACTTGTTTAACTGCGTTTAATATGACACGCCTTCGTTTACTTAGTTAAAATGTGAGATAAAACTGAATACACACTGCAGGTATTGCTGAAAAGAATAATTGCATCTAGCCTACTTGTTTAACTGCGTTTACTATGATGCACCATAAGAGATTGTTTTCTTAGTATCTCTGTCAGATAAAACTGAGTACACACTGCAGGTATTGCTGAAAAGAATAATTGCATCTAGCCTATAGATATTCTTTATGAGCCTAGCTGATGAAACTGTGTATTCTCATAATCTAATACAAAACATTATGTCACTGAAATTGATAAATGCTAAATATGACAGGAAATGTGTAGATTGGACTCCTACCTGCAGAGTAGAAGCCGCTGAGTCACTAGTCTCTGACATTCCTGTGCTCCTTGGTATACTGGACACGATGTATCTGGAGCCCTTTGGCACAGGCTGTCTGACCACCAGCTTTCCTTTCCTGGTCTCTGCTAGAAACAGACTGTACCAGTAGGCATCGTTGGAGACCAGAGTGGAGTCTGCGATGGTGGAGTTCCTCTCACTGATTACACTGTTCCTGCAGGGAGGAGCTGCTTTGCTGGGCTTGGGTTTCTGACACTTGAGCACGATGGTGACCAATATGGTGATCAGCAGGAGAAATGACACCGAGCCCAGACCGATGACCAAATACAGGTTTAGGTCTGAGAAGATGTCATATTCTAGAGGCACCTCAGTCATGTCAGAGTAGGCCTTAACAGCAGTCTCCACTGTGGACAGCTTGATGGTGACTGTAGCAGAGAGAGCAGGATCCCCGTTGTCCTTGGCAATAACAACCAGTCTCTGGTGGCGCGGATCTCTGTAACTGAACATCCTCATAGTCCGGATCTCTCCGTTGTATTGGTCCAGACTGAACAGGGTGGCGTCAGTCACCTGTAGAAACTGGTAGGTAATCCGAGAGTTGTGCACCGAGTCGGTGTCTAAGGCTATCACTTTAGCAACCAGGGAGCCTTTATCGGTGGATCTGGGGATCTTTTCCTCCACCACCGAGCCGTGTGCGCGCCACGGAGAGACAATGACCGGAGCATTGTCGTTTTGGTCCACAATAATGATGTGGACGGTCACGTTGCTGCTGAGTGGAGGAGAGCCAGAGTCTCTGGCCTCTATGTGGAAAAGAAACTCCTTCTCGATCTCATAGTCAAAAGTTTTTAATGCGTAAAGGTTACCATTCTCTGGATTGATGGAGAACAGCATAGACATGGAGGTGTTGGCTATCTCTTTCTCTAGGATGAAATAAACTAGATACTGGTTTTCATGGAGGTCAGGGTCAAACGCAGTGAGTGAACTGAGCAGGGCCCCAGGTGCGTTATTCTCCATTACACGTATAGTATAAAATGACTGAGGGAACTGTGGAACATTGTCATTAACATCCAGCAGCTCTAAAGTCATAGTTTCATTGTCAGATAAAGGAGGAGAACCTCTGTCTGTAACAGTGAAAGTGATTTCATATTCTGGGACCTTCTCACGGTCTAAAGGCTCTGAAACTACTAACTCATAATAGTTATCAGATGATTCCCTCAGTTTGAAAGGCATATTATCTGGAATATGAAGATCAACCACTCCATTGTCCCCTGAGTCCTTATCATTAACACTAACTACTGCTATCACTGTGTCTAATTCTATGTTTTCACTGACTGGACTCTGAAATGATTTAACTGATATTTCTGGGTGGTTGTCATTCATGTCTTCAACCAGAATTTTTAATGTACATTGACCTGATAAACTATTGACTCCTTTGTCGGTTGCTATAACTTCCATATCATAAATCCTGAAATCTTCATAATTTAGCATTCCTTTTACAGTAATCTCACCAGTGGAAGGATTCAGATTAAATGTTTCTTGCGTTTTTTCTGACGTATATAAACTGTATGAATATGTTATATCAGAATTTGAGCCCTCATCTAAGTCTGTTGCATTTAGATGAATAACAAGACTTCCAATTGGAGAATTTTCCATTATTTTAACACTATAGATCGGTTTTTCAAATGTGGGCGCGTTGTCATTTGTGTCTAAAACCTGAACTATAACACTGGCAGTGCCAGAACGAGCAGGTGTGCCTCCATCTACAGCTGTGAGTATTAAATTATGAACAGCCTGCTGCTCACGATCTAAAGTCTTTTTCAAGATCAGATCGGCAAACTTCGAATCCTCTCTCCCGGTCTGCACTTCAATATTAAAATGTTCGCTTTCACTCAGATGGTATGTTTTAACCGAATTGCTTCCAACATCGGGATCAACAGCATTGCTGAGGGAAAATCTCTCCCCTTTTGGTGTTGCTTCAGATATATCTAAATATATGGCGTCTCTTCGAAATTGTGGGGCGTTGTCGTTCATGTCCAAAATTTCCACTTCTATATTAAAAATTCGTAGAGGGTTTTCTAGTATTACCTCCATTCTAAGATAGCAAGACTCAGATGACTTTGCAGCGCAAATATATTCCCTGTCAATCTTCTCAACAACATACAACTCACCAGTCTCTTTGTTCACATCCAGATATTTTTTGTTTCCAATGATGTCAAGACGCATCTTCCTCTGATTCAGTGTTTTAACATCCAAGCTGAGATCGGTTGCAAGGTTGGCTACAACCGATCCTTCTTTCATTTCCTCCGGTATGGAATAATGAGTCACTGAAGTCGATATGTGGTGAACGAAAGAAAAAAGAAGAAGAAGAACGAGTAGAACGTACCTTTTGCAAGACCGCATTGTTACAAAGGTCCCCATTGTTGTGTATGTGTTTACCGCAGCTCAGTCTATACAACGTGCGTTTCCACTGAAGTCAAATTCCGTGCAATGGCCTGGATCCCAAACATATTCCTATAATTTTAATCCCTGGAATATTTCGGTGCAAAAAACGGCGACCGCATTTTCGGAGTGGAGTTTCAGCACCACGGAGCTGTCCGTTTGTTTCACGATCTGCCCTGATGACAACGATTCACTGTCATGGCGTCTGTGGGCTGGCATATTAATGATAAAACAGCGCCACCGTTTATGTTTCACGAGACTTGTTTAACTGCGTTTACTATGATGCACCATAAGAGATTGTTTTCTTAGTATCTCTGTCAGATAAAATTGAGTAACCACTGCAGATATTGCTGAAATGAATAATTGCATCTAGCCTATAGATGTTCTTTATTAGCCTGGCTGATGAAGCTGTGTATTCCTATAATTCAATACAAAACATGTCACTGAAATTGATAAATACTAAATATAAAAGGAAATATCTAGATTGAACTCCTACCTGTAGAGTAGAAGCCGCTGAGTCGCTAGTCTCTGACATTCCTGTGCTCCTTGGTATACTGGACACGATATATCTGGAGCCTTTTGGCACAGGCTGTCTGACCACCAGCTTTCCTTTCCTGGTCTCTGCTAGAAACAGACTGTACCAGTAGGCATCGTTGGAGACCAGAGTGGAGTCTGCGATGGTGGAGTTCCTCTCACTGATCACACTGTTCCTGCAAGGAGGAGCTGCCTTACTGGGCTTGGGTTTCTGACACTTGAGCACGATGGTGACCAATATGGTGATCAGCAGGAGAAATGACACCGAGCCCAGACCGATGACCAAATACAGGTTTAGGTCTGAGAAGATGTCATATTCTAGAGGCACCTCAGTCATGTCAGAGTAGGCCTTAACAGCAGTCTCCACTGTGGACAGCTTGATGGTGACTGTAGCAGAGAGAGCAGGATCCCCGTTGTCCTTGGCAATAACAACCAGTCTCTGGTGGCGCGGATCTCTGTAACTGAACATCCTCATAGTCCGGATCTCTCCGTTGTATTGGTCCAGACTGAACAAGGTGGCGTCAGTCACCTGTAGAAACTGGTAGGTAATCCGAGAGTTGTGCACCGAGTCGGTGTCTAAGGCTATCACCTTGGCAACCAGAGAGCCTTTATCGGTGGATCTGGGGATCTTTTCCTCCACTACGGAGCCGTGCGCGCGCCACGGAGAGACAATGACCGGAGCGTTGTCGTTCTGGTCCACAATAATGATGTGGACGGTCACGTTGCTGCTGAGTGGTGGAGAACCAGAGTCTCTGGCCTCTATGTGGAAAAGAAACTCTTTCTCGATCTCATAGTCAAAAGTTTTTAATGCGTAAAGGTTACCATTCTCTGGATTGATGGAGAACAGCATGGACATGGAGGTGTTGGCTATCTCCTTCTCTAGGATGAAATAAACTAGATACTGGTTTTCATGGAGGTCAGGGTCAAACGCAGTGAGTGAACTGAGCAAGGCCCCAGGTGCATTATTCTCCATTACACGTATAGTATAAAATGACTGAGGGAACTGTGGAACATTGTCATTCACATCCAGCAGCTCTAAAGTCATAGTTTCATTGTCAGATAAAGGAGGAGAACCTCTGTCTGTAACAGTGAAAGTGATGTCGTATTCTGGGACCTTCTCACGGTCTAAAGGCTCTGAGACCACTAACTCATAATAGTTATCAGAGGATTCCCTCAGTTTGAAAGGCATATTATCTGGAATATGAAGATCAACCACTCCGTTGTCACCTGAGTCCTTATCATTAACACTAACTACTGCTATCACTGTGTCTAATTCTATGTTTTCACTGACTGGACTCTGAAATGATTTAACAGATATTTCTGGATGGTTGTCATTCATGTCTTCAACTACAATTTTTAATGTACATTGTCCTGTTAAACTATTGGCCCCTTTGTCTGTTGCTATAACTTCCATATCATAAATCTTGAAATCTTCATAATTTAGCATTCCTTTTACAGTTATCTCACCAGTGGAAGGATTCAGATTAAATGTTTCTTGCGTTTTCTCTGACGTATATAAACTATATGAATATGTTATATCAGAATTTGAGCCCTCATCTAAGTCTGTTGCATTTAGATGAATTACAAGACTTCCAATTGGAGAATTTTCCATTATTTTTATATTGTAACTTACTTTCTCAAATGTAGGAGCGTTGTCATTTGTATCCAGAACATGTACAATAACACTGGCAGTGCCAGAACGAGCAGGTGTGCCTCCATCTACAGCTGTTAGTATTAAATTATGAACAGCCTGCTGCTCCCGATCTAAACTCTTTGTTAAGATTAATTCGGCAAACTTCGACTCCTCTCTTCCAGTCTGAACTTCAATATTAAAATGTTCACTTTCACTCAGATGGTACGTTTTAAGTGAATTACTTCCAACATCAGGATCGACAGCATTACTGAGAGAGAATCTCTCCCCTTTCGGCGTTGCTTCGGATATATCTAAATGTATGGCGTCTCTTCGAAACTGTGGGGCGTTGTCGTTCATATCCAAAATTTCTACTTCTATATTAAAGATTCGTAGTGGATTTTCTAGTATTACCTCCATTCTAAGATAACAAGATGACTTTGCAGGACAAATATATTCCCTGTCTATCTTCTCAACAACATACAGCTCGCCAGTCTCTTTGTTCACATCCAGATATTTTTTGTTTGCAATGATGTCAAGACGCATCTTCCTCTGATTCAGTGTTTTAACATCCAAGCTGAGATCGGTTGCAAGGTTGGCTACAACCGATCCTTCTTTCATTTCCTCCGGTATGGAATAATGAGTCACTGAAGTCGATATGTGGTGAACGAAAGAAAAAAGAAGAAGAAGAACGAGTAGAACGTACCTTTTGCAAGACTGCATTGTTACAAAGGTCTCTATTGTTGTGTGTGTTTGTTAATCGCAGCTCAGTCTATACAACGTGTGTTTCCAGTGAAGTTGAATTTTGCTGTAACGGCCTGGATCCCAAGCATATTCCTATAATTTTAATCCCTGAAATATTTTTGTGCAGAAAAACGGCGACCGCGTTTTCGGAGTGGAGTTTCAGCACCACGGAGCTGTCCGTTTGTTTCACGATCTGCCCTGATGACAACGATTCACTGTCATGGCGTCTGTGGGCTGGCATATTACTGATAAAACAGCGCCACCCTTTATGTTTCACAAGACTTGTTTAACTGTGTTTAATATGACACACCTTCGTTTACTTAGTTAAAATGTGAGATAAAACTGAGTACACACTGCAGGTATTGCTGAAAAGAACAATTGCATTTAGCCTATAGATGTTCTTTATGAGCCTAGCTGATGAAACTGTGTATTCTCATAATTTAATACAAAAAATTATGTCACTGAAATTGATAAATGCTAAATATGACAGGAAATGTGTAGATTGGACTCCTACCTGCAGAGTAGAAGCCGCTGAGTCGCTAGTCTCTGACATTCCTGTGCTCCTTGGTATACTGGACACGATATATCTGGAGCCTTTTGGCACAGGCTGTCTGACCACTAGCTTTCCTTTCCTGGTCTCTGCTAGAAACAGACTGTACCAGTAGGCATCGTTGGAGACCAGAGTGGAGTCTGCGATGGTGGAGTTCCTCTCACTGATCACACTGTTCCTGCAGGGAGGAGCTGCCTTGCTGGGCTTGGGTTTCTGACACTTGAGCACGATGGTGACCAATATGGTGATCAGCAGGAGAAATGACACCGAGCCCAGACCGATGACCAAATACAGGTTTAGGTCTGAGAAGATGTCATATTCTAGAGGCACCTCAGTCATGTCAGAGTAGGCCTTAACAGCAGTCTCCACTGTGGACAGCTTGATGGTGACTGTAGCAGAGAGGGCAGGATCCCCGTTGTCCTTGGCAACAACAACCAGTCGCTGGTGTCGCGGATCTCTGTAACTGAACATCCTCATAGTCCGGATCTCTCCGTTGTATTGGTCCAGACTGAACAAAGTGGCGTCAGTCACCTGTAGAAACTGGTAGGTAATCCGAGAGTTGTGCACCGAGTCGGTGTCTAAGGCTATCACCTTAGCAACCAGAGAGCCTTTATCAGTGGATCTGGGGATCTTTTCCTCCACCATTGAGCCGTGTGCGCGCCACGGAGAGACTATGACCGGAGCGTTGTCGTTCTGGTCCACAATAATGATGTGGACGGTCACGTTGCTGCTGAGTGGTGGAGAACCAGAGTCTCTGGCCTCGATGTGGAAAAGAAACTCCTTCTCAATCTCATAGTCAAAAGTTTTTAGTGCGTAAAGATTACCGTTCTCTGGATTGATGGAGAACAGCATGGACATGGAGGTGTTGGCTATCTCCTTCTCTAGGATGAAATAAACTAGATACTGGTTTTCATGGAGGTCAGGGTCAAACGCAGTAAGCGAACTGAGCAGGGCCCCAGGTGCGTTATTCTCCATTACACGTATCGTATAAAATGACTGAGGGAACTGTGGAACATTGTCATTAACATCCAGCAGATGCAGAGTTATTGTTTCGTTATCAGATAATGGCGGCGCTCCTGCATCTGTCACAATCAGTGTGATGTCATATTCAGGTTTTGATTCACGATCTAAGGCTTCTGACACTATGAGCTTGTAAAGCATAGGCCTGTCTGATGACTTGTTAAGAATAAAGGGCATGGGCTGATATATGGATAAGCTTACTTTTCCATTGTCACCAGTGTCTCTGTCACTTATGCCTATCAAAGCTATGACACTTCCTACTGGGATGTTCTCATCCACTGTATTTTTAACAGACTGTATGGTGATTTCTGGATAATTGTCATTCATATCCGTCACGTAAACGACTACTTTACATTGGCCCAGTAAGGGATATGCCCCTTTATCCCTTGCTTCAATGTGCATCTCATAAAATTTCATATCCTCATAGTCAATCGTTCCCTTCACAGTTATCTCTCCTGTGTTGGGGTTCAACGCAAATACATCTTGTGTTTTTTCTGACGTGTAAAGGGTGAATGAGTACACTATCTCTGAATTCAGACCCTCGTCAAGATCTGTAGCGTTGAGCTTCATCACTGTGGCTCCGATTGGGGAATTTTCAGTCATGTTAATTGTGTAAGTCTGCTTGTCAAACCGAGGAGGGTTGTCGTTTGTATCCTGTACTCTAACAATAATATTGGCAGTGCCGGAGCGCACAGGGACTCCGCCGTCCACAGCAGTCAGGATTAAATTATGAACAGCCTTCTCCTCTCTGTCTAAAGACTTGGTCAACACCAAATCAACATATTGAGTTCCGTCACTGCCCGTCTGAATTTCAATGGTGAAATGTTCACTGACACTGAGTTTGTATGTTTTAATTGTATTTAGGCCAACATCTGGATCCACAGCATTAGGCAGGGAGAATCTCTCTCCCGGTGTTGCCGATTCTGAAACATCTAGCTCTACTCTGTCGCGTCGAAAATGCGGAGCGTTATCATTTATGTCCGTTATTCCGAGCTCTATGTTGAAGATACGTAAGGGGCTTTCTATGATAACATCAAGCTTTAAAAAACAGGACGTGGGTTTCGCTGGACAAAGATATTCCCTGTCCATTTTTTCCACGATATACAACTCCCCTGTCTTTTTATTTACATCTAGATATTTTTTGTTGTGGAAAATATCAAGTTTTACCTCCCGTTGTGCCAAACCTCCAAGCTCAAGTCCCAAATCCGCAGCGAGATTAGCCACAACAGAGCCCCTTTCCATCTCCTCGGCTATGGAGTATCGTGTCACAGACAAAGCAGTTGGCCATACTGCACACAAGACAAAGACAGTGGTCCAAAAAATCATCCTTTCCTCTGCGGGAAAAAATACAGCAGATTCTGGAAGCATGTGTTGTTCTTGTTGATTTTAAAGCTTTGACAAAAATACTTTGCTCATGTCCTAAGGTCCTGTTGTTAATTTAAAAATAAAAAGCACATCTTCCACAAAGATGTGTCCTACACCCTTTAAAATGGGTGTGTCATGACTTCCAGGAATGAGATGCATTATGCTTTACAGGTCAACAGTGACACCATGTGACAGAGACTGTACATAGTGCAGTAAATGTTATATAAGCAGCTTTGTTGGGCAAGAACTGACCAAAATGTGCTTTCACAGAACAGTGACATGTAGCAGGATTTATTCATGTATTTTTAATTTTTTTTTGTGGAAGGGCCTCCCTTTTCAAATTTCCCTCAAGAACATATTGATTTTAAAACTGATCACTGTAAGCCAAAATGCCAAGTGCTTCCCAGTCACAATGTATTTTACATTAAAGTTTGTTTTTTGGGGGTTTTTTACATTTAAGTTAACCATATTTGTTTGTGTCTTGGTGAATATTGATTAAATCAGTGTCACAAAAACCCAGACAGCAATCCAAAGTATTGGAAAACTAAGAAAAAACACCTTTGTTTGCAATATTAATTAAAATATAAGGATATATATATATATATATATACACACACACACACAGTAGGTTGGGTCAACATTGTTCCAGTCAGCCAATAATTGTAAATAGGTCTGTATATTTGTCAGAAACATGACTTCACACAGCAGTAGCTGATGTTTTTAACAAGGTATCTACAGGTCTTGAAAAGTCTTAAAAAGCATTGTATCCTCAAAATTTATGCCTAGAAATTGTTAAAAAGTCTTAAATGTAATTGACAAAAGTCTTAAGTATTATCTCTTACTTGCTGTAGGCAGTAATGTTAGCTATTAAATGGATTTTGTATGTGATTGCAGGCTGTCAGCAGATGTTATGCATCTATATAATAAAAGAAGGATTGTTTCAACAGTGCATTTTGCTGCAGGAAGCTGCGTCATTATTTTTTTCTGACCTGTGGCAAACACTGTCACTACTGCTGGCTACTGTAGCTCAGAAGCTCATCCACTAATAATGGGCAGGTATCAATGTTAGTAAAAGCATCATCGGTTAATCCGTCCATCCATTTTCTGCTGCTTATCTGAGTCCAGGTGGCATTAGTTTATATAAAGCTGTGAAGTACTGAAAAAATGTGATATAATAATAAATAATTCTAGGCCATACTGAGTCCCTACTGGTTTTCCATCACACTTTGGCCATTATGATAGTGAAACAGGTATTTAATTGTAGTCTGTGTGGTATTAAAAAGTCTTAGATGTGAACTTGGTGAACCCTGCTGAAACCTTATTAAAGTAAGATAGAACTCAAGGTGGAAAAGGTATTTGGATTTGGGGCATTTTTAGTGTGGTACCATTTAACTTGTCTCTTTTTAATTTTTTTTACAAGATGACTTAACACTAGAAATGTAGAAGTGCCTACTCATAAGTTTTGGTTTTGTTTGTTTGTTTGTTTGTTTTTTTCTCAAACACAGGACCCACTCATCACCTATTTCAATCCAGCCAGTAGTGTTCTTTCTGTGTAGTGTTCACATGTTCTCGTTGAGACAGATCCTACTGAGAGGTGTTAATAATAATGAAAGTGAGTTTTTGATCCATGTAGTGATAGACAAAGTGATTGTTTTGCCATTATTTTTAAATGAAACCATCCGGATGCCCTTGTGTAATCACAGTTTTTAAAAATCTAAATAATTAAATTGAAATTTGATTAATAAAAATATTTTTTTAAAAATACATTAGATGATTCCAATCCTGGTGTGATGTTTTTTACTAGTTTTTTGTACTTGCATTTACCTGAATCGCTTCAGGTGTTGTTTTGTGATAACAGGAAGGCAGATATGTGCATTTTAGGTCAAGATTTAACGCTTTGTGTTCTTCTTTCTTGTGTTTTTCTCTGCTGCCAAATGTTCACCATTTATATGAAACAGAGGAGCCAAAGGAAATTAAAAGTTGGCTAATGGCTTCTGGCCAGTTGTTGCTTTTAATCTAGCTAAAGCCAACACAGGCTCCAAAACACAAAAAACAAAGAAAGTTGTCACAAAACAAAATGAATAACTGATCTGAAATATAGTGCAAAGACTGTTTTTTTCCCCACGGAATATGACGTGTTCATCAGGAGCTAAATTTAGGCCAGGCAGATCATTGTGAGTATCAGCTCAGCCTAATTATGACAGTTAATATGAGTTAGCCACTCTGACACCCTGGTATTGCACTTCATATTGAATTAATCAACAACAAATGAACAAATCATACTGAAGCTCAAAAGTCTGCAGCGCTACATACTACTCAAACAAATCAAACCTATAGCTTTAGCCAGTGCACTTAGCTGAATTCTCTACATCACTGTGAGTCCCAGTGAAAACTCCCATGTATCTGCAATGCAAATGAAATTCAGTATAAGCATGAATCAATTTCAAAATACAGTGTTACTCTTGAGCCTTGACACAACTTGCAGTTTTCCACTCAGGGATTGTAGCTAGATGTACTGTGATGAGTGAGTTTATCAGGTAACAAACCCTGTAGATACTACTCAAATTAGTTACCGTCATTCATGGCTTCATGTTATATGAGCCATGTGCTGTCTGAAGTTATCAGTATTTCTGACAGCCTAAAAGAATTTTATTGTGCATGTTGTTCATGACAGAGCAATCCTAGTCCATGCCCCTGTAAGCTGTCTCAGCATTGCAAGTAACATTGTATTGTCAGCAAGTTCAGAAATGAGAATGCTTTGTACATCTAATGTAATAACTTTGGTGTGGTTGCAGTTTTGTCATTATAGTCATCGTTACACAGAGAGTAGAGAACATATTTCAGCACCCTTTAAAACAATACTGACAATAACTGAAGATGACATATCAACTTTCACACCATGTTGTAGCCTGAAAATGTAAAAGTCAAAAGTCAATAACCGTAGCCTGCCTTCAGATGTGGACCAGCATGTACACTCTAGAGTCAGGGTGAAAAGGCTTGTGTGCAGATTGTACTTCTAAGTTTAATATTTATACGTTATGTACAGTATAGTATAACATTGGTTTACTATTGATGAATTAATTTTTAATGCTGTTTGACAGTTTAATCTGTATGCATCATACAGTATATTTTGTATATAAGATCTAAATCTGCTTTCATAAGTTGAGTAAGTAACTGGTAACTACAGCTTTCAAATAAATGGTGAAGTAAAAAGCACAGCATTTCCTCTGAAATGTAATGGAGTAAAATGGAAACATTACAATACAACATACAACACAACAATTTTAAAAAATGTATACTGTTTGATACAAATTAATTTAGATTAGTTTTTTGTGGTGTATTGTCTGTTTAGAGCACCAGGTGTAAACTGTCTGTTTTTACTATTTCTGCCCAAATGAAGACCTGTGAGGTCAAAACCGTTCAGAATTTTAACCAGTACTTTACTGCTGGTGTAAGAAGTGAATATAACAACTCTTCTCCTACATGAGCTAGTGACTGTGGCCTGGAGGTTTTGCTATATCATTTGTGCACCTTATAACATGGACTTTCTCTTTCAGTTAATGAGTTGTTCAACACAGCTGTGGTAAATTGTCTCATCTCTACACAGCCAAGTTGAAGAGAATTTCCCTGCTGCTTGTTATGTTTTGTATAAGTGTTTTATTCTTGTTTTTACCATGACTAACAGTGTTACTAGTCTGGTCTAACTGGCTTGTGTTTGTTGTTTTTGTCTCTGTAACATATTAAAACTCTCCATCAGCCAGACATTTTTTTCCCTGTGACTGACTCCTGAGCCTTCTTGTTTGTTACATTATGAGCCAGAACACAGGCTTATATCTATTGGTAAGGTTTCCTCAACTGTTTCGACATGTTTCGGGCCCAAAGATCATAAAGATCAGAGGTGACTACTTTATCACTTGGTCTGAAGAATTTGTATTCACCTTTAAATTGCTTATCAGGACCTATTTGCACAAAAGACTGTTTTGGGTTTTTTTTTGCATGTTTTGACTCACCTTTTTTTTTTTTTTCTTGTACAATTACATTTAACAAGCAAATGCATATACACTGAAGTGGTAATCCTGAATACTGTCAGTTTTAACTACATTGGACAAGCCATACTTATGTGAAAGCTGGAATTCATTGACCTTCAGAAACTATCAATACAGCAAGAAAAAAAGTACTATAACCCAAGTAATAGATAATAATTGATCATCTGCAATGTCATGTTCCTAAAATGTTTTCAGTATAGTGATTCTTCACCAAATTCAACATGCTTCATCTGAGTTTAACTTGATTTTTATTAATTAATTAATATTATTAATATTAATCAATAATGCCAATTCATAAGTCAGGATATGTTGCAGCAAGACAAACCTTTGTTTTGATTGTGCTTTATGTTTCTAAAGTCAGAAAATGTAAGTTATGTGTGCAGTTTGATGCATCCAACACTCACATTATGTCAAATTAAAGTAAATCAAATTAACAACTATTTTCATATACAGCACACACGTCTTGGCAAAATTCACTTGCATTATAGAGCAGAACTTGGAAATTAAGTTTGATTATTTCTATGTAATTAGCACAGTCAGGAAAGTACAATCAGTATTTGTCAACATAAAATATAAAAACATATTCTTAATAGACAAGAGTTAGTCCAAAGTCTCCACAATCAATCATTGATTATGATTCTCTGTTTTCTCTTTGAAAACAGAGAATCATAATCAATCATTGGCAGTGACATACACTTGTAAACAAATAACAAAACTGAACTTCTCACAATTGTAAACAAATGACAAAACTGAACTTCTCACACTTGTAAACAAATAACAAAACTGAACCTCTCAGAAATTAACCCTTTGTTTTCCACATGTATTTTGTCAACCAGACTGCACAACTGTTGGCAAATAGGGAGCCATCTCCAAGGATGTCCTTTGTATATGACTATGATTCACTGCTATATGTTCCAGTACATTTCAGATTACTTGATCAAAATAGGACCTGCAAATTTCCAGCTGTGATATATGTAAATGACTGCAATGACATTTTCCCCTTATCGTGATTTTAGTCAAATTCAACTGATAAGAGAATATATGATTAAAAACTTCCAGCAATCACACTATTCTGACTACAAACAAGGCACAATTTTGTAGTTTTCAATGTACCAAAAATACAGCAGGAAACGTCCATGGGAGGACACTGTGGGTTGAGAGCAGTTAATAAAATCACCAAGATCTAACTGATCACCAATAAAACAATAAAACTCTTCAAGAACACTCAGAGTTGTATCCATAGAGTTGTAAATCCAGAGTTGTAGTTACCTTCCAGCGTCACTTGGTGGCAATAACGCACCAGGTTTGACTGTAGTGGCTCAGCTGAAGTCATTAGTTACATTAACAGCACCTGCAACAATCACACCAATTAAACAGCTGTGTTGTTTTTGCAATGTTATAAGGTCAGAACACTCACACAAACATTTAGTACAGCACCTGTAGCTTAGATACATACCTGGGGAAAATGGTTTACATCTAAATGTACTAAATGTTCAGCAGGTTATTATGGAAATGGCAGTGAGTGATGAGTCACAGCTCATCACCCTCCATTTCATCGAGTCTCCGTGTTTTGTTTTCTCTTAACTTCTCTTTGCCTTCTCTCTCTCTCTCTCTCTCTCTCTCTCTCTCTCTCTCACTCTCACTCACTCACTCACTCACTCACACACACACACACACACACACACCATACCATCCCATACCAAGAATAGGGCAGTGATTCGCACATGTTATCTGAATATGCATGTGCAAGATGTGCAGTAAATGTGTCATATTAATTTAGATGTGTTTGTTCTATTTTAATATTAGAGGGAGTTTAGAAGCAGAGTCTTGATTTGATGATTAACGGTCAATACTACTAATGCTCTGCTATTGCATTTTGCTTTATGGGTGTCTGTCTCATAAAAGAAAAAGGAGAGAAGAGAACTCTCTTGTTTGTTTGATTTTCCTTCCCACAAATACATTAAGCCAGTCTCCCTTTATTATCTGACGTTGTTTTGGTTTACGTCATTGTAAACTCAGGGAGTGTGGGTCTGGGGTCTAAGACTTTCAACCTGGCTGTCTGTTGTGCAGTGACTCTTACTCAATGATGCCCTCTGCTGGATAAATCTGTTGCCAGGCCGGTTATCAACTCTAACCATATTTATCTATAATTTCTCATGCTGTGATGTAAATGGCTACTGTATACTTCTACTCAACTATTACAGAGTCAAATATTGTACTTTTTTACTCCACTACAATTATTTGACAGCTACAGTGGCTGGTTTCTTTGCAGATTTGAGATGTTACATACAAAACACATGAGGGATTATTATAGATTAAAGTAATAATGATAATAATAATAATGATAATACACTTAATTTATATAGCACAATTCATGCATAAAATGCAGCACAAAGTGGTAAACATAAAAGCAGACAGTAAAAGCATTTATGACACAACAAAAACAAGGAAAAATTAAATTTGAAAAAATAAAGATAGTACCCCACTGAATATAAAGCAATTAAATTGAGCTCTACCTCGAGCAGCATTAGAACATTAAAATGCTTTTTGCACATCAATGCATCAGTAATCCAATAATATAGCACATAATAATATAATACATAGTCTTACACTCACAGGGGACATTTTTCCAGTATAATGAAAACTTTTATTGTTAATACTTTAAGTGCATTTTGCTGTTTATACTTTTATATCTACTTAAATAACTTTTTCAGTGTAAGACCTTTACTCTTTACTGCTATTTTTACATTGTTACATCGCTACTTTTACTTCGGAAAAGGATTTGAATACTTCTTCACTCCTGGCCGTAAATTAAACGGTACCTCTACCCTAGGAAAATACTTTATTTATTGTGTGTGTGCGTGCGAGGAGAATGAGAGGTCCCCCCAAAACCTGAAGTCCAACATGCACTAGTCCTCATAGAGTGGCATTAGATGTGCCCTCTGGTGGATGACTGAAGAAACTGCAGGTGGCCATAAAAGAACCACTGGTCAGAACAATTTCAGCACCATGGCAATGGACAGCTCCCACTCCGAATGACCAGCAAGGTTAAAGGCTGTGAAGTGACACGAGATGCCCTGTGTTGAGAGTTGTGTTGCTGAAACAGAAGATACTGGAAGATTTTATACCTTTAACGTTTATAATTTCTCCATTTTCTGCACAATAATTTCACTACAACCGCTGAGTGTACAAGAAACTGACATTTGTGTTTTTGTTTTGATCTCCAGGTGTAGACATATACAGGAATTTAATGTTTCTAAATGTTTTATTTAATGGTCGTAAATAACTTTTTTTTACTTAAAAGTTGCGTGACAGAGTAAGAAAATCCAACACCTCTATTGTAGGAACAGAGCACCATCCCTCACTCATCTGAAAGTAAGCCAAGCTGACCTAAATACGGCTGCCCCTTCAGCCGTCCCTGTGGATCACCTTACCGCAGAGAAGGTTAGCCTGCTCCTCTCCATGCTCTCTGCGGACACCGTTTCTTTATTAACAGAATTATTTTCAATCTGAGCCATACGACGACCTAATTACCCTGCTCATTTCTGGCCAGTGGCCAGCTCTCATCTGTTGATGGCAGGAACTAATTCCCTGAGAAGTAAGATGTAAAAGGGCACATAGAGAGAAGCCACAGCCCCCTTAGCTCACATCCAGGTGTGGCATTTGCAGCTGAGCACCCCCTCCCCTGACGCTTGTATTCGTGTTCGTGGTCTTAATTAAAGTGATATTTCGAGAGAGGAGGTTCTGTTTGTTCAGTTAATGAACCCCACTATTCTCTGCGGGCAAATGGAAATGCAAGCACTCCAATTACCATATGTTAGCATTTTACTGTGTTTATTCCTCACCGTGGAAAACAGCTTACCAAGGCGAAAAGCTTTCCGCCCTTGTAAGAGTAGCTCTGGAACTTTTTCACCCCAAAATAATTGACTCAAGCTAATTAAACATAGATCTAGGAAAGTTACATCTAAATGCTTTACGCATGTAGATCGACCGAGTCTGTGTATGAGTGGGTGCGTGTGTCAGTGCGCGTGGGTCGGGTTAGGGCCGTGAGTTTTATGAGTTAGAGCAGACCACACATGCATTTTTTAAGAGACATAAGAAAGACCATATGGAAAAAATACTTTATTTTCATAAATGTATACAGTACGTGTGTAGGGACAATTCCCCGTCTTTACAGTAGTCTGCGTCATGTTGCAGCTTGCATATACATTATCATAATGTTTGTCATATTCACACAAGCTCTGTTAGCAAACACACATACAAAAAAACATTTTCTTTTCATAAAACTTAAAAATATAAATTCATACAGATGTGCAAAATTATTGTCCACTTATGCTTCTTAATACATTTTGGATGTAACAACTGCAGCTCCAGTTTGATTGTCTAAAAAATAATAAGAGTAGCAATAATAATAATAATAATAATAATAATAATAATAATGATAATAATAGGCAGACGCATACATTGACCATGTTGCAGTGGCATTTTACATAAATAGCCATCCAACTTCATTTCCCATCAGCACTTTTGCTGAAATGAATTGTTCATTCATCATTTCTCTTGAACTGCTCGTCCTCTGTATCCTCTCGCATTTGTTCATTAATTTATGTACTGAATGGTTTCTTCTTCTGTTTTTCATATGAGTCCATCCATCACTCTAATCATCCATTCAGACAGTCATTGAAAAATCAGTCATTGTACAGGTCATTATTTATAATTGCAGCCTCTCCCTGGGGAGACATCTGAAGGCGCCGCTTCTTGCCGAAGGTGGAGAAGGAGTTGTGGACGTCCAGCTCACTCCGCTGTACAGCGGGCCTCAGGGTGCAGAAGCCTGATGGTGTCCCAGGGATGTACACGTTATGGTGATAGTCAGGCGGCGGATGTGGGTGAGGGTGGGGTGGGATCGATGGCTGCTGCTGTTGGGGAGGAGGTGTGCACCGAGGAGTCCAGGGACGAGAGGGGACTCCACTGGTTGAGGGAGACATCTTATAGTCTGTAGTGTGAGATAGGTGAGGAGAGAGGAAGCCATTATACAATATTGACTTTCTAGTGCTACTTTCATTTGCATAGCTCTTATGTAAAACAAGGTTCAGTGCCCGGCATTAGAGACAATAAACAATGACGTGCAAAAAAGGAAGAGGTCAGCAGTGAAAATACAAAAACGAGATGAGGTAAACAAACTTATAAATGGAACAACAAAGGGAAACAGAACATGATTACATAAAAGCATTTAGGTATGCGGTGTAAATGTGAAATGTGTGTAGTCATGATGAAAGCGGTTTGCAGTTCAATAGGATTGCCCTCTTACCTTTCATGCCTCTCATGTGAGTACCCCAGGTCCAGTACTGTCCAGGTCCCATGGAGGTGACATAGTTTTCTGGGTCTGCATGCATGGCCTTACGCATGAGGGTGCCGTCCATGTTGATTGAGTTGTAACTGCAAAAACAAACAAACAAACAAAAAAATCAGAAAGCCACCTGACTGTTATTACGACATACTCGTGTATGTAAATGCGATCTCTACATCCATATTAACATGTTTTTGACAGAAAACACAGTGTAAAAGTGAAAAGGTCAAAGGTCAGAGATGTTACCTTTTAATGGAGGAATTCTGATTCTTTGTGAGAGTCCAGTCTGTGTTTGGCTGCTTCAGCTGCGGAAAAAGGACATGACATTTTCATTGCAACTTACTGAAAATTACAGTACAGTAAATGCACATATTTATACAATGCCGCCGTCCATGTCTGTTATGAATAACATCACCCTTTAAATTAAGTTATATTCAAACCAGTTTTGATAGCAAATGACAACTGTTCATTCTGTGCTCTTGAATCACCAGAGGTCAGTGATAATTGACATGAGGAGCAGTCTGTCATTGTCTTTGCCCTGAAATAGAGACATGATTCTTCCCGGATGGATCGCGGCTGCCGCCCTGTGGAGGTCTGGCGGAACATAATTTTTAAGGTGGCGTTGCCTCCATCTTCGACTCGCCTGTCACTTAGTTTTGCTTTTATCTTCTGTGGCGCTGTGGGAGGGGTGAAGGAGAGCACCCGAGTGATATTTATTCTGAGTCTGAGTCTCATAGTATGGATTCCACGCTCTATTAATTCACGTAAAGTTGTTAACAAGGAGAATGCGACGTAAGCGTATTATTAGAATCGGTATTCAAAATACACTCCTCGCCAACTACGCTACAAAACCAATTAGAACCCCACCGGGATGAAACGAAACATGATTTTAATCTTCAAAGGGAAACCGTGCCAGGGAGAAAATTAAGAAAATTACACACGTCATTGTTTTGTGGATTTTATGCATCATTTTACATTAATATTTGCCTGATGCTCCTCGAGCAAGGTTTTTAATTAAAAGTCTCATAGAGAGCCTTGAAAAGTTTGAGCTCCTTGCAGCTGTATATGCACAGCCGCGCATACACGTGCGCGCACCTGTCCACGCTTGAGTGTGTGTATAATCTCTCTTTTCACCTTCAATTCATCAGTTTATGCGGGCCCATGTACTTGCTTTGCGTAATGCTCAAATAGTTTCATCTGTCTTTGAGACTGAATGTGTCACTGTCGACCTCAAGACGACTCATGTGGGTGCGCTGAGGGACACCACCGGGTGAATTAGAGGAGCCAATTAACGACAGGAAGGACACTTTCTCCTGAAGGAGCGTAGCTGCTGGCAGAACAATCCCCGTGACCTCGAAATCCCTCTTGTGGCCAGAGGTGTATGTGCCAGTGACCGGGCTGACATTTCTCAGTCTGCCTGGTGGAGTCTGGCATCAAGGCTGTGAGTCTTTGTCCCTCTGCGTTTTGATGAAAACAGGGAGACGACAATGAGCAATGCGTGTATATTTACGGTCTGCTGCCCCGTCTGTTGGAATTAGAAAACACTGGTTTAGACATCCTGCCTCCTTAAATTCCCTCTCTCCTTATCTCCTTCCTTCCCCCGTTTTCTATTCCACCCCTCCTCTTCCCCACCCTTGCTCGACAAATATGAATTCACATCTCCCTCCCTCTCTCTCTCGCTCTCTCTCTCTGTCTCCTCGCATTCAGAGGACAACGCCGGGGCCGATCTACACGCGGCCCACGTCTCAGTCCAGCCATGTCCTTGCAACCCCCCCCCTTCTCCTTGCCCCCTCCCCTCTCGATGTCCTCCCCTGTCTCCCCAAAACCGACCATTTGCCATTTTTCATCAATAATGGACAGCCCTCCCCCCTTGCGAATACGCCACATTGTGTGTAGTATAATGGTTCGGCCGTGCCTGTGCCCTTGAGGCATAGTTAGTGAGGTTATCTGTCCTAGTTGGAGAACAAGAAGGCGTGTTGAAAACCCGACTGGTCGCACAAGAACTGTCTGAACCCAAGGCAAATGAATTCAAACAACTGCCATTCACCTTGTCTATCACGTATAACCTTGACTTTTTGTTCCAACTCAGATAGATGTGCTGGGAGCAGGTTTGTGTGTCAGTGTATAGAAAGTACACGGCAATGACACTGGAAGATGGAGACATTAATCTCGCAGGTCACAATCTATTCAAATAAAGTTTATGAATTATTATTAGAAGCTTTTATCCCCCCACATTTAAAATGTTTTTGTGTCGTGAAGGCAGCTGAAAATGTCCACAAGACTGAATACAGGAGTCAACTTCTTCAATCTCCTCTTCCTCTCGCACAGTAATTAATATCTCACTTCATTCTGTACGGATGATAAGACACGGTATGCACATGGCATACGCTCCTTAGAAGACAGAGCTTTACTCTTCCATTAACGTGTCAATTAAAATGTAATCTCACATCGTCTCGTTTCATTTCCCGGGTGCAGAGCGTTACCATCAACTGCACAATTAGGATAAATTATTGCCATGATTATAAAAACAGTGGAGACGGCATTAATGTGTAAAACACTCATTAATAAGAGACGGAGAGAATAAAACAATGGCTTTGCTCAGTTTTTCTCTCAAGTTGAGTTTAAACCTGGCTGATGTGCGTGATGTGACCTTCATGAGAGAATGTCACAGTCTAGATTCTTATCAGATAGAAAACTGACACGGATCTTGTTGTGGCGGTGAGTGATACAGGCAGATTTAAATGAACTCTGGCGTCTTATACTATACACTGATTTCACTGTACCTCGTTGGGGGTAGTTGCTCCGTTGTTCACAGATGCGCTCCGGCTTTGCGCGTTCCACGAGTTTTCTGCGCTCTTCGCCTCATTGTTCCTCGGCGTGCTACCTGGGCTGCACGGCTTCAGAAACATAAAGTCACTTTTGGCAGATTCGGGGGTCAGGCACACTTTATAACAATATGACTGAGAGAGACTGCTGTTTCCATTCACCTCCATACAGTTCGTGGGCACTTTAGCCGCGGATGAAATCTGCAGGTTGAGGTTGGATTTTTTGAACACCTCTGGGGGCGGCTCAGGCTGAAACCCCCCGCAACAGCAGCAGGCGAACGGGGGGAGGTTGTACCCGCTGATGGTTTCTCTGTCCTTGTAGCACTTAACCGCAGCCAGCACGATAATAGCCACCAGGAATATTAAAGATATTGTGCTCAGTGACACGATCAAGTAGAGAGCGAGGTTTGACGGGGGCTGTGGGCTGAGTGTGAGGTCTCCGAAATCTGACAGCGACTCGGGCACGCTGTCTACCACTGTGAGGACAATGGACACGGTGGCGGAGAGCGGCGGCTGCCCGTTGTCCTTGACTAATATTACTAGTCTTTGTCTTGTTGCGTCTTTTTCCACTAACCGGCGAATAGTCCTGATTTCTCCCGTGTACAGAGCCACACTGAACAGCCCCGGATCTGTAGCCTGCAACACCTGATAGGACAGCCGGGAGTTTTGCCCTGCGTCAGCGTCTAACGCTGTTATTTTCGTTACCAGATAGCCAGCGTCTACTGACCGCGGAACCACCTCTGTGGCCACGGTGCCGTTTTTGGGCAGCGGGGACACAATAATTGGTGCGTTGTCGTTCTGGTCCAAAACAAAGACGTTGACAGTGACATTACTGGCAAGAGGAGGGAAACCGGCATCCTGCGCCTGTACCAGAATCTGAAAGTTTCTAAGTTGCTCATAATCAAAAGAGCGCAGTGCGTAGATATTGCCGTTGTCAGAGTTGATGGAGACATAAGTGGACACTGGCATACCCTGAATCTGACCCTCGAGAATAGAGTAAGACAGATAGGCGTTCTGGTTAGAATCGGGGTCGAATGCAGTTACAGAGCAAATGGAAGCGCCCGGGGCATTATTCTCGGTCACATAAACTGTGTATGAAGGTTGAGAGAACCGCGGGGGGTTGTCATTAATGTCAGACACTTGAACGAGGATGGTTTTCCTGGTGGAGAGCGAAGGAGAGCCCAAGTCGCGGGCTGTGAGAGTGATATTGTATTCGGACACCGCTTCTCTGTCTAAATACTCGCTTGTCACCAGAGTGTAATAGTTTTTAAAGGATGAGTGGAGCTGAAAGGGAACATTGCTCGGAATTTGGCAGTCAACATTCCCGTTCTCTCCCGAGTCCCGGTCCATGACACTGATAACAGCTATCACCGTGCCCGGTGGCGCGTCTTCCTGGACAGGCGTGGACACTGATGTGAGGATGACTTCGGGCGCGTTGTCATTCACATCCAGGATGTCTACCAGTACTTTACTGTGCACCGCCACAGCCGAAGGTCCCCTGTCTTTCGCCTGTACATACAGTTCATATACACTGGCTTTCTCATAGTCCACAACGCCCTTCACTCTGATTTCACCCGTGTACGGGTCCACGCTGAACAGTTCACGCACCTTGAGTGGTGCGTGCCCACTAAACGCGTAGGTCACCTCCCCATTCGAGCCCTCATCCAGGTCTGTGGCGTTCAGCTTCAGCACCAGCGTCCCCCTCGGTGCGTTCTCCACCAGGCTCGCCCGGTAAACTGAACGATCAAACACGGGCACGTTATCGTTTGCGTCTAACACTGTAATAGTTATCAATGCTGTCCCAGAGCGTTCCGGTGACCCCCCGTCATAGGCTGTCAGAACCATTTCGTGCTTTTTCTGCTGTTCCCGGTCCAGTGGGGTGTCCAGCACGAGCTCAGCAAACTTGCTTCCGTCGTTGCGCGTCTGGATATTCAGTACGAAGTGCTCGTTTGCGCTTAGCTGGTAGGAGCGCAGAGAGTTGGTGCCCACGTCCTGGTCCTGTGCGCTCTCCAACGGGAAACAGGAGCCGGGCGCAGCCGACTCTGTGATGTCAAGATTAAACTCGCTCCATGGGAAACTGGGCGAGTTGTCATTTACATCTAAAATCTCCACTTCCACTCTGTACAGTTCTAATGGGTTTTCAATAACCACTTGTAAGTGTAAAAAACAGCTCGGGCTTCGTTCACAAAGCTCCTCTCTATCTATTTTTTCGTTGACGAAGAGGATGCCATTCTCCAAGTTCACTTCTAAATACTGCTTCTTTGCACCGGAGACTATACGGAAGCGACGGGCTGACAGCTTAGCCACATCCAAGCCCAGATCTTCGGCGATGTTGCCTACAAAAGCTCCATGTTCCAGCTCCTCGGGAATTGAGTACCGAATTTGCGCTAGAACCAGGTCCACCACACACGCACATAGAAGCAGGCATATAACCAGCCCAGTCACTGGTACCCAACTGCCTCTGGAGAGTCTGTGATCCATTTCAGCGGCGTGCGTAAAATCACCTTACCCAGACATCATTCGCCTCAGAAAAACATTCAGCTGTACAGCTAAAAAAGTAAACACAGAAGCAGAGCCTCTTCTCAATGAAAAGTCTTCAGATGTAAGTTTGTAACATCTATGTGTATGGGTAACTTTACCGGATAGTTAAGCTGAGGGAACGGGAGAGGAGAGGAGAGTGAAAGCACCTCTCTCTCTCTGTTGTGCTCCACGCGCAACACCGGTGGTGTGTGAACGGGGGAGGCTCGCGCTTTGATTTTCCAGTGTATTAGACAGTCGGAGGAGCTGGTGGGGAGGCGCGCGCGCGCGCGTGTGTGTGTGTGTGTGAGAAAGAGAGAGAGAGAGAGAGAGAGAGAGAGAGATGGAGGGGGTGGACGTAGCTTCTCGCAGCTCCGTATTGGAGAACGCCGACGCGAAGTGCGACTCTAATTACTGTAGACGTTTAACCCTTTCGCATCCTCGTGTCTGTTCCTCTGACCTATTAAAGAGACGAGAAGGCGTAAGTTTGACACCGGACGTCAGAGTCAGATTTGGATTAGGGGATAAATTGTGTTGTGGGTGTCGTTTTCTAGGCTGCATTTAACAGACGAGGATGGACATGGATTTGTCTTGGTGACCACAGTGCCTTAAAGGCCCAGGATGGCAGTGGTAGCCACCATTAGTGTACTTTGATTTATTATAACCTCTATTATAGCTTCAAAAAAGAATAAACTACTTTACCGGGGTTCCACTATTACATGTCGCGATGTAGAAAACAAAAACACACAGAACTAAGCACACTCGCTTTGCCTCAAACGGGCCAGTGGCCACTGCCAGTAGACTACTGGGATTCCATAATGCTTTTTAATGAGGGCCCTTTGAAGATGAATGCCCACATTGCAAAAACAGTCCCATTCATTAATCATCACACACGGAATTAGGTTTTACAAAAAGAATCTTTGATGGTTCCGGATATTCAATTTTAATCAATATTTAAATGAGTGTGAGCTATATTTTGGAGCCTAACATGATTACAGTGACAATCCTGAGCGGGCGACACACTAGTGCAAATACGCATTACACGACTTTAATTCACATAAGCAGGCTCGAACATGTATCAACATAATCAACATAAAAGCAATGTCATAAAGCCTTAATCATACTTGTCTCTAATCAGGTATTATAGCTGGGATTAGATGAAGATCCCACAGGTAATGTGTTGATGACAGAAAAAGGAGCGCGTGCATGCTCGGTGGATGTTTTTGAGGACGTCAGTAGATGAAAGTACAAGCACTGAGCATTATAGTTTTCATGGGACAAAGAGGATAACTCGGGCCTCTTTAGAGTGCGGCACATGTTTGTTCAGATCTAATCTTTTTCCTGTCAATCCTGGTCAGTTAGACAACCACTGAACCAGAGAGAGAGAGAGAGAGAGGGAAAGAGAGAGTGAGTGAGAGAGAGACCAAAGGATGCCTTTGTGAATTCGGGTTCGTCTCCAAACAGACACGAGTGGCATCCTAATGTAAAACGGTGGCTTGAAATCTAAAAGTCTCTTCTTGGGGCTGACGACACAGCCTTACCCCCCTGCGGGCAGCGTTGGGCTTGTTACTAGCTACTAAAAAAGAGGGGGGGAAAGCAAGAGGAAGATGAGAGAGAAAGAACAAGAAACAAATATGCCTACTTCCTGGGGCAGCATTTCTTTTTACACTAGATTTTACTGTTTCTACCACTAAACCCAGTACCAGAGGACTGCATCCTCTGCCGAAAAAAATCGTGGTGATGCTCGGTCCTCTGTGGGAATGATCAGGGATATCTGAAGTTGTTGTGATCTCTTCATTTGAACAAACGGGGCTAGTGGGAATACTTCAACTCGTAGGTCTTTCTGACATTTCTCTTTAATGCAATTGAGAGAATAATGAATGAATTTAGGAGTCAGAGCATGGAGGTGGAAGTTTTTGCATAATTAATCTTCAGCTTGGCATTTAAAGGGGTGATAACAAAGGTCACGATTTATTAACGAAAAACAGTGTTATCAAACGATTAAAATGCTCATCGTGTAAAAACGTTACATAATAAGTATCATTTATACTTTCCCCATGGACAAAAGTTTTCCCCGACCTATATCCTCCAACAAGCAGCCCCCGAAATGCAACACCCTCCCCTTTTCAGGAAAAAACTAAAATCCCCAGGTTTAAATAAGCAGAAAACACAATCTGCTTGCAGACTTAACCTCAAGCAGATGGTTAAGCTTCTCCAGAAATGATTACATTTCTGGAAAAGGAGAAAAAAATCACCACCACCAGTTCCATTGCTTTCCTCTTCTTTTTAATTAACGGAGTGACGGATTAGTGTGCAGCTATCCGGGATCAACCGTTCTCCGACGGAAGAATACAAATGTTTTGTGATAAATAATCCCAAAGCACTCCGGCCGGCGGTCCCTCGGTGCCTGTTACATTAACATGCATTACACGGAGCATTAAGCCGGTCTCATCCGCCCCTATCGCCTCGCTCACCCCATTGTCCGACAGAAAGACAGCCATTACTTTCTCTGAGCTGCCGCTCAACAGCCACCTGACCGTGACCCGTTACTCCACTGTAGTGCGTGACACTTAATGAAAATGTGGCGGATGGTGGATCAAGGATGGTGAAGGACTAATGATTGGAAAGTTTTGAAGTATTCTTTATTCCCTTGAAAGTAAAGTAGCATTTGTTGTCTCTTTTTCAAGGGTTTTCAGTTTACCAGCTGGGCCTATAGGCTGCATATATATTTGATCCACAATGTGCACAAGCGGGCCAACAGTCATTTCTTTTTTATTCGTGATCTTGTGGCGCCATCTACTGGTTGTTGACCGACAATGTAAATTGTGTGGAAATAAATATGCACTTTGTAATGACTTCACATCACTCAGCAGCAGGGTTGTGAGCAACTGAAGGGACACAATAAAAAGAAATGATATATTTATTCATAAAATGTGCTTCTTATTCCTCATCAATTGATTAACAATCAACTTTATTGACCAAGATTGTCAGTGAATAGTATATATATATATATATATATATATATATGCACACCATGTTGGTGTCACAGTTTTAAATATTTTGGAATAAAATTATTACTGATTGTTAATCACTGTATACCAGCTACAAAGGAGAGAATTAGCTGCAGTCTTTCTGCAGACTGCAGTCTGTGTCATTGTTTGAAAAAGAAAGCACTCCTGCATCTCTTGGCAGCCTCGTAAAACCACATTTGATATGGAAAAAATGCTGCCTTTCTCAACCTTGAGTTGTGATTCCACAGTCTGAAAACCACTGAGGAATCATGACTAGATTATGGTGCACCTACTTAACCATTAATATTTGAGTCTCTCAAGTCATCAAAGAGTCTCAGACATAAAAAACTTTTAAACATAAAAACTTGTCGTAGTAATACTGCACTCATCATCCACCATTTTATCTGGCTGAATAAATTTCAATCATGAGAAAACATTGAGAAAAACTAATGTGTTTCAGCCCTCAGTCTTCATTGGGCTCATTTGGGAAAACATACTCAAAGTGCAATATTGAACGACATATGAAGTCTGTTCTGCAATGTATTTTAAGCAACATGGTATTTACACATTAAACATATGACAATGAATAACAATCAAAGTGAGAAAGTCATGGTGAGTTACTGATGCTGGATGTTATAATTAGTCTACACTAATCTATGGGAATAAATAGGACTATGATCAAATATTATGTGTCCTCCCAGAATGTACCTCTTACAAGCAAATAACATAATATAAGGGAGACCCAGTGAAATTTAATTAATTGAGAAATCCCGAAGAACTCATCAGGATTTGTCCATTAAGTTTCTATAGTTGCCCTCCTTTGTTCCAGTCAGACCATTATTTATTGTCTGTAGTGTAGTTGGAGTTTTCATCTGTGATCTTAGTGCGCCATCTACTGGATCATCATGACAGCTGCTATACAATATACCATACAATGTTTATGCTGTAAATATTCTGTAATCAGATTAGTCTGATTCAGTTACCCCCGTGTTTGTCTTTGTTCAGACAGAGACAGAAATATAAATCTTAATAGCCTCATCTTTTTTCTTTTTAATATCATTTTATGTAGGTTATATTTTCATTTATTATACGTGCTATTTTCCTGTTAAACATGTCAGTTTATCTTTATTTATTTCAAAATCATGAAAGCAAATTTGCGGATTCTTCGGGGCACGTGGTTTCAGTTTTAACTCAGCTTATATCAGTCATATCACTATTTCTGCAACAATGACCTTAAAAGATGAAAATAACAGCAGAAGTGAAAATTATTGTTTCAAACCCTGGTCACGAGACATGTTTTTGCTGTTTTGTTTCACAAATGAGAGGTAACCAGTTCACTAAACAGAGCTGCATTATGTAGACCAACAATAAATATTACGTCATGGAGGGCAGATGAAGAGAACTGACTGATGAGGGGCATCTTGTCCTCTAAAGTGTCTTCTATCACTATTAGTGTTACTATTTCCGGTCATTATAATATTGTTTTATTGCTGCATTATTTATTGGTACCTATTGTTCAGTCTAGTTCATGTTGTTGTTACACACATGTTTATTTTTACAAGATATCTTGTTCTAATCAACTTTTAGGCTTAACATCTGTCCAGGGACCACATATCCAATTCTCTGTTCTGTTGATTAGTAAGAATTCAAAGCTGTACTTGTCCATTATTGAAATCAGTGATTATTAGTTAGCAGTGTGAGGCAGAGCAGAGTATGGGCTCAGCGGTTGGCTTGCAGTGCTGCTGTGGGTTTTGCAGTAGTAATTACATCAGTAGTTGTGATAGTATTTCCCATTCACTGAAATGTCATTTTATTAACTTGTGGTCGTTTTAGCTGCCTTATTTGTCAGCGCTTAGTAGTGTTTTTTTTTTGTTTGTTTGTTTTTGTTTTTTTTTACTTTTCCCACTTGATGGACTTAGCCATTTTAAACGAACACTATTCCAGTGGTGAAGAGAAGCTAAGATTATTATAAGGACGCCAGGTTAAAGGGTACAAGGGCACTCTGTCAGTCATTTTGATGGAGACAGACACAGATTTGCTCATGTGGTCTGTTGACGACCCTAAATTTTCATTTTACACAATATGCAAATCTACTATAACTTTCCTAAAATAATAATAATCTGTTTGTTTTTTCCAGATGACATTAATTACATCATTAATAATGTTTGGAGAAAAAATACATTTTGAAATAAATTTATGTCGGTTGTTTCTTACAGTAGCTTATTCTTTGGGACCCTAGTCAGTAGTCCCTGTATGTTAAATATGTTAGTAGGATAAGAGTTAACAGGAGCTTATCTGTCGGGGAGATAAACCATAATCAAAACAGTAGATTTTAGTCAGATTTAAAGTATACAATACTGGGAAAAGCACATTATATCCAAAAGTCATCTGATGATTCATAATATGGTTTTAATCTCCTATGCTTACACTATCATAATACCCTCGTAGTGGGTTATTTCTCCACAGACTTTTTGTTGTGATAATGAGCTTTTCAGCTTTCAGTTATCAGTTCAGAAGCTTGACAGAAGCATTAAGGGAATGAGGGTAAAACATCGGACAGCGCCCGCGGTCCGCAGCATGGAAACTTGAGAAGTAACCACTGAGCTAAGCTAATGCAAAGCAATCATGAGCACAACTCTTATAGATATGTGAGCAAGTTACTGGACACGTGATGACCGGCTTGTAGGCTATAGTGTGTCCTCCAGGTTCAATCCAAAAACAAGAAATGAGTTGGTCCACATGCTGGATAAACACAGACCAGATTTACAAAGAAACATAACTGTAATGAATTCATGGTTAAAGGTTAAAAGGTGAGACTGATGTGGCTGCAGGAGAGCAGACAGGTGCTTCACTTCCCGAACAGGTGGAGTCCAACAAACAGTTTACCTCTCTGGTCTGTTTAATTTACTGAATGTTGATAGCCCACATATAGTGAGCAAGAAGCTTCAGCTGACAATTATCTTTTGCAGTACAGCATAATGATACGCTTTTAGGAAAACTTTTATTCATCCTGTCTCATTTTATATTATTTGTATTATTTTATTAGTTATTTTTTGGCACGAAAGACCAATCCTCATCCTGACTCTGCGATTTTATTTATTTTTTAATCTTTGTCAGCATATTCCTCAGTCTTAGAGGCTAAACAGAGCGAGTTGATGGCATATCCGGATTGATTTTTGAGTTACGTCATCTATATAGGCACATAAAGGGTGTTTCGTTACGTTGACGCTGATAATCCACTAGAAGGCGCTAAAGACCAAGAAAAGACAAGCCGGAGTCCAATATGTATCTTCCTCTCACATACAGACACACACCGATGTGCACATGACTTTAGGTCCACATATAAGATGAAGTATGTGTGTCTCTCTTTATAGATACACAGTGTAAACGTATATTTTTCTTTATATGAGTCTCCTTTGCCATAACGTTTGTGTGTGTATGTGTGTGGCAAATGAATGTGCATGTGTGCCCCCTGAGATTATTTTGATTACTTCAGCAGATGTGAGTTTGTGTGTGTGTGTGTGTGAGAGAGAGAGAGAGGGAGAGAGAGAGAGATAAGGCAAGAGAGGAACAGAGACAACAAAACACAGAGACGCGATGAAATGGAGGGTGACTTCCACCTGTGATGAGCCTGAATCATCACTCACTGCCGTTTCCATAATAACCTGCTGGACTCTGTCCAGTGTGTCACCACGATATCTATCAGAGGAGACAAACAAAAAAAGACGCGGGGTTAGAAGAAAGGTGGGAGGTCGTACATCATTGAGAGAACAGTGGGACAAAGCAAACGACGGAGGGCAGGTGAAAGGAGATAAGAAAGACAATTAATGCTTCCTAAGCAAACAGAAAATGTGAAAGACACACAGTAGCAGAACAAGTGGTGAAGTGATAGGAAAATGAAGAGCAGGGATAGGGTAGTGGAGAGGGAGGAAAAAGAGGGAAAGAGAGAGAATAGAGGGTTTCGTCCACATGCTCCTCAGCTGTGTAAACTGAAGGTCTCTGCTGCTTCTCGGATTCCCCTGAAGAAGGGGGATATTTATAGGAGGCTGGCAGTTGCAGTGAATGGATCCTTGCTCTGTCACACCCACTAATATTATTATTATTACTTTATATGCGCAAAAATGGAAAATGTCAGCAACCCGAGAGGCCTACAGAGACAGTGCGTGCATGTAGTGTGTCTCACTGCCTGTTAAGTGTGTGTGTTTCTGCCGCTCGTGTGTGTGTGTGTATCCTCATGTTCGTGAGAAACTGTCTGTTGGTGAGACGTAGCATTTATATGAAACGGGCAAAAGAAAGAAGCAAGAAGACAGAATTAGAGAACAGACAAACAGGGAGAGGTTGGCATGTATCGAGGGGTGTAACTTGATCTACTGAACTTATTAGAGCTGTCAAAGAGTGAGAGAAAAGAGAGAGCGAGAGAAAAAGAGAAAGAAAGAGAGAGAGGTGGAGCAGGGCAAGACAGACACAGACATGAGCACATATTCCAGCTCCAGATTATAAGATTCCCGCAAGTTGCAGACGTGTTGAAACAGACTACACACATATGCACGCACACACACATACAGGTCCACATCCACCTGGTAACAGATGCAAAGTCAGACACACATGCAGAAACACAAATAGTCTGATAGACATAACAGACGTGCACGCGCATGCACACATGCTGGGAAGAGAGGAAATTCCAGAGGGAACAGGTGGGAGTGGCGATAACAATCTATCAGGATGACTTTGATCTTCCCCATGCTTCTGTCACCACTGGTAAAATACGCTGGATGGATCAGGCTGCTCTCCAATTAATCATAATGTGCGTACACACGCCAAGAAGTAATAACAGCAACACACCAAAATACTTGCAAAGCAAAAATTGTAGCTTTGATGGAGCGAGTGCACATCAAGTTGTATATGCACATTGAAAATGAGTTGAAATGCATCCCGAGTTACAAAATGCTGACTGTCTGTTTGTCTACCCACACTTCCTCGTGTTCTGTCCAAAGTAAAGCACAGATAGAAGAACAGTTGCATCTCTTCTTGTGTGTTTTCAATGAGAGAAAATGATCTAAGGGGGCAGTGTTGAGAGGAGCTCTAGAGAGTCGAGTTGAGCTACACCTGAAACATTAAAAGTAACATAATGGGAATGTTAAGAAAGCTGAAATGAAACAGCAAACATCATTACTGCCAATATAGTTGCATTGATGAACATTTAACTCTTTTAATGCTTCTCATTTTCTCATGATTGTCAACAAGATGATCTGAGATTCGAGGGAGGGAAGAAAAACATGAGGAAGGAAAAAAGGAAGCGAAAAGGGAGACAGAGAGGAGACAGAGACATGGCTCTGGCACAGATGCAGTGTCTACTGAGGACAGAAGTCAAAGCTCAAGAGTGTGTGTGTTTATTTGTGTGTACATGTGTGCGCATGTGTATGTGTGTGTCCTTAGGGTGACCTGAACCTTAGGGCATATTAAACAAAATCATTCAGTACAACGTCTCATCACAAGGAAGAAAATACCAGAATGTGCGTAATATCAGCCAAGTGTGTGTGTGTGTATGTGTGTGTGTGTGTTTGTGTGTGTGTGTGTGTGTGTGTGGGCGAGTGCCAAGGCTGATATGAGAACAGAGAACCCCTGCCTTAGGGGCCACAAAGACAGTTGATTGACAAGCCACATGAATGTGCCTGTGTAACCCTCTCCTTACCAAATCCTCATAATCACACCGCTTCTCCTCTTTTGTCCCTCCTCTCCCCCCATCCCTACCTCCACTTCCCCCTCTTCCCAGCCCTCCTCATCCTCTACAGCCCTCTCCTAACCGTCCCTCCTTCTTCCACTTCTCTACTTCTTCCAGATTTTTTTTATTTTTTTTTATTGAGAGGCGGGCGTATATTAATGACCCCCTCGATAATTAGCTACTTTAAAGCATAAAAAGTCATGAATGGAGGCCTGCCCATGAACAGGTTTTTGCACATAAACACATTGGTCAGCTCGCAGTGTGCTGCGTGGCCAAAACATGAGCAGCAATCGAGAAAACATGCAAGGAGGAAAAAACTCAATCTTGACGGAAACTGTTTGCAGAAATTATTCATTTCCCTCCTTTTTTATGTTTTCCTTGTGCTGACTGTACACCCCTCCCTCTCCCCAGCCTCCCTCTTTCACTCTCACTCTTTCCCTCTTGCACATTCCACTCCGTTTTGCATATCTCTGACCCCCCCCTGCACTATACCTCACCACTTTTAAAACAACTCTCCTTCTCCCTCTCATTCTTTCTTTTTCTCTTTCTCTCTCTCCCTGCCTCGTTCCCGCCCTCTCCCCTCACTACCTGACATTGTGGCTCGATGCCCAATGAGTCACACCTCTGCTAAAATCATCAGAGATGGAGAGAGAGGGAGGAGGGAGCAAAAGAAAGAAATCGTCAGGGAGAGAGAAAAAGCAGGAGAGTATGACAGAGAGAAAAATATAGAAAATAAAAATGGGAGGAGAGAAACTTAGAGAGGCAGAAAGAGGGAGCCTCCGGGGAGAGAAAAGAGCATAGAGTGCGTTTAACTTTTTGACTCCAGTAGTCAGTGTGTGCTTGTCAGTTACAGTTAGCCTGTAGACAACAACACTTTCCACACACTGCTTAGGCACACACATGCATGCACGAAAACACGCGCACACACGGCTATACACAAACATAGCCACACAATGACATCGTGCATATAAGCCCACCTGCGTGCTCTGCAGGCACACACACACACACACACACATACAGCAATCAGACATGCAAACAAACCAGAGAAGAAAGTGTGGCTGCAGCCCTGCCTCTCTACATCAGCCTCCCCCACCCTCCCTAGCCGTTGCCCTTGGATACCACACAAACACTCCCTGTTGGGCAACACTGGGAGTCAGGAGAGGACGTACATGGGTCACACACCACCCCAAGCAGTACGAGTTTGAAAGCAGTTGTATGCATGAATGTGCATTAGTGTGTTTTGTGCATTTTGTGCATTTATGTTTCAGTCGTGAGTTGGAGTGTTTTTGCATAACTAGATTCTCTTTCTTCAAGAAATGTGCCTGTGAAAGAAAAACAAGTGAAAGCAAAACTTATTTTTATGATGTTGCATGTGTGATGAAGGTGGCGTAGGAGTATGAGGAGTATGCGTGGAGGAACCACTGTTTACATATATGTTGTCCAAGAAACAAGGGATAAAAGAGGGGAATGAGAAAGACGAGCTCACCAGAAGCAAAAACTGACATGAAAAAATATCCAGAGTGCAAAAAATCGAAATAGAAAGATTAATGTTTGGGCGGAAAAGTATTGTTTACTACAGTAAGTCTCCCTCGTCCTCCGATTTTACTCATGACGACCCTTATCCCTGAACTGTGACCTTGGCTTGCTCGTCACAGTGGGGACCCAGGCTTTAACGAGGCTTTGTGTTTTATGAACCCTGAGGGATCGCTGCAAGCTGTGTGGATGTTGCTGTGTGCCACGTGCCTGTCATCATTCAGCAGTGTTGTTTCTGAGTACTCCTGTGCCTCAGTCAGACAAGCTTGTGCTTCTGACAGACAAGTGTGTTTTATTTTTGATGTGAGATCAATAGGTCTGTTAAAAAACTAAATCAATCAGTCGATCAATCAATTGTTTTTTCTGTCTTAAAGATCCTCAGGTGGGCTTATCACCACATGTCCAGATGGAGGGGAACCAAGTTGGTTTCATGTTTTCTTTATCTTGGATTTTGCACCGAGGGATTCGTTTTGATTTTAGGGAAACTGAAAGACTACAGCTGAAGACTCCTTAGTACCTCTACAAATGGCACAATCTATTCTGCTTTGATGGGGTCAATCCCAGCTGAAGCCCCAGGCTTAGGAAGCGGAACAGGCCTTTGTCCATAGCTGTAATGTTTTTAAAGCCATACCAGCCAGCCACAAAGCTCCTTTTGCCCTTTGTACAGAACACACCAGACAAAACCTTGGAAGCCATCCACTGCAAAGCACATTCCCAAAGTATTTCTTTTTTTCTTCTTTTTACAAGTGTGGGATGGGGTCGAACAACAATTACGGTAAAATGTGACTAATATGTCACAGACATACTGGTGTGTTTTTTTTCTTTTCTAACCTACTCTTTCCCTTTTTTTCTTTTTCCATCCATCCTCTTCTCTCTTCTTGAAATTCTTCCCTTTCACATCAAACCCCTGTAATTACAAACAAAAGCGCTGACTCTTCTCCAGCTGAAACAATGATAATGATGGAGAGTAGTAAGTGTGTGTGTGCGTGTGTGTGTCTTCATCAAAGCGGCGTTGACGTTGATGGGTGTAGAGAAATGTGTGGAGGACAGAGAGGATTAACACAATCTGGGCATGAAGCCCCACAACTGAGAGAATGATGTGTGTATGTGTGTACATATGTTGACTGTCTTGATAGCAACGATCCAACACACAGCTGCTCTCTAAGCTTGGCATTTAAATGAGGCAAACAGACACTCGGAGCAAATGGAATACAGACAGAGGCGGTGACAACACAGACAGATAGAAGAGATTTGAGGAGCAGAGCAGACTTAAGAGCAGGTTGCATTTATATTTGGGCTCTAAATGCTGTAAACAATAGAAATAGAAATCCTACCTCACTTTTAATCACAGAGAGATTAGCATAGTTTGACCTGAAATAGCACAAAGTACATGACTAACATGTTTTTTGTACCTCACACTCCCATACACTAAACCTGAATATGCAGCTGAACATTAGGTACAATACACCGAGTGTGTTGCGGTAGTATCTAGGCCACATGTATGCATGGTTGCGAGGTAGAGAGAGTGTACTGCCTGGTTGTGTTTGGAGCGGGCCCAGGCCAGAGGAGCTCAAAGCACTGAATGTCATCATCAGAGCTGTCGGAGAGCCAAGCAGTAATCACACCCAGATCACCTACACGCTCACGCCAACTTACAACACCAGTCACCCCGGAGTGGTGTGTGTATGTGTGTGTCTGTCTTAAAAAAAAAAAAAAAAAAAAAAAAGAGAGAGAGAGGCTGATTGAGAGGGAGAAAGAAAACGAAATACAAGAAGTATATGTGCATGCAGCAAGTATGCATCCTGTGTTACAGAGAAGAAGTGTGTGTGCGCAGACAAGCATGTGGTCATAGTGCGAGTAGTGAGTGAGTGAAGGCTATAGATGTGTGCACTGGAGGAGAAGAGGGTGTATTTTTTCTCTCCTCTTTCTTCCTCCCTCTCTCCATGTCAGTCTTATATCCCACCCCTCTATTTTCCATTTTTACATGCAGCTCCAGATGTGAAGGCAGTGAAATATTAAATTACAGAAATGGGCTTGTTTCTGCACTTTGGTTATATCAAAAACAACCCAGCCTCTGCTCTCTCCTGACCTGACACACACTCGTACTTTGACTATCACATTTTATACTGCACAGGTGAAAGTCACAAATTACAGTAATGCTTGTTACTTATTGAGAAGCTTTAGGTGTACTTGCACTCGTGAGTAATTGTTCAGTCACTGGTTTGATTCAGTGTTTATACTCACGTGTCATTTTAAAATATAAAACTGCTCATTTTCAAGTACAAACTCTCCATACACACTGCATTAGGATCAAGAAGAACCACCATGGCTGCGTCCAGGAGCTCTTGCACAAGCGCCTGAGGATGCAGTCCCTCTGAAGGCCACTAGATGCTGGCCTCAAGAAAACTCTTACTATACTGAAGTCAGCAGACCATTATACATAAAATAAAGACATTCATAAGAAGTGGTCTGTTATCAATTTGCCCAAGTTTGTTCTCAGTTTCCATTTGGATAATATTGTAACATTAAAGGGATATTAAGTCTTAAAGGGAAGTATATCTGGAGAGATTGATTCATTGATTTGTGTGATTATCTCAGCCTATTACTCTCAGCTGTGTAGGCATGGTGGCTTCAAACATGGCAGCTTCAAAATTCCCTGTCTGATTCATTTCATATTTTTCTCTCAGCAGTGTAGCTATAATCTTCCTTTTAGTACCACAGAGGAAAGATAAAATTGTGGAATTGTAATATTATGGCCTTTAGTCAATTATATTTTTTTTTTCCAAAATAATGAAAAAATAGATAAAAGATGATCAGAGTAAGCATAAACTAGATGTTGTTTTTTACAGAGATTACCACTGTGAAGTGTTGTGACAAGTGATAAACAAATGAGGATGAGGTTTGAACTGTATAAGCACTGTAACAGAAATATTACCTTGAGCTGATTGCCACAGTAATCAGTGTGAATATGCATGAAAAAAATAACCGTTCTCAGTTTTCTCTTTTATGCTTTCAGACAATGCACAAAACTTTTTAGAGTGTCTGTTTTTATTTACTTGTACTTTAGTGGATCAATATATCAGCAGATCTATGTAAGAGACATTTATCAAAATAGTAAAATTTTACTCAAACAGGATATTTTAGTACAATTTTCACATTCTCTTGTGATCAATTTCAGATGTACAGAAGCCCGCAGTATTGTGCTGTTGTGTAGTTTGTTGAGAATAGATGAAAACAACTGAAATCAGTTAAATATGAAACTTTACCAAAATCAATAATGTACAAGATAGATTAATGTCAGTAAGTCAAATGTCCATAAAAATTGTAACAACAACAATTATAAGTAATAAAAACAGTTATTTCCCAAAGAACTGAAATGATTGAATTGATTATAATTCTATTAATGTAATGATGACATCACAGACTGCATTGTGACATCACAAGTGTTTCTGTGTGTTGTGATAAATATGCAGAAAACAGGGGATGACTTACATGACGAGTATACGTTGAAGTTATAATAAATCACTTGATGACACAGCCAGCTCCACACACTGATGAGGACCATTGGTTGCAGTTGAAAGCTGGGAAAAGCTAGTAAGTGGACCTTTGAGTTGATATTATTTTGATACACATAAAGGAGCAGTTTTTCAATCTCGGCACTTCCCAGTGTGCTGGAAAAAAAAGCAATTTTCTGATGAGTACATGTTAGAAAAATATGAGGAGTCAAGTGCAGTTCACAAAGTAAGCACAATTCCAGACTTTCATTGTGGCTACAGTTAAAAGCAATTCCTCACATTTTGTGTTGGATATTCATGTCCTGACAGTCAAATATGTGTATGTCAACAAAACTCTGGCTATCCAGGAGTCTGTTACAGATCTAATAATTTTTTCCTCAGCTTCATATTACATCTTCTGATTATACAGCAGCTAGCATTACAATGTTACAACATCCCCAAAAGTCTATGCTCTCCCCCTTGCTGCACATATTGTTCTGAAAACGTAGCCCCCTGCTCACCTTCTCCATAAACCCTGAGCTATCCCGGGGTTACACATGATTTACTGATTGAGTGTAGACAACCTGATAGCAGTTTAGGATCACAGTAGAGTTAACACACTGTCAAATGCCATGCAATGAGCACCTCAACAGGGGACAGATGAGAGTAACATGTGAGCGTATGCTGGGCGTGTGTATGTCTGCACATAGTATATGAGAGGAGTGAGTGTGAAACGAGTGTGTGTCTTGTGTGTGTGTGTATGAGTGAAGTGTGTGTATACGTCTGTTTGTGTGTGTGAGGGCTACCCTGCTCAGGGCATTGACTGAATTGTTTCCACATGTGTCTTAACGCAGAGTTCTGGGCGGGTTTGGAGGACAAGAGAGGAGAGGGGGCTGCTATAGTTGGTATGGGGGGGTGGGGGGTGGGGGGGTCAGGTTTCATAGCACCATGTAGCACATCTGGGCTGCGAGAGGAGAATTAGAGTTCCCACGACTGAAAACACATAGCCTACGCACACTCGCATGCATTTTCGCACACCTTGATAAAACCACCATGAGTAAACAAATATCTGTGATGTGTAGGGAATGAGCATGTGCACATCCACCAGCACAACAATGCAGAACGTACATGCACACACACACACAGCAGGCACACACATTGTACAACCCGTTACACAGTTATGAATAGATGAATGATCTTTATTGTCATTATACTCAGGTACTCTTCCGATGCGGCTGAAATAAAACAAATTAATAAAAGCAGTACCAGAAAACAGCTGTAATAGCAACATAATGTTTAAAAAGTGACGCTTGTGCAAGTGCAACCTCACACATTTATGTTATGCAAGTGCGGCTTATTGTATCACGCTCTGTTGCTTTTTAACCCCGGTCTTTCATATCCTTAACACACACATACACTCGTGCATGCCTACACACACAAACACACACACACACACACACACACACACACACATACACACAGACACACACAAACACCACTTCTTCCCTGGCACAGCTGTCCCAAATGCTGCGGGCACACGGGCGTTTCACTGGCACAACACATGGAAGGAAAATCTGAATGTGTTCTCACTAATCATTCCACTATTCCACTCAGAGAGAAAGAGAGAGAGACTGAGAGAGAGAGAAAGGGGATGTGGAGGGACCAAAGGATGAGAACGGATGAGTGCAAGGACTTGGACGACCTGTATAGCAGGTGTTGAAAGGTGAGGAGACAGGAGACAATGTGAGCGTCAGAGTGAAAATGCGAGAAGAAAGAGAGAGTGACAGAGCGGGATAAAAGCAGGTTAGAGGTGAATGGATCGGGAGAGCGGGTGGGAGAGAGAGAGAAAGAATGAGTGAGATGGGATAAATGGGGGCATGCCAGTTCCATAAATGTTTAATTGCCAGCAGGTTTATTCATGTTAAGAGAGAGAGAGCAGAAGAAAGAGAGAGCTTAAACAGTACAAAATCTGTCTAGAGACCCCAAATCTAATTTACACAACAAACAGAGAGAGGAGAAAAGAGAGGGCAAAAACGGAGGGGAAGAGAGGGGGGGGTGGACGGGGAGGGGGGAGAAAAGGAGAGGGAGAAAAATGCTAATTGGCTACAGTTGGGCATGTCTGGCCTGAGATGAAAGAGGAAGAGGACAGAGAATGAGGGAGCAGGAGGGAGGGATGAGAGAGCAAAGGAGGGAGTGTGGCAGGAAGAGCATGGACTTTACGGACGGGCGGATGGATGGATGGATGGATGGGAACACACACGGATGAAAGAGTGTCATCTGTAGTTTATACCACACAATGTGTCCCAGCCTTTACTATTGCTTTCTTTTTTTTTTCTCCCACAAATCTAACTTGAGCATGTGATTTTTTTCCCCCCAAAGATCATTGAATGAATGAATGAAAATAAGACTAAAAGATGTAGAGACTAATTATGAGTGTTGACACTTGTTGGACATGAAAATCCTACAATTGAAGGCCATTTCAATAGTTTCCTGCATACTTTCAGTGAAAATATAAACACATTTCAAAACATAATTAAGGTTTTGTGTGAAAATTGCTTTCTTTACCTTGGAATTAGTAGTTTGGCAGAAACTAAATTATAACTCTAGGTTTCTAGAGCCTTGAACCACATCTCACAATCTTCATCAGAAGTTGTCATGGAGATGGCTCAGCTGCCATCATTTGAGCCATGGTCATGTGTTTAACAGTAAAATGAAAGTTTCTCTAATATGCTAGTAAGTGAACTTTTTTTTTGGCCATAATTCATGTTAATTTGTATAGTCTCTGTCTCTCTGTAATCTCCTTTTCTACTGTAATAGGGAAAACCTAACTGAATGTCAGCCTTGTAATAGGGAGCTCACATGATTGACATTTGGTCAGTAGCTACTGTTTGTTGAGCTAACCATCAAAATGGCTCAGAGGAGAGGATGGGCTGTATGGTAATGCATTTCACTGTTCCAGTCTTATTTAGACTGCCACAGTATTTCTCCATCTGTGGATGCATAGACTTTGAATGGAATCCACAAATGAGTCAGATTGGACTTTCCCAGCTGTGCAGAGTTTTGGCGTTGTTTGCTGTTTTGGTGCACTTACGTATACTGGAACTGTTTTGGCTCAAGATTCCTTCCTGAATTGAAACAACACGTAACCTCAAGTGCTGCACAAAGGGCTTAAAATTCTATTGGTCTCTAGCGCAAAGTGTACCTCATACTTCCTGTTTATGGTGCCCCCCCCTTCCCCACCCACCCCATTTTGTCTTTCACTCTGTATATCTCTCCCATTTTGTCTCTCTTCATCTCCTGTTCCATCACATTTTACACCTCCTCCTCCCTGCCTCCCCTGTGTAAGCTTATTGCAGTATCACCCCTAAATCCCCCCCGTGATCCATGTGTGGAGAGCAGATCCCAAATGTCACGATGAAAACGTGATACCTACTTAATAGGTCAGCATTGTCCAGAGAAAGGTCAGAGTGTTTCATGGGCTCGGACAGAGTTTGGCATTAGCTGGATGAGGACGTGTGTTCAGTAGCTGAACCAAAGGTAGGGACATTCTTAAAAAGTCTCTCCCCCTGTCTTTCTCCCTCTGTAACTCAGACCTATGTCTCCAGGCTGATACAGCATCTGTGCTTTGTTAAACATATTACTGTTACGCAAGAATCTGGGGCGAAGAACAACAACACTTGCTAAATATTTTGTTTATTGAAGTTAAAAATGCATTCAATTGCGGTCATGAATTCTGCTTGAGAACCTTCACTCTGATTAATCATGAAAACAAAGCAGCACTGAAAAAGAAAATAAACCCAGTGCAGGCCACTGGTGGAGAAATCGCCTTTGGTGTGTACCTGTTTGGACTTGAGCCAGAACCGGGCCAGGAAAGCAGGTCAGGGGGTGCTGTTCTGCGGGAGATCTGTTTGGAGTCTGCTCTGTGTGTGTTGTGTTTAGCGCGGTTTAGTCAGTCTCCGATTTACAAACATTTAAGGCCCCGCTGCTGTGCTGTTTCATTTTTCATTTAGTCGCAGCCCAAGGCCATGTCCCAGATTGGAGACTGCTACACAGCACACTGCTGCACTCTGCACCGCACCGAGCCGCTCCCCTCCTCATCGTCTGGTCTGGTCTTGAGGAGATGAGGACCCGCCGGTGACCCCGAAGCCTGCAACACACACACACACACACTGCACACATTCTTGCACGTTCCTATACGCACGCTCACACACACACACAAACCTGAGCGGAAAGCAGACATATTTCTACACGTGCACACAAAACACACACAAGCGAGACAAGAAAACACAGACAGATAGGCAGACAGAACACACACGCAGACAACATGCGGAACAAGCCGTCTAATTCCACTAATACGAAAAAATCTGCAGAGACAGACAGGTATGACACAGCAGCCACTACAAACACAAAGAGAGACATTACACACTCTCCAGTGCACACTGAAGTGTTTAGAAAGGTTTAACTCTCACCATCTGGATATGGACAGTAGGGACACGTCCCTACCAATATCAAGGTGATGCTGGATTGTCCTTACCAATATTTTTACTGATCTCAAACAATCTAGCAACTTTAATTCGACGTAATGTTAATGGTAAGATCTCTACGGAGTTGCCAGGTTTGTATGTTTTCTGCCAAAAAGTGCACTATTATGTTAAAGGGTGGAAGAGCAGGATATGGGGGATACTCTACCTGATGATCTGGCAGTCCTCAACCTCAAGCTGTACACATTGTTGACTATCAGCATCCCAGCAGCAGCAGCCAGGACAGTCTGCCTGCAGACCTCCACTGTCAGGCCAGCTCCACTGTCAGGACAGGAAACGCCACCAAAATAAAACGATACCTCCGCTGTCAGGAAAAAAGAGCACAGAACTATCCGCCGTCACAGCAAATACATGTTGCTGTTTAATGTGATTTTGTCAATGATATACAGTAAACAATTCTGTCAACGCAGTAACGTTATAGTATCCTATGGATTCTTTAAATGTAACAATATATATCTGTCAACATGTAAAGTGATTGACTGCCAATATAATGATTCATATTGATTCAATAATTATAGGCTATCAATCAACGTAGCGGTATTATTTAAGTGTTGAATATATTGATTTATTCTGTCACTGTAGCAATATTTACTGATAGATTCATAAATATATATATCCTATAGCTTATTGATTTAAAAAAATGCTTATTGCTTGAAGCCTCTCTTCAGCTCTCACAGACACGAACACATTCATTGTTTTCCTTCTATTCACAATGTCTGAGTCATAATTTCTCTCTGCAGACAGAGAGACTATTGAACTGTGATCAGGTGAATTAAATATGAAAAACTGACAATCAGTTGTCTTTCTGATCACACTGTCTTTTATCATATTTACAGCCTAGCCTATATATACCTATTGATATATGAAAAATCTACCAAAACTAGTTTTATATTAATACAACATGTAAGGAAAAGTTTTCTTTGTGTAAAAATGACCTAATGAGCTAAAGCTAGCCACTGTTGGCATAATAGAAAGCCTGACTGGATAATTCAGTAGTTACAGGTATTTAAATTAACACAAACAGATAACATAATATGAGCTATTTTAACAGCACAACTAGTACGGAGCAAAACATTCAGACTAGTGGATGTTTTGGATAATGAACATTTGCCCATCACAGTTGTGTAGGGGAGGCTTCAAATATTGACCAGAACAGGTGTCATTCAAACTGAACTTTTACTCACCAATGTGCTGCAGTTTTACAAAAAAGAAAGTAAACAATGGACTTTACACACAAATATCATCTAAAGCTGCGACAAAGCACGGGGTGGGTTACTTCCTTGAAACTTTAAAAAAAAAAGCATCCTTGTATGTAACTTAGAACAATGCATTTTCAGTGCAGTGTTTTGTTCAAAGTAATACTCAATAAATACCATTACCAGGTTTCCCATAAATTCTCACATTTACAGTAAATACTATGTGTAAGATACTGAGTCAGAGAAGACAGTCAGAGTTAATGGTGAGTCACGATGCTTTATTGGCACTTAGCCTACAGCTAATTGCGAACACTGATGCAGTACGGTAACTCTGGAGGAATACACAGAGGTCAACTATGGAAACCTACACAAGTCGCATAGAGCTCAACTCACAACAGCAATACATTACACTACATTTACTTTACTGATTACTTTAAACCAGACAAGACACAGTCGCATTGTCACTGCTGTGTATGGCTCTTGAAAACAACCATGGGCATGCCTAGCATCTTCTTTTACGGTTGTAAATGCTGGCAAAAAAAACAAAAAAAACAACATGTTATTTCCTGTCCTGACAGAGGAGCTGCCCTGAGAGTGGAGCCTGCACCGGAAGCGTCCCCACAGAGGAGGGGGGGTCTGCCTGCAGGCAGACCCCTTTTGCAGCAGCAGAAATGGAGTCATCGAGGTAGGGAAACTGAAGTGGTTAGTATTTATAGTTTGAACGTTTCAAACTTCACAGAATTGAAAACGACTTCACTGAACAAAACAAAGATTTTAAAGTTTTTTATTCCTCCCAAAAGCAAAATTAGACATCTGGTCCTTTTTTAAGAAGAACCAAAGTGTCAGTAACAGTTGAGCTTAGTTCATAAGAATTTTCTGTAATCAATCCAAACATTAATCTTTGAAATTAGTGGGAGAAGTATTAACTATTTAATGCCATCTTTCCCCTTTTCCATGAGAGCAGAGTTTTTATTGCATGTGTGTCATAAAGACATGAACATTACTTATAAGCTAAATTAGCCACAGCTTGTCCAACTGATCTGTTTGACTGTCAGGCACAGAGATACACAGAGAGGTGAGCTGTCGACCAAATCCACAAACTGAAAGAGGGGCAGAATCTCAGATGAGGTTTGAAAACTTTACACCAGCGGGTTACAGAGCAGCAAATTACCTACAGGTTCCTATACATTTATTTTATTGTAACATTGATTGTGACGGTCTATGATATGTTATTTTTAAATATTTCTGGTCTCAGATTAATGGTTAAGTAGTCTATCAATGAAATAGAGAAAAAAGTCATGAAACAAGTCTGGTTTCAGGCAAGTCAGCAAATGCATATTCAGTAAAGTGAACATTTTGCAGAGTCAGGCTCTTTATGTGTGTGTGTGTGTGTGCACATGTACCTATGAAAGAGGACAGAGTGATAGAGCAAGTACACATACACAATTATTTTGGCTGTCCAACAAAAAAATGTCCCTACCAAAGTTAAAACCAAACCTACGCCCTTGACTCTCGCACATGAGTACGCAAATGTGCAGACAGTTACACACACACACCAATACACCTGATAACCAGTTATATGCATACTGTACACTCTCCCATGCACATATACACACATTATACACAGACACAAATGACACACACAGATGCATAACCACCACATTTGGACCTGCTCACATTGAAACAGAAATACATGCGTGCACACATACAGTAGATACAAGTGTGTGCACACAAACACACACCTGTGGTTTCAGGCCAGAACACAGAGAACACTTTAGTCTTTGAGCTGTCTGTCCCACTTAAAGTGAGCACTGCTTGTGAAGAGGACCTGACAGACAGAGAAAACACACACACACACACACACACCCTGCGATGAGTACACTGCTGGAGCAGAAGACCTGACTAAGCTGAATTTCCCCCTGCTCCCCTTTCCTATTTTCCATCTGCCTCAGCGTAGGAGAACCTGCGTGGGGAAAAATAATGCCCACCATACACACGCCACTCTTCACTTTAGCTACTCTCACTGTGACACTTTAAACACACACACACACTGCTAATCCCCTCTGTCAATCTCTACAGTTTCACTCCTTCTGCTTTCTATTTTCAGATTTCTTTCCATGCAGCCTCTCAGTATTCTGTCTCCACTCCTCTTCTTCCAATTTCCCAACTCCAGCCTTATCTCTTTTCGGTGCCCTATCTCCTCCATCTCTCCCCCTCCCTCCCTTCATCCCTTTGTCATTTCTGTGGTGCTGTGTGGTTGACCAACAGCCAGGGAGAGACAAGTGCAGGAGTGCCGGCCAAACTTGCCTGCCTCTCCGCCCAAATTACATGGGACAGTCCCAATTACCCTGTGGCCAACCAAAGCATTTCCTGGGTTAGCGCTGGTGACGCGTGCCCCCCCTTTGCTGTGGTTACAGGGGGTGTCATTAGATGCTTGTTTTACTGCAACCCCAAGAACGTGCCCGCCGGCCGCATCCACGCCACAGGAAGTGCGACTGCAACGTTCCAATAACTTTGCCGGGCCTGATGTATGACAAATGGGAGAACGTTAGGGGTAACGTTGGAGCTTGTAGTAAATTCCAGCCGACCCAGAGGGAGATGCAAAGGGAACATTGCAGGGAAAATAAGGAATTCTAGACAAGCTGCTGTGATTTCTTGGAAGCAGATAAATGTGAGCTGTACTGTTTTATGAGATTTAAAACACCGGGATTAAATATGGATAGTTTTTCAGACAGGTTATCTCCAATACTGTGCAAGGTGTAAAGCACAGATGTGAAGAAATTAAATCATCTAGTTTGATTTTGACAGCAATGGTTGTGGTTGGAAATTAGACAAAACTGCAATAAAACACACAGACGGTACAAATACAGAAAACAGAAAAATGTTGTGAAGACAAAATAGACAGGAGAAAGAAATATACAGTATATATTTTTAGTTTTGTACCATGTTTTTCATGCTCATACACTCTATGTGGCCACAGATGCATCTTTGTGTGTGCAGGTCCATGAGTGATGGTGTAAGTGACAGTGATGGAAAATAACATTTACTCAAGTACTGCCCTTAAGTACAATTAAGTACTTTACTTAATTACGTTAATGCATCAATAATAATCCAACATATACAATAATGTTACACTTTGAAAGTAGCCTTCATAGTGAGTGTTTTTACTTTCAAAACTTTAAGTACATTTTGATGATAGTGTTTCTGTGCTTTTACATACAGTACCAGTCAAAAGTCTGGACACACCTTCCCATTCCCTTAAATAAGGAACTGTGTCCAAACTTTTAACTGTGAGTAAAACTTTGAATGCAGGTATTATATTAGTAACAGATACTTCTTCAACCACTGCACGTGACACAACACAGAGTCTACAGTATGTCATACAAAAAAAATAAAATTAAAAATGTGAAAATTAAAAGCAAACAATGGGGAGTGGGAGTATAGTGGGAGGAGAGAAAAAAGAGAGAAAGAGATGGATCTCATGGAGGAAAGTAGGCAAGCGGAGAAGGGAAAGAGTAAGCGACTGACGCACAGAGTGGGATGAGGGTTTTGGGGGGGTGCTGGCGAGAGGCAGAGTGACGTAATGGATGAGAAGAGAGAGGGATTAGCTGAGTGACAGAGATGAAGGGATGCTCTCTGGTGTCACCCGTCCTCACTCTCACACCGTCCATCATTCATCGGCAGCATCATGTGGCTCCGGAGTTTGTGGCAGCTGTGCATGTCAGCTGTGCACAAGTGTACGTGTGTGTAATCAATTTGTTTGCATACATTTCAAAGTCTGTTTATGCACACGTGTGTGTATGTATTAATATTCCTTCTGTCAATCTGTCAGCATTAATGTGCACCATGTGTCTGTGTACAAAGTGTGTGTTTTTTGTATGTATGTGTGTGTGTTGTGTGTGTGTTTGTATGTGTGTAGTGTGCCTCTACATGCAATGTGTCTACTTCTAGTTGCCCATCTGGTGCTGCTATGCTGTGCTGCTCAGCCAGCTCTCTAATAGCTCCAATAAGCCTGTGGTTTGCCGCCTCATACACACATGCACACATACACACACATATACACAGATATGTACACACTGGCGCATGAATACACACACATACTTACACACTTAACACAAACCTTTACACACATGCTCCTCTCGCTGTTATTCTTCTTCCAAGAGAAAGAGGCCGAAAAATGACCATTTATTTACTTTGAGCTCTGGGGCTGCGGCAACACAGCCTGCCAGTAGACAGAAAAAAAAAAAAAAAAAGAAATAGTCAGAGAGCGAGACAGAGAGAGAAGAAACGCAAAAGGTAGTCGAACATCAGAGGAGGACAGAGGGAGGAGCAGTGGATGAACAAGTAAAGAATGAGCCAGAAAGAGCTACAGGTTGAGAGAGAGGGAGAGAGTTCGCTGGTGGATGTGGAGTAGCGAGCTGTGGTTTGGTCCGGTGCAGCGTTTGGTTGTGTTACAGTCTGGCTGTGGCTTATGTGGGTTGGGCTGAAACGAGCAGGGAAACAAACCCAGGCAGAAAAAAGTAGATGAATTCGCTCCGAGCACTTGAAAACACATTACAAGTGCTTAATAAACTTATCTTCCAAGGGATTTTTGTCCATGTTGAGGTTGTGTAAGCATCTGATGAGATGAATTAAGGTTCACCTCAAGTATTTCAAATATTTTGAGCCGTATTTATGTTTGTCCATGTCTGCTGGAGGGAGCACTCTGCCCTGCCAGCCTGCTCCTGGCCCGGCTGTTGAGGCTTCGTTCAGTAGCAGAGTGTCTTTCCAGCTAGTAGGGCCATGCTGGTTCCAGTTCCAACAAACTGAGAACTTATTTACATTCGGGGGAAAAATATGCCTTTTCAAATATGCCTTACAAGTCATTTCTAGCCAAAGAAATATTTCTACACATGTAAACAGGACAAATTGTCAACTTAACTTTGACGTGATTCCCCTGGATGTGGTGGATTACACTCACATTCAAAGGAAGGTTGTTCCAGTTTATCCAACAAAACAGGTCTCTCTTCAACTAGATGTTTATTTGAATACCCCTGGGAAAAGCCAGGTGTTGCCAGTGTACACAGGCCTAATGTGGTTTTGGGGAGTTTACCTCAGAGTGCAGACTACAGGTGCTTGTAGGAGTGTGCTGCAGTGCTCGGAAGATAAGATGCTGAGATGGGAGGAGAGCATGTGTCCCACGAGCCCAGAGCAATACAGTCCAAGTCAGCATGGAGATATAGACAGCCAGATTCACTGACTGACTGACAGATACACACACACACACACACACACACACACACACATACTGCCTGTCTACTCTAAAGGCCAAGGTTGTCACAGTTACCTGCTCTCTCTGTATGTTCCTCCCCTGCTCTCTCTTCTGCTCTTTTTCATCCCTCTCTCTCCCTCCCTCGTCTTCTGTTAATCTGTTCCAGAGCATTGTGATCACATGGAAAAAAAACATAGCAAGTGCACATATTTCCCCCTTAGCCAAGAGTGAAAAAAAACACACACGGGGGTGGGGTGGGGTGGGGTGGGGTGTGGGGGAGGGAGGGAGGGAGGGGGTTGGGGGGGGGGGGGTTGTATGATGGGGAGAAAAAAAAAGCGAAATAAACTGTTTATTCAAAGGCAGCGCTGAGCCCTTTTGTTGTGGTGGGGACCTGTCTTTTATTAGCAGCCTGAAAAGCCTTCAAAGGCTGGAAAGACAGAGGACATGCCAACAGACGAGTGTATACAAGGCAGGGGAGAGAGGGGGGAGGAGGAGGGTGAGGGAGGGAGCGGGGAGACAGGAGAGAAAGGGGGTCGGGAAAGGGGACAGGGCGAAAAAGGTTTTAGAGAAAGGCAAGCGAATAGGGTCTGGGGACATGAATGGGTAAAAAAGGTCTCGGGAGGCGGTGGAGGAGGTGATGGAGGGTTGAGAACTTGAGATTGTGCCACTGGCAGTGAGGACACGGAGCGAAGGCCAACGGAGAAGGAAAAGGGGGGTGCTGGGACAACTCCAGATGGACCATAATATGGGGAAACTGTTCAGGCCTGTTCTCATATGTTTGCAGCTTTTTACACAGGCAGGACTTTCACAGAGCCTTGTAACTGATTTTGTTGGTGTGTGTGCATGTGTGTCTCTTGGGGAGGTTAAGAGGAGAATGATGTTTTATATCAGATCTTGATAGCTTTAAAAAAAAAGTTCTGACAAAGACTATTTGGTGTGTGTTTCTCTGCACCTAAATGTGCACACAGTTATGAGTGTGTGTTTGTGTGCATAAACTTACATGTGTGCAGGAGAAGGATGTATTTGGGGATAGTTTGGAGAGGCAAAGGAGACATTCCCTCATTGCGTAACTTCATCTTTCTTATCTCTGCTACTCAAAGCAAACTGTCAATGCTGCCTTCCCACCTCTCTCTCTCTCCTTCTCTCTCTCTCTCTCTTTCTGGATCAAGTCTTTGGGGGCACAACCTTTTTGTCCCCCCCCATCCTGCTTTCCATCTCATCTCCCGAGTATTCAATCTGTTTGTCTACTTTAGAAGTGCTGTGAAAGTGATGTGGCCTCTATGATCCAACCTTAAGAGTGTGTGCATGTGTGTGTGCATGTGTGTGTGTGTGTGTGCATGTGTGTGTGCTCAAAATATGCTGATGGTATGAACCGTGTGTGTGGGTACGTGCATAAAGCGTGCAATCTATTTTAGTGTTTGTGCACCATGTGTATGCGTGCGCACGTCTGTGCACGGTGACCGCTCTTGAAGGCGAATCAAAGTGCTCTGCTTTCAATAAGAGTCACAATCAGCAAAGTGGCAGCAAGCAATGACATCACTGCAGCTGGGTCCCCAGCTGGAGCACAGAGAAGACTTTGGCAAGTGTGTGTTTGTGTGTGTGCATGTGTGTGTGACTCAGTTTATGTGGACGTACGTGTGTAACAGAGTCAAAGACCACTGTATGCATAGTTTATTTGTAATATGCATATTTCATGCAATTCGTAAACGCCGTGGCAGAGCAAAACGCAAGCAGGTCCATGCCAATGTAAAACCTTTCCTCGCAGTGTTTATGAGTGCGTGTGTGTGAGTGTGTGTATGGTGGCTGAGAGCGTAAGTGAGATTTCCAACCTCAGTCGTCCCCGTCAGTCTCTCTGCACATTCTGTGCCTTGTTTCTATTGGAGCAGACAGTGCTGCGGTGAGAAAAACAACAGGAATTTCATCTGTCATTGATTAAGCCCATTAACGGTGGTGTCTGATGTCTTTTACACTCATTCCACACACACCGACATGCAGCTGCACTCACAAATACACAAAGTTACACACACACACCCACGCCCCCGCCATACTGCACTGCTACCAAGACTACCATACAGTAACGGGCACACCATGGAATATCATCAAGATCCACATATGTGTGTGTGTGTGTGTAGGTGTGTGTGTGTGTGTGTTGTGTGTGTGAGTTTGTGTTGGGTGTGAATGGATTTTCACACGCTAAGTCATGCAAGCCGGAAAATACTGATCATAAACTTCCAACCAGCATGAGCAACTGACAACCCCACAGAGCAACACACACACACACACCATGCTACTGGACTCACAAGCTACTGACGCGGTTTACACACATGCATGTGTTCATTTACATACACACACACACACACACACTGTAAACTGCTCACACATCAGTACAAACCAGTCTTTCAAACACACACACACGACACAGCCGCTGAAAACACACTGCTACTGAGCATACCACGCAACCAGACACTCCAAACTCACTAAACAAATGTCTGATGTTGTCACTCTGGTATTTACCACCCCACCACTGTCATTTTATAAGCCAGCCTCAGTACGTTGAATGTGCACGCATTGTGATTTTAGCTGCACGCTGAAAGTGAAGCTCACATAATGTGACAGTTATTGGTTGAAAACAGAGCTGAATGGCTACAGTTCCACTACGTCAACACAGTTTACGTCTCTGTTTCACTGCAGAATAAAATATTTAGTGATCTACTTGAACACCTGATGTGAAGATTTAGATATCATATCACAGTAGACACAGAACTCTGCACTGTCGGCTGTTTTACACAACTCCAAAATCCATCTAGTAAAAACACGTCCGTCCAACCTGCCTCGTTCTCAGTCCAGACACTGAGAATCTGGTATTACAAAGCATCCATTTACAAACTGCCTTGAGCTTTCAACCACATCTCACAGTCATCCTCAGCAGATGGTGTTTGCTCAATTATTATCACGTGACAAGTGTGGAACTTTGGTCACGTGATCACAAGTGGTCTGTATAAAGGGAAGATCACAACCCCTGTCTGTGTTCGGACGTGATCTTTGTAAATGATAACAGAGCTATTTCCAACTGACCAAACTCTATCCACTGAGGAAGACCATGGGATGCAGTTGAAAGCTTTGAAGATGGCAAGCAAGTGGACTTTGAGTTTTGTTTGTTTTTCAACTGAGAATATTATCTGTCATACGCATTACAGGAAACTGTATGAAATGATTCATACTTTAAACTTTAACCTTGAGGTAATGCTTCAGTCACAGATCTGCATCTTAGATTAAATATTTTATTCAGAGTTTTTTGTATATAGTTTCTTTATAATGCTGGAACACGTTCAGTGTTTGTGACATGACCATAATGTGACCATAATAAAGTTTAATCTATAGACATTTAAGAGGAGTATCAGATTCAGGAATTATATGTAAATATATATAGAAGTAAGACAATATTGAATATACAGACTGGTGAAACAAATTAAAGGAAAAACCAACATAAATTGTCTTTGTAAGATGTTTGTAAGAGTCACAACGAACCTCCAGAACAGCCTCAGTGCTGCTTGACATAGATTCTCCAACTCTCTGAACTCTACTGGAGGGATGAACACTGCTCTTCCAAATGATGTTCCCTCATTCAGTGTCTTGATGATGGTGGTGGAGAGCGCTGTCTAACATGTTTTTATAGTGTTTATTCTGATGTTTTTATGTTGTTCTTTTTATCTCTATGTGACCACTCCTTTAAATCCCTGTTTTATTGTAATTTCTGTGTATGTTGTTCCTTTAAATTTTGTTTTATTTTTCTATGCTCTCTATCTCTCTCTATTGAAATGTGTATGCTAAAATTGCACCTACATTTTATGGTATTGTGTTTTGTGAGGCACCTTAACTATTTTTTAGAGGCACAATAGAAATAAAATTTACTTACTTACGTCTGTCCAGAATCTCCCACAGGTGTTGTGTCGTGTTGAAATCTGGTGTCTGGTGGCAAAGGCCATAAAATATGATTGACATCATTTTCATATTCATCAAACCATTCAGACAGCCCTCATGCCCTGTACAGAGGTACCTGCATCTATTATGTTTCTAAACTCATTTATTCAGATTTCTTGAATTTGTCTTGACATCTGTATGTGGAAAATGTCAATTATCAATTTCATAGGCTTGTTCATACAAATAGGAGGTTTCAATGATGTGCAACATTTGAAAAAATGTGCAGGAATATTTAGTTGCATTTGCTCAATACAAAGGAATTTAGTTGAAGATAATTTAGATGTTTATAATATGAGTTTCCTATTCTTTTCCATTTTTTAATGTTTTATCCAATATGTAGTTGTGTGCGTATTCACAGTCTCTGAAGTTTCCCTTCACTTCGGTCAGCCCAGCTCTCAGCAGATCATTAGAGTCTAAAATAGTTCCTCCATAATAAAAATAATTTTCCTCCAACCGAGCTGAATACAGGCTATTGAGTTGAGGAGAATAATTTAACCAAATGGTTGTCCACCAGCTGTCACTACTTGATTCATTCATTTTTTACTGCAGAAGCAAAAGGGAGTTATGACTTGCATGATATAAAAATAGAGCTTTCAAAACTCACAAATTTATTATGACTGCAGTTTAATCCTCCAACAATCCAACTTTGAGTTTCAAACCAGTCAAAGCCAAACATTATTATATGTATCATAAAATACACTGTATGTACACTGGCAAAGCCCTCTGCAAGTGCTCCAGGTTTTAATCCTTTCAGCAATAGAATAGAATAGAATAGAATAGAATAGAATAGAATAGAATAGAATAGAATAGAATAAAACTGAGCTGAGCACAAAGCATATTGCAGCACAGCAGAACAGGAGAGGAGAGTGAAGCCAACAGCAGAGACCTAAGGGAACATAGCAGTGATGAGGGACGGCTACCAGAGACACCCAGCAACTCACGTTGGTGTGCAGAGCAACCCGTACATACTGATACACATGGGCCATAAAAAACACACATGTCTATACATATAGATACACAGACCAGGGCAGGGGTGCACACACACACACACGCTATGCTCACAAGTACCTGCACACATAAGTAACCACACAGACAACACACCTGTAGTGCACATGCATACACATCTTTGTTTCAGTACTCAACGAACACATGAACTCTGGTCTGAATTACTGCTTGTAATCATGAATCCATTCTCATCTGCATGTTTCCTCTTATCTTTTTCTCTGCGCTTCCCCTCTCCATCTCCGTCCTTCTTCTTCTATCAAATTCCAGGGATCTGTCACATTCCATATTTCCATCACAGGAGACAGCCCCGTAGCCGTGCCGCTCTCCAGAAGTCCACAGCTCTGTCCAACACACCGGTCTGGCTCCAGAATCCTGTCATGTGCTATAATTTAGCTTTTTCCAGAACGCTTTACATTCTCTCTGACTGTCACTTCCCATATATCACTGTCATTCAGTGCATCTGTCGGGGGTCTGGGAAAAGGGCTACGGGTGAGCGGAGGTGTCATCGGAATCCTGTCCGAATGTTTCTTGATAGTTTCCTACGCTCCACACGCACAAACACACAGACACACACACCTCACCTCAGTCTGAATGACAAAGGGCAGAGGAGAAAGGCAGGTGGGTTTACGCAGAGTGAGGGGTCGAAGAGAGTAGATAAGTGACAGAAGCCAACAGAGGGAGTGTGAGCGAAGGGGAAAGAGCGTGAGAGAAAACGAAAGAATGAGAGGAAAAGGGAGAATAAAACAACAGGCAAAGTGGGAGAGAAAAGGAGAGGGAGAAAGCCTCCTGAGTGCTTTTTTTGCTCCAACGGGACAAAAGGTTACAGCATGACGGGGGTAGGTGTCAGGTGATGTGTGACAAGTCCAAATTAAAGATGACATAATGGCGGGGGCCCGGATGGGGTCCAAACTGGGGGCTGACTGAGACTTAGGGTAGGGGTAGACCGTGGCAACCAAGTCGAGCTGGGCCATGCTGGGCTGGGCTAGGCTGGGGCTGGGCAGCAGGGGGCTACCCTGCAGGCTCCTCCATATGGAACGCGTTAGCCTAGCGATTGCTAATGAAATGCAGGCTGACGTCAGGCAGACACCCACCCATTGTTTTGCTGCTTAATTTGTTATAATATTTGTCTTACAAATGAGGATTTTGCCAGGACAGAGGAAGAATGAAAGGCTACAGGCCCTCATGAACAGAAAGTGGGCAAAAGGTTTTACAGTAAGAGCCCAACGTTAAGACGGCATTGACAGTGGAGGTAGAGAAAAGCTATGGGACTTAGCATAAGTGCTAACACAAGAAGGGCCAGGGCCTCAGCTGTCTAAGTGGGAGGTATAGTGACCGGAGGACTAACATGGGTGGGTGAGCTGGAAAGGGAGGGACCGCTGTAAGAGGCTGGGAGTATGTGTTAATTGCATATGGAAGTTTTTAGCATAAACAAACCTTTCTGCATTACTCACAACAATTTCTTTTAGGAATGCATCATTCAGGCTACTCCTGCAGCTGCCTGCCTGTTTTATGCATCCTCATTTACACTCTTTCAGTAAGTGTTGTTTTTTTTTATAATTCTCTCTCTCTCTCTCTCTCTCTCTCTCTCTCTCTCTCTCTCTCTCTCTCTCTTCCTCTCCTTCAAGCCCATTCACCCAGTTTCCAATATACAGAAAAGTCTTCCTAAAATAGGCTCAGTGGAGCAAGTTTAAGAATGCTTTTGTTATTCCAAAGAAGTTGCTGTAATTGACCACCACCTGGGCATCTGGCAGAAGTCACAGTGAGCCAGAGAGCAAGGGATACAGTGGGAGAGGAAGGAGCTGTGAATGGAAAGAATGAAAGAAACGACAAAACAGAGATGAACAAATGGAGACTGAGGAAAGACAAGAAAGGAGGAGAGATTAATGGAGGGGAGGAGGTGGGGGGGAGGGTGAATGATGGAAAGTGTATGTGCTATGCCCCTCTCTCCCTCTCCCCTCTCTTTCTCTCTGTCTCTCTTGCTCTCCCACTCTGACATGTCAGTTCGAAGGTGCTTTATTGGCATGAGTAATGATGGGAGGTGTTGCCAGGGTAATTACATAGCACATTAAAGGGTTTTATAAACATTACAGTTCCTCCTTTGCCCGGTGGCAAGGCCAAAGGGGCAGGAAGAGGGAAAAAACAGAATGAGAGAAATGGACACAGTGAGAGGGAGCAGGAACAGCACAAAGGAGAGCAGAGAGGATGAAAGAGTAAAGGGCATTACTGGGGAGGAGGGGGAGGAAGAGAGAAGGAAGGAGTGTGGAAGAGATGAACAGAAAAGATGACAGGAGCGAAGGTTACCATGCTCAAGGATTCCATCGCTGAGCGCCTGAACATGAAACAGGAAGAAAAAAAAAAAAAACAACATGCCGGATCAGCGTCCAACACAAACCACAGCTGCAATTCACATCACTATGCATGGAGAGCAAAGGATAGCTGCCTCTCACATACACACATGTGCACACACCGACACAACTTTGTGCATACCCTTGTTGACACAATCTTCAGCATTCACACTATAAGCCACACACTCAGCTGTGCACAGTCTGTCACTGAGGGTCATGACACACTCACTCAACCAAACACACACAACCACAAGGACCATAATTAAACAAACATCCACCCATTCGCTGAGAATTGCATATTTATGTACAACCTCATTGGTCAAAAGCAATTAGCTAGAACATCCTCGCAGAGCGCACGAAGCAGCTCCTGCCAGTCAGTGTCAGACAGCATGCAGTCACCACTCCTGCAGTAAGTCTTCATCACACAAGTCTTTTTTTTTTTGTTTCACCCTTTGTTTTGAAGTGTTGTCCATTGTCCATAGAAATTCATTACTATCCCTGGTTTAATTAATTGGGATGATCAGATTAGAAGTTCTTGACTTGTTGGCCCCTATATGAGGTCATGTCATGGCTTCCTGAAGATGTTGATAAAAGATCCAGATGTATAATGATAGAGGCGTTGAAGTTTGATGTCTTTATGTTTTTTTAAATACCACTCTACCGACGCAAAGTGTCCAAGCTTCAGCAAGCGGTCCTGCCAGATGGCACAGAGGCAAAGACATCTAATAGACACAGATGTATGTGGATATTTTGGCAGACATCATTTACAACAATGACAATAAACCTTATAAATATATAATAAAATATGATTCTGGAGCCACTGAAAGAGCACCCTAATGAAAATCATTGATGGTAGATGGCATGACGACAGGTGTAGGCTGAAGAACAAGGCTTACTGGGCACGATTCGCTCTGTAAAACCAGGCTTTGGCCTAACAGTGACAAGCTAGATTGCATGAATAATTACCCTGACATGAGTCCAAAGCAGCATCAAACCCTCCAACTTGAAAGTGTCAAAGTAAAGTTATTCCAGTGCTTCAGCTGGGCTATGTATAGAGACAACAGCTGCAATGGATTCCAGGGCGCAGAGGAGAGTAAACGTTCATATTCATTGGATTAATCTTGCTAAGCGAGAGAAAGGAGCAGGCTGTGCACCACCAACATCGCCGCTAATAAAAACAATATTTTGCTTTTCTCTTCATCTCAACCGCGGCTCACTATCACACAAACGGCTCTCCGCTAATTAATTCCTGCTCTTACTTAGTTGCAGCTGTCGATTCTCTCATCTTGCAGACGCAGACAAGTGGCGAACAGGTTCTCATTTCAAAGCCCGGCACACTGTACACATTCCTTGACTTTGCATGGGCCCCCCTGTCATCAAAGGGCCTTTATTAAGTGTCTCATACATTTACACATTGGGGAACAGTTTAAACTTGGCCCGTGATTAACAGAGCAGGGATATCTATCCCAGGAACCAATGTTAGGCTGACATCTCAACATCTGATGTGAAGTTTAAGGCTCATGTCTGCAGGTATTAATCAAAGCCACAAGCCTCTCTCTCCCTCCAGAGATCCCACATACACACAGGCCTGCTTCTCCAGTCCCTCCTCCCATCCAAACATATACAGCCCATACCTTATAGACAAAGCTAATTGGACACAATCCACTGCACGTGACACATCCAAATCTGCACAATGTGTCACCAGGATGATGGATTGCATTTATACTGTTCAAAGTTTTTAAAGTGTCTAACACTTTAGAGCACACAGCGGGGGGATGATATCGCCTGTCTGCCAACTTGTCTTTGACTAAACCAAGGCATATCTAAACTTGACTCCTCACACACACACCACTACACACACACGCACACATACATCCCACTGTCATAATGAGTCAACAACTGGCCCGCGGCTCAGACGCTCCAAGCTCTGCATTAGGTTCCACTCCAGTCACCCATAACATAGAGTCCAGCACACCCTGCCTCTCCTCCACGGTGACCTTGGGGTCAGGCCAGAATATAATGAGAGTGCTGTTTGGGGATTTGTTGGACTGTGATAGAGAAAGGGCAAGCACACGCAATGCACCCTGGGTCTTTGTCTGGGTGCTGATGGTATTGACGAGCGCTGATCGATGTTAATTGCTAGACAGAATGGCCATATTGACCAGGCTCCCTGGATGAAGAAGCCTGCAGGCCCAGTCAAAGAGAGAGAGACAGAGATACAGGGAGAAAAAGCTGCTGGGCCCAGACCTACAGCAGCTACTGGGCCCCAGATATACACACACACACACACACACAGCTCTCATTCACTTTAATGAGTCGAGAGAGGAGCACAAAGGCATAACGTCCATCAATGCCAAGTCTATTCAACACAACAGAGGGTATATGCAAAAAATATGTGTCCTGGTGTGTGTCTCTTTGTGTTTGTGTGTGCACATGTGCATGTATGAATAATGTGTGCGGCAAAGTTGGTCTGCATGAAAGTACGACGGTTTTTTGAGCGCGGGGAAACGGCAAGGAGACATCCATGTATGTGAGGATGTGTGTGAATACAGGTTTGTGTGTGCGTCTTAGCTAAGGATCAATAGGCAGGAGCTGCAGAGGCAAAGACATGGGCAATCAATATGCTGGCTGCAAACAGAGGGAGGGACAGAGTGAGCAGATAAAAAACAGCCGGGGAGATTAAAGAGACAGATAGGGAGGACAGAAAATGAAAGAGAGAAAGAGTGATGTGACAGAAGGGGCGAGAGAGAGAAAAAAAGGCCTGTTTGGTTTTAAATCAGTTTCCCCCCCAACTTTGGGTTATTTTTGGGACAATGTGCGTGCAAACCAGGTAACATTTTGTTTCTTTCTGCCAGCACAAACACCTGACGATCATTTCACTCCATCATGAACTTTACATGCAGCAAGTAATTACAGGACAAAAAAAATTGTGAAACTTACTCCAAGTACAGCTTTGTCTAACGAATAATAAGGTATGAATGCTTGAGCAACAACTTTATATTTTAATGGTCTCTGACCCCAGATGAAAATAAGGCCTCAAGTCTTTCATTTGTACCTTAATGGATGTTCATACTGCTGAGCCAGATACCTTAACTCTTGTCTCCCAGAAGAATCTCATAAATTTTATGAATTTACAATGGCAATAAGACAATCTCATCTTTTGGAAAATCTACTACTATCTGCAAATCTACCACTACTATTAAATCAGGCTTTTGTGTATCATATGAATGAAGTTTGGATGTTCTGCCTGCTAGTCCGTCCTCCACCAGTATACCAAGATGTGCTGTAGTCCCTTTTCTGAACCCTTCCATCTGGGCTTAAGAGTACCAGACGGGCCCATACCTCATCACCAGAATGTGGTTCAAATCCCTCTCCACAACATTTACACTCTTGTCCCTTGCAGCAGTGCGGTGAGCAGCGAAAAAGCACCCAGACACAGGTGCAAAGACAGAGAGAGCCAGTGGTAGGAAAGAAGGCCAAAGGCTTGTCTATGGAGCATGACTGGAAAGGCATTCAACCACAGTACCCCTACCCAGCCCAGCTCAACCCTGTCCAGTTGCAGAAGTCTGTGTGTGTGTGTGTGTGTGTGTGTGTGTGTGTGTGTGTGTGTGTGTGTGTGTGATTTGAAAGTACAATGTTGAAAAGAATAAGCCTACACTTGGAGCCAAGATAACTGTCCCTGATGTATGAGGCCAACCCCCTCCCACCTCCACACACACACACACACACACACACTAAGAGAGAGAATAGAGAGGAGAGTAAATTTGTGCGAGTGTGTGTGTGTATGTGTGTGTGTGTGTGTGTGTGTGTGTGTGTGTGTGTGTGTGTGTGTGTGTGTGTGTGTGTGTGTGTGTGAATGAAAGGTATGGCAGGAGTGTTGTGTTGGCTTGGCTGACCGTCTGCGGTTGTGCGGCAGTGAGAGGGAGTTTTGGGAGCTCAGAGCGGGCGTTGCTGCCGAAATCCCTGAGAAATGTTCGTTTTGGATCCGTATCCGTGCTTACATACCGCCCTCCCGACTGTCTCTCATTCTCTGTTTCATTTTTCCCTCTTAAGGTTTAACTTAAAAGTTATGAAATGGGGAGTCAAAATACATCACTTGAAAGCGCAGCGACTCTGAAGAGTGTGTGTGTGTGTGTGTGTGTGTGTGTGTGTGCGTGTGTGTGCGTGTTTGTGTGTGTGTATGAGTGAGTGAGTGCACTGCCCTCCACACTTCATCCTGAGTACGGGGCCACTGAGGCTGCAGGGGTGAGGTTATCTTTGGGGGAGATAATAGAGGGCAAGAAGTCTGCTTGGTTTCAAGGCAGATGTTCACTTGACGGAGGCAGGTGGCTTTGTTTTATAAGAATCTTTTTTTAAGTTTTTTTTTCCACTTTCTCTTTCGGTTAGAGACATTTTCAAGAGCCCAATTCATTTATTCAGAAATGTACTTTAAAATCGTATTTTCTGGAGATAAGTGAATTCATCCCGATAAAATTACATAATTCAAATAGTTTCCAGTGCATTTTGCTTTTTTCAAGATTTTCCACAAACACATATTAGTTGAAATAAGGCAGAATAGATATCACAAATAACGACCTGTACGAAAATTTCCTGATTAGAAGTTAGTTTGTGTTGTAAACAAGAGACATTATCTCACCTCATTAGCAGATGTTTTTCACTTAAAATTGATAGTTTTTCAGTGTTAGTTTGGTCGGCATCGCATAGCGACTGACTAATCCCATTTTGATCCAATAAGTGTGCATATGCGTGTGAGTGAAGGGGAGAGAGAGGGAGAGAGAGAGAGAGAGAGAGAGAGAGAGAGAGAGAGAGAGAGAGGTGGGAGGGGGTGAGGAGAGGAGAGGAGAGGAGAGGAGGGAGGGAGGGAGGATTGATCCGCGTCTGTTAAAATCTTGTTCTGGTTTTTCTTGGAGTGAGGTCTGTGCCTGCCGACGCGCCTCTCCTGTGCAGCCCCCCTCAAGAAGAGCTTTTTATGGAAGGAAACCTTGGAATTTTTTGAAAGGGAGAAAGATCTACATAATACCAGAAAAGTGGATAAAAAAAACGCACGGCTGGGTTCTTTCTGCGTTCTCTCTTGCGTTTTCTCCTCTGGTGTCTGAATGAAACAGGGAGGCAGATATAAGGGGGAGAGGGACGGTGCAGGTTTTGGACTGGGAGTCGATCTGTCAGTGTGATTTTGAGTAAACACGTTTCCAGTGGGCCCGTTTAACTTTTATTTCTTCAGAAACTGGCGAGCTCGTCTCCTCTCCTCTTGCACCGCGGAGTTCGGTTTTTTCTCGGAACGAAGAGACTTTCGTGTTTTTTCCCCTTCAGAGAAACTGCTTAAACTTTCTACGTTTAAAAAAATAAATAAAAAGATCGGATTGCATTTTCCCCCTTCAAACATTTTGGAGGTGATGTCATCGTGCTGTGTTTTGGCTGGTATTGTGTCGAGAAGGCGCAGGGAGGACTACTGCAGCCAGGCGGTAACCAGCGGCTGAGGCAGCGGGGAAGTCCGGAAAATCAGGTGCAAAGTGCGGCTGTCATTTCCTCGCTGTGTCGCGGGTGGCTGAGTCCGCCACCCAGTCACAGCTGTTCTCATCCTCTCCAGCCACCCCTCCCTCCCTCGTCTTTCCTTCTCCTTTATTATCCCTTCCCATTCTCATTCAGCACTCTCCATATACCCCTCTGAGCTGGACCGCTCCGGGACCTTATCACTCTCTCTGTCGGACACTGTTGGTCGGTGTCACCTGAGCCACAGACCCGTTGATCCAGCGTGGGGGCGCAGACATGACCGAGACCGCCTTGCATTACCCTGCGCCCGCAGAGCCCCCGTCTCCAGCTCGCCGTTTGCTCCATCAGCCAACCCAGGTAGCTCACCTCCAACAGTTCCTGTTCCTGCACTGCTGGGAATAAACCTTCCTCCTGCTCCTGTCTGTGTTGGGACAAACACTCCTTTCTTCTGTCATCTCACCTACTACAGAATTCATTTTGGAGACCAGAAGCTTGCTGTTGCGCTGAAACGTTACGCATTGGATTACGCAGAAGATTACGCACGCTCCGCATCTGTCCGCAGGGCCAAGCATCATTCAGAGGGTCAACAAGGTCGATTGGAGTTTGTAATCTGTGAGGCGTGCGCGCGCTTTCACCTGTTCGTCTCCTTGTCGGGGACGCGCAGCGTTTAAAGCCCTAACCTTCCCCCTTTGCTCCCCCGCCCATCCGTCTCTCCCCCGGTCTGGACAGCTGTTAGAGGTTGCCCGGCGGTCACAGTGGCACAGTTACTCCGGCCTCACACCCCACCTTGCCCGCGCCTGTACATTTACCCACGCCGGGGGAACCGGGGCACGCCGCCGCCGATGCCAACGGGAGTGTCCGCTGACTCTTTGACTCTGCACAACATCCAGCGGATTCCAGCCACAGAGGGGAACTCTCCGGACTGTCGGACTGGCTCAAACCGAGCGAGGAGACTGTCTCTGGGCCAAGTTCCATAGTGGAGGGGGGAAGCAATGTGGTCCCTTCTTTCCACGCTGACCGTCTTGTAAGTCACTTTTATCACTTTATTGTGTAATAATCTCATTTTCCTACTCAGGTTCTTTGTCTTTTTTCAGTTGTTTAAACTATTTCCATGAAAGGCCTAGCTATAGATGAAGATGATGGAGAGGAAGGTTGCAGTGTCTAACGATTACATCACTCCTCATCAGTCCCCATAGAAAACATGCCATGGAAGGCCCTGTTTTGATTGGCTGACAGTTCAGGGTCACTGGGTCAGAGTCAGGGCCATGTTACTCATAAAACCTGCCATAAACATCTCCATCACCATCTGCACTTACTTCAGGGATGGCCAAGCTGGCTTAGGGAAGGCCATTTTCCCATCGCCAAAAAAATGTTTTTTTTCCTATTGAAAATATTTCAGAAGTTGAGTCAAATAACACCGGCTTTATCTAGTGGGATAGGAAAATGATATAGTGCCAAGAGCAAATCTAAGGGAGGAGGATACAGACTCAGGGGGCTTGAGTTTGCCCATTCGAGGTGTGTCTTGTTAAAAGCCAAGGGATTTATTTTTCTTTCTTTGTGTCGGCTGTACTTCTCCCAGATGGCAGTCATCTCCAGATACTTCTCATTCCTCACACAACCTGGACAGGGTGTGTGCTGCTGCTGCTGCCGCTGCTGCTGGTGTCTGCCTGACTTTCTCTCTCCTCTGTGTCTCCCTCACACTCTCCACTTACCTACCTAACTGCCTACATCTGTCTTCCTGTCTTGCCTATACCCCATTTTTCCACAGATACTTGCTCAGATAAAAAGTATGAATTAATAACTGATGAATGATGGCGCCCCTGGCAGTATCTGAGGAGGAGCAGTCGGAGTGTTTAGTCTGCTGGTTTTAGTTTAAGTCTACCAGAGCCAATAATCTATCCATTCATTTCCTTCTTGCCTATCGCTTTTACCACAGCCACTTCATCATATCTGCACTTATTCTCAAAACATGTTGTTTTACCAACTTGACGATGTGTCTTCAGCCAGTGAGAAAAGCCACAGGCCTTTTGCCACAACAACCTGTTGCTCTTCTCCTAAAGCCACAGCTTCATATCAAGGCCCTCTGCTTCTCTAACCAGTGCTCCACCGTTGGGTTTGTTACTGCTGATACCACTCACACGCCCACTAGCCTAACCACTATTCCTCACCAAGGGCCACTGCTGAACATCTGAAACTCTTGCAACGTGCCGAAGCCCACTGCTGCAGTGTTGGCCTACCACTCTAACCACTGCTACACACAGCTGAAACCGCTGCTCTGCACTGAGTCCCACCAGGCCGACCGCTCTCACTCCACGCTGGTGCCCAGTCCTCGGTGCTGAGGCCTGCTAGTCTAACCGCAGCCTCCATATGGTAGATCTGCTGGGACGCAGGTTTATGATGTCAGACCCTTGCTTGTTTTGGCAGCCGGCCAAGGCGCACCGGGCTTTCCCTCTCTCCATACCTCCTTCTGTCTTTACTTCCCCGACTTTTACTGTGCGCTCTCTTATTCTCTCATTTTCTCATCCCTCCCCCACCCCCGGCTGATCCTGTCTCCCTCTTTCCTCTCTCCTTCTCTTTCTCTCTGTGGCTGGCATAATATGGAGTGTCTGTGGTTTTTGTGGGAGCAGGGGAATCCAGTGCAGAGGCACTTTTCCTGCAGTGTCCTCGGCGGCAGTGCAGCCGTGGTGTTTTAACAGCTGAGAGTCCTCACAATGCACAGGCGCTCAGGTTTTTTCGGCTGCGCAGGCAAAATGTGAGGGCCAACACTCTACTGCATTGCCCAGGATGTCTGCATCTATTAGAACAGCTCAAGGGCCAACACACCAGCTATGGGAAAGAAAAGATTGGGAGGAGAAAGGCTGAGAGAAAGGAAGCAAGATGTTTGTGATGGTATATATGTGTGTGTGTGTGTGTGTGAGTCAGGAGGCAGTGACATGTGTTACGATGTGCATGAGTTGAACCCCCTTCCTCTTTCTTTCCCATTATTTATCTTTTTGTCTACTTCTCACGCCAGACCACACTCTGTGGTTATACTACTGTCTCTCATTTTGGCATTTTTTCTTCTCCTTTCTTAGAGGTGTAACCTTAGTCTTTTTTTTTTTATCCCTCTCTCCTCTTTCTCACATCTGTGCATCTGCCCACTCTTTCTGATTTTATCTCACCTCTTTTATTCTCTGTCAGCATTCTCTGGCTTCATCTCCCCTCTGTTTATTCTTACATCACCTTCCTCTGTCCTGCGTTCTCCCAATCCCTTTGTGTACCTCTCAGTCTACCTCTCTCTCCTCCTCGCTATCTCCCTGTCTCAGCAGCGCGTACATCTTTGCTTTGGCCCAGCTGTCAGCTGCCTGCTCCTCCTGTACACACACACACACACACCCTGCACACATCTGCACATCTGTGTGCATGCCCATGACAGTGCGGAGGAGTCGCCTTGCTAACCCCAAACATAAAGGAAGATGGGAGGCAGGGAGCGATAGGAGAAAGGTAGAGTGGACAGAGAGGCGAGGAAAGAGAGAGATAACGTAGAGGAAAGATAGGGAGGACAACAAGTCAGAGAAAGAGAGAGGAGCAGAGAGAGAAGAGGCATGCAGAGAGATAGCAAAAAATGAGGTGGGGAAAGACAAAAGTTGTAGGATTGCCTCTCAGCCCACACACTTGGTTCTGAACTTCATCAAGTCTTCAGCCACTAATTCAGAGCAGTTCAAGGACTGCCAGAGTAGATTTTGCGCAACTGAATTCCTCCCTTTCTAAAGCTGTAAATAACAATTGATATATTCAAGGTCAAGGTCTAAACTTCAATTAAGCAATGAAATAAAGTGAAAAGAATTTTAATTGTAACTATAACCAGCTGTTTCTGTCATAAACGTCTCTAAATGTCCAGATAGTCAGAAGGATAAGGTAGAAATAAGTAATAATACAAATAAATTATATTTTCACATGAACAATACACATATATTCTGTATGCTACACCACCATAATTATTCCCCATCAATTGATTCATCCATAAATCATCTTTCCACACATTTGGGTAGCTCATGTTCTCACTTATTCATAGCATCTCTAAATGTGACCACAGTCCACCGCTCTCCAAAGCCACATCACAGCAGCGTGTACACCTGTAGTCAAGCCCAGCTGTCTACATACACAGAGCAGCCAAATAAGTCAGCCCATTCCCTTAGATGTCCAAACCAAAACATGTTCTAGTTGTCTCGGCATGTTTGCCATTTCGCCATGGTCCAATCAGGTCATTTGGAGGCCAGATTTTGGTGTGGCGAAAGTCACTGACGGGTCAGAAATTAGGTTTGGAAAGAAGGCTGGTAGCGTAACTATAAACACTGCTCTGGGTGTTGTCTGTCTGCCGATCCTGGACATCTGCCTGTCTGTATGTCAAGTTGCTGTGCCAGCCGCACACCCAGCAGTGTGAGTAATCACCCAATAAGGGAAAGAGATGTTGAACAGAGAGAACAGCAGAGAAGAAAGAAATGGAAATGATGGTGTCACGCTTGACTTTTCCAACACTAAATGTTGCTTACATATTTCTAAATTCATCTGTTTCTACTTTTTCCAGATGTATCCAGATGTTGCTGGTGATGTGCAATCCATTACAGGTAAGAGTCTGCATGCTTGACAGTGAATGATTGTACAGTATAAAAGACATGTTGTATATTGGTAGTAGGTGAAAATTTTAAAGCCTGTTCATGACTCTGTATGTGTGTGTGTGTGTGTGTGTGTGTGTGTGTGTGTGTGTGTGTGTGTGTGCCAACCTCTGGATGTGTGTGTGTGTGTTCTCAGCAGGTACTTGGTGTGGATGGGGTCAACTTCAGTGTGCATGTGGAGAACCAGACACAGGTGCGAGACACCATGAGTCGGCGACACCACCGGGTTTACCAGCTCTACAGTCGCACCAGCGGCAAACACGTCCAGGTGCTGGGACGCAGAATCAGCGCCCGTGGAGAAGATGGAGACAAATATGGTAAGACACACACACACAGAGGTGCGCAGGGAGGCAGTAAACACACAGATTAACACTTTGGTACGTGTGTGAATGCGACACTGAGAAAGATTCTGACTTGCACACATGCACGCTCATACCATCTAAAGACTGCAAGTACAAAGACTTGAAGATTGACCAAGTGCATGCATGAACGGATACAGAATGCAGCTGTGCAGGCACACTCACAAAAGCACACACACATGCCTCCCCAGGCTTTGGCAGAGGGGCAGTGGAGCTTGTCTTGGGAGTACAAAGACCTCATCGACTGGCTGCTGACTCAATGATTCACAAGAGAGCAAAAGAAAGAGAAAAAGAGAGAAAGAAGGTGTTAGTGAAAAAAAAAAGTGTGAGTTAGACGCAGAAGCCTGGCAGGTAGAGTGTCGGACCGAGTGTTAGAAACTCATCTCCTTCATCGATCCCTGCATTGATTTCTCATCCTCCCTGTTGTCTCCTCTGGATTTAAAACAGCAGGCTTCCTCTCCCTCCCTCCCTCCCTCCCTCCCTCCATCCTTTACACTCCCTCTGTCCATCCCCCACTCCCTCCTCCTCTCCTCCTTCTCTGTCTGTAATGATGTCTAACCCATTCTTAAACTACACACAGAATCAATGGGCTGAAGAAAGCCAAGCCATAAAGCTAGAGTTCATATTTCTGTATGTACTCCAGCGGTGGCTCATATTGCACATCCCTTCCATTCACAAACATGTCAGGTTGGTAACGCGCCACTTCAAGCCATAAATTGGACCGTAGATGCAGAAGCCTGTCTGTTTTTGACAAATACCACACCAAAGAGTAAAAGAAACCAACTATGGCATTGAGGTATTACACAGGGGAACCAAGAGCAGAACGAGAAGAAATACAGCAAAGAAGGGGCGGGTGCATGAAGATATACACATGAAGTGAAAGAGCAGAAGGGAGACGAGAGGAGAGTTGGGGGAAGAGAGGAAGAGGGCAAGCAGGAGGGAGGTATTGATTTCTCTTGACCCCTTTGTTGACTAAGGTCATGTAGGAACCATTTTAGGGATTTATTTTTAAACAGGCACAAACGCTCTCTGAAGATGTGTAGTTAGTGAAGCGATATTGCCTGGAAGGACGAACATACATACACAAACACACATGCACACGCCTTAAAACAACAGGGTCGCAGACACTCAGTCTGAGTGTTCTCCTGCTTCTCCCAGGCCCACTGTGCTCTGTCTACTTTCGGCTGTTATCTTTTTTACGAGGCCCATTTGTGGTCAGCAGCCTCACATCCATGTGTGTGACCAGGCTTATCTTACAACCATCTGTCCAGCCAGAGACATTTACATCTGTGTGTGATTTATCAGCACGTTTAATGGCGACTATGAATCCTAAAACTGTGATTCGATGTGAATGCCTTACCTGGTTTAAAAGCCAAATCTGATTTAATGATGGTTGATAATCTGTGCAATTAATGTCACTCTGTTAATGGAAGCTTGAACGTTGTTTTTTTGCTATGGCAAGTGAACTAACTGAGCTCTAAATATGCGTTACCTTAATCTTTCTACCTTTAATACTTACGCAGTAAAACCTAATACATGAGAGATCTGGTAAACACTGGCACACTGTGGCTCTAATGTCTGTCTGTCATTCTGTCTGTCCCTTCACAAGCCCAGCTCGTAGTGGAGGCCGATACCTTTGGTAGCCAGGTGAGAATCCGGGGCAAAGAAACCAATTTCTACCTGTGCATGAACCGCCGGGGCAAGCTGGTAGGAAAGGTGAGACTTCTTTTGGTTAACACAGACATGTTTATTAAAAAAAAAATCTTATTGCTATTTTCATTCAGTTTCCTGACCAGCCTCTTTTTGTTTCTCCAAATGTGTGTGTGTGTGTGTGTCTGTGTGTGTGTATGTGTGTGTGTGTGTGTGGGTGGGTAACTGTGGTTTCTCTGCTCTCTCAGAAGGCCAGTAATCGAAGCGCCGACTGCGTCTTTGTGGAAAAGGTTCTGGAAAACCACTACACAGCTCTGATGTCAGCGCGCTACACGGGCTGGTATGTGGGCTTCACGAAAAGAGGGCGTCCTCGCCGCGGCCCCCACACACTCCCCAACCAACAGGACGTACACTTCATGAAGCGCTTCCCGCCTGGGGAGCAGCCTGACCTCACCACCCCCTTTCGATTCACCACCGTCAGCAAGCGGGGCAAGAGGGTGCGTGCTACTGGGCCCCGCTAGTAGTGGCTAACGCTAGCACCCACTGTCTTGTCATCCAAAGCCTTGACCTGAGCCTGCCAATGGCTAACCTAGTCATCTCTTCCGCCTCACATGACTGAACATCTCCCTTTGTTGGGACAAACATTGACCAGAAACTTGATGAATCATTCATGGGGTTTAGCTTTACACCTACTAATTTGCCACTACAGCCCCCTAGTTAGTGATCATTCCTCTCAGTTTTAGTTCCCTTACTGGACCAACTGGACCATTACTGGTCCATCACTGGAAGCTCTATGGACCTGGTCTGCTTCCCTTCATAGGCCAGAAATATTGACAGGGAACCTGAAGGGCAGCCAAACAGAGTCCCCAGCTTATGGCTCCACAAAGGCCTTTATTTCACAACCATGAAAACCACAAGGCCTTCATGTCTCCTGTTCTGGACCAGCTGGACAATGTCAAGTATGGGATTACAACTGGACCATGCAGGGAGAGAACAAGGGTGGGAAAGACTGACTGAACAAGGGAGTGGGTGCTTAGCCTATGGGATAAAGGGAAAACAGGAAGGAGAAGACAGGACAACCGCGGAGTGGACAAAGGGATAAAATGATCTGCACCGAACAAATAATGGACTGTTGACATGTGACGCACTTATTTTTCTCACTGCTAAATTGGTGAGAACCTGTGAGACTGTCGGATGAACGGATGGATGAATGAGGGAATGATTAAGTGAGTGACTTACTGACAAAATGCATGTTTGTAAGATGAAGAAATATATGTAACTGTGTGTGCGTGCGTGTGTGTTTGTGTGTGTGAGTGAGTGCACCAACAACCGTGAGTGAAGCTGGATCACGAGGGACTCTGGAGAGGGACCATACAGTCCCTGCATGAACCCGTGACAACTCACTGCAGGGACTGAAGCTTTAGGAACTGGAATGTATAAAAACCAAGCTGCACCAAAAAACAGCCAGCCAATCACAGAAAAACCAAACCAACGACCAACCAAAGACAACTGGAGACCTTCTTCATGACTCCTCTTTACGCCCTGCTCCCCCCACCAACCCCCTCCCCCCCAGGACACAACACCCTCTGCTTATAGGTGCAGAGGATGACGAGCGCAAGGGGGGAGCATGGCGGGGAGGGCGCCTTCTCTATTAGCATTGCTATAGAAACGACCCAGGGGATGATGCTCCCGTGCGATACCGTGGATACAGAATGCTGCTACCAGGACATTCAGTGGAACAAACCAAAGTCTCATGCATACACACAGGAGAAAAAATATTAAAGGGAACAATTTATTGAAAGTTATATATATATTATATATATAAAAGAAGACAGAAACCCTAAATAAGCAATCTTACTATGATGGTTACTATAATTATTACGATAAAATTATTTCATTTATTTATTTCAGCTCTGTGTGCAGCAGTCTTTCTCGACTCAGTAAACCTTACAGAAACATTTCCTGTGTGTCTTTGAACTGCTTCTTCACACGCTTTCTTTTCTGTCACGAATAGATTCACATTCAGAGAGGCTCCAGATGTGCTCAGCTGGCTTTAGTGTTCTATTAGTTGATCGATTGAACATTAATTGGCAATCTTTGATAACCTATAAATCATTTAAGTCCTGTATGAAGCAAGAATACTATACATTTGCTTGTTTTGGCTTCTGTAACGTGACGGTTAAATGGTTTTCTGCTGTATATAATTCTGATTTGAACATTGTTAGGTTTTGGATTGTTGGTTAAACAAAACAAGCAATCTCTTTAAACAAGTGTGATAAGCTTTAGGGATGGGCACTATGGTGATATGCACGGTGATGCAATATTAATTTGGCAAGTGTCACAGAATTGGTCATACTGTTTACACTGAGGGTATCCACCCCTGTATCCCATATGAATGATGATTATATCTCTGGCTGTATCAGACCATGGTTGATGCAATCAGTCAGACAGCGCAGTGATTTATGGTAATATTGTGTTTGAATGCGTTTTACATCAATTTTTAGGTATTAACATGTCTTACATATCACCATACCACCCACTCCAAAATGGGATTTTTCACCATTTTTTGACTAAACCACTAATTAATTAATTGAAAAAAAAGCAATCCACAGATGAATCTTTAATGAAAATACATGTTAGTTGCTGCTCTAGCTTGCTTTACAATTCTTAGAAAACTACTTAGGAGATTTGAAAACTTCCTCTGAGCAAGTATCAAGGGCCAATAGCGGACTGTCATGGCAACCTCACTCTCTTCCTCCTATCAGGTGTGAGAGTTATTGTAGCGATTGCATTTCCGACAGAACGCTCCCTGACACCTGCAGCACTTTTAGTCTGATTAGATTTCTGATAGAGCTGTGACGCGAGCACTTGAAGGCCACAGAAGAACGGACTCTCAAACTGTAAGTGGTTAGCATAGGTGAAGTAGCCACTGAAGCGCTCAAGATCTGATCTCATTAAATTGTACAAAAATACAGAAATAAGACTGACCAGCTTCACTCAAGAACCCTTTGAAATTGCCAGTCGTGCACCAACTTTTCTGCAAAAAACAACAGTCATCTCCATGTTGTAAAGTAATACCCTGAATATACAGCATGAAGGATAAGACAAAACAGGGGAAAGGAAACATGCAGTAGTGAGTTTGAGTTTCATAGCTGCTTCTCGTCTCATCTATCCTGCTCTTATCCCCCGCATCCCTCCCCTTCCTTCCCTATCCTAGCGGGAGGTCACTGAAGAGATGTCGCTGCCAAATGACCCAATCATGCCGGGAGACACAAACAGCTGACTCAGGGGGAAAAAAGGGTTGTACCAGAGGATTCCTATTGCAAGGCAGCAGGAATCTGTGCTGGAGGGGGGTGGTATAAGGAGGAGACAGTGGGGTGGGAGGGAAATGGGGGTGGGGTGGGGGGTGGGGGTCGGATAAAGAAGAGCGAGTAAGGGGTGGTGGTGGGGTGAGTTGTTCATTTCTGGAACGTTGCTCCAGTTCCACTCGGGAATGATGGAAATATTCTGCGTAGCCAAACCCAGAGTGGAAGGTGTATGGTAATCATGTCGGGGAAGGAATGCCAAATATGTGCGTGAGAACGGAGCTGTGACCTGAGAGCTGCAGGAATTATGGGCCAAAATCCCACAGACCCAGAGGAAGCACACACACCCATACACACATCATATACTAATGGTGCTCCACCAAGCACAAATCCATCCCACATAACTTATTCCCAGAATTTGAAACATTCTACTATACTGAACTAAACCCAGAAATGTAGAAAACCAACCCCCTCAGCAGACCAACTTCCCCACTGCTCCTAGTCGAGAGAATACATACTGTACAATAACCAGGCAGACGTGTTATAGAGCTCAACCACACCAGCCACAGCTTTGCTATAAATGCACCACTTTAAGCATTTTAAAACATACATTCCTCCCTCACAGTTACAGTGTTTACAAGACTGTTTGTGATCAACTGTAACAGGTTGTTTAGACTCCAAACTTGGCTACCAAACAGTTAGAGCCCAAGTCTCATAAACAGATTACACAGTGGGAGATTGTTGAGTTTATACTCCCACCTGGTGGCTATCTTTAAAACACTTGCTACATTATCACACAGTGCAGTTTATGAAACATTTGTTTTTTGTTAAATAACTTCATGCAAGCCAGAACTGTGAAAAGTACCAATTATAACAAAGTTCTTGCACATCATAAAGTCTTGACAGGTGCGTGGGATCAAAACCCTTGACTGTGAATTTGTAACAAATATATTCACATATGGTTACAAAGGTGAACTTAATTTTGTATAACTGACTTATTGGAGGCCAACTGGCCTTTAGTTACTTTACTTTTTATAACATTTGACTGTGAAAAACATGCACACTGCTCATTACTTCATCACTTTAACGTTTGTGTCGGAGACTGAAACATTAAATTGTGCAGGATTTTTTTTTTTTTTTTCAGTCACAAGTAGTAAAAACTAAAATGACTAAAGACCTTTTCATCATATGTGTTAGTAATACAAATTTAAAGTCAACCATGTTCCACTTGTTAACATTTTGTCATATCTAATCTATTGAAAACAGCTGTGGGCTACAAGTTTTTATAGCTTCTGCTGAAAGAAAAAGGTTTAAAACTACCTACTGAAGTGCTGCTATCCATATTGATACCAGAGTCTCACATCCACTTCTTAATAGACCATTTACATGCCGGCTGCAGCTTCATGGTGTCTTTGTTCTAAACCTATTGCATCAAATGTTTATAATTGTTCTCTCACAGCCAATCAGAAAGAAGTGTGAGTGTGAAAGTTCATTCTTTATATTCAAAAACTGTAGTTTCACAAAAATATTTTGAAGATTTCAATCTCATCTTTCCTCTTGGGTCTCCTTCATGTGATGTTGTTTGCTCAAATGTTATTTTGTCAACTGAGCAAACTGCATTCACTGAGGAAAACCGCAAGATGCTGTTAGCTCCAGAAAAACTAGTTTTTTTGGTCCAACACTAAGTATTTACTGGTAAACAAACCAAATTTGAAATAAATGTTGAAATTCTTTGTTATCTGTGGAACTGACAGCCTTTGCTGCTGTTGGTCTGAAGTACAAAAGAAACAAACCAAAGCGCTGCTGAGTGTTGTATCTACATGTCAGAAGTGAGAGAGGCGGCATAGCACAAATCCACCCACACATACACACACACACACACATACAGACATGAACAGACAGACAATTAGACACTCATTCATGTTACAGTTGGCTCAACACTCCACCACTGTCAAGTACTTTATTCACAATAAGGTCATTTTCTTCTTTAAAAAATCATTTTTAATATACAACACAATTTTTGACAAGACAACTCTGTTTACAGCTAAATTTGAGCTCTTGAGTTCCAGCTTCTCTCATAACCAAAGCAAGCACGTAGATGATGGGGGAGAGAAAGATGGAGTGAAAGGGACAGATGAACAAGGGTCGAAGTTAGAGTAAAGAATGAGGAAAAAGACAGTCAAGAGAGAAAGAGGGGAAGAGAAAGAGGACTACGCTTAGTATGATTTTTGTACTAAGAACCAAAATACTCAAATAAAATTAGAAAATAACAGTAATAAAAAACAGTAAGAAAGTAAGAGTTAAAGAGAAAAAAAAAAGCTGAGGTGTACCGGGATGCTGTATCCAAGGCAACCTCACATGCATGTCTGTCTGTTTGACGCTTCTGCTCTGTTCTGCCGTTTCACAAGTCCACATACACAAACACACGCTCACGCAAACTTGAGTGTGTGCGCCCCCATATTCCAAGCGAGTGTGCATCTCTGGGGGGTTTGAGGGGAGGGAGCAGGGAGGGGTGGGGTGGGGTGGGGTGGAGGGTGGGGTAGAGAGAGAGAGAGAGACAGGGAGGAGTGAGAGGGAGTGAGAGGGAGCGGGGGCGGATGCAGGTCATCCCCGACACAGTTCTCCCTCGTTCACTCCCTCCATCTCCCATCCTTCCCTCCTTTCCTAGAGCTGAGTAAAGAGTCTCTGTCTCCCGCATCACAGCTCTGGTCATCCTCTGTCCAACTGTGCCACTGTGTGTGTGTGTGTGTGTGTGTGTGTGTGTGTGTGTGTAAAATATCTATATATATATATCCATATATATATATCTATATAAATATATATATAAGCGATTCCATATCTGTGGAAACCTGTTTTGGCAGGGGTTGAAAACTGAGGAGCAGAAGCTGCTTTAGTTTGTATAAAGGGGACAAAGGGGAGCTTGTGACTTATACGGTCTACATTAATACTGTCATTAGTGTACTTTACAAAACATAAATTAGTAGTAGAAGGTGAACTTCTTGGGAGAGTTGCGTTGGTTCTGTAGTAGGGCGTCCTCATCAGTGTTGACCTGTGTGTGCATGTCTGTGTGTGCATGTCAATGGGACTGGCGGGGAAATGGGGCACAAGCTTAGGAGTCTGTCAGAACGGGCAGGGGGGGAGGTGGTGGAGGTGGCGAGGGCGGGGTGGGAGGTGGACAGAGAGATGACGAGGAGGAAGGAGAAGAGATGGGCTCCTTTCCGTGATGGACACACCCATCAGCCTATCAGCCCTGGGCTTCTCCAAAAGAGGGTGCGGTGGATGGCGCCACCTGGGAACAAGAAAGAAGCCTGCAGTCACACACTGAGCGTCAACATACTGACTGAATATGATTCTACCAGCTATACAAAAACACACACACACACACAACCTCATGTGTAATGCAGACATAAACATGACATATACACATTTGTAGAGTTTGTACCTGCTATCTAGAAATGTAAGTGTAGGTGCGGGAGGGAGACCGTCCCTCTGACTGGCCATTGGTCGAGACGTTCAGGAAGTCCCAGATCAGAATGGTGTCGTCGTGAGAACTGCTGATGATCTGGAATTCATCAAACTGCAGACGGAACACGCGGCCAGAGTGCTCCTGAAAAACACACAATGAATCATTTTCGACTACAGCCAGACCACAGACTGCGATAAGACTGAGATGGAGATTTGTGGTGTCATCATTTACATTTTTAGGTGGGTTTCTGATATTTTGTCCACCCAATTTACATCGTAGAGGGTAGACTAAATATTTTATAATCCTCTTTAATGAAATACACAACAGAACCACAAACTACAGCCTCCAAAATGACCATCAACGCCTCTCTAAAACAGTTTCAACAAAAAGTGAACATTATAAGCTTCATGAAGGTATGATTTATTGCTGTAGTGTTAATTCTTTACTTCTCTTTAATATCATCTTGATATATCCTCAGCATCAAGATAGATGTTAGAAGAAGTGAAATCAATCATAAAAACCCTTAAGTGGAAAGAACAACCACTTTGTATTTCACTAAGAAGTTAGCTGGTTTTTTCCCCTACACAGATTTTTATAATATCTGAGGTCCTTTAGAGGAGCTGCAGCTGAAGACACTTAGCAGCAGGGGGATACTCACCACTAGAGTGCGCAGACATAGTGTGCTGGCAGGGGCTCGTGGGTCCAGGGCTGCCTGCAGGTCCCACACCTTGATCTTACTGAAGAGAGAAACATGATATGACACTAAGTCAGAAACAAATTGTGCCTCTGTGCATAAAACTGTGAGTATGTGTGTGTGTGTGTATGAGACTCACCCGTCGTAGGCGCCGCTGACAATCCTCTTGTTGTCAAAGCGAATGCAGCGCACCAGCTCCTCGTGACCCTCCAGCACTCGCAAACACGCCCCACACTCTATGTCCCATAACCTGCAGGAAGAGAAGAAGTAGTAAATAAATAGAGAGATAAAGTCCCTGCACTGTTTATACAGTTTTAAGTAGTCAAATATTTCAATGACACTTAACAGCAGGATTGTTATTGCTTAATAAAATGTCATGATGGAAAGTGTTTTTCAGCCTCTAGATAAGAGATCCACTTTGATGTTAAAATAAACTGCCAATCTTCTTGCATAAAGTGATTTCAACATTGTACATTTTAATACAAATATTTAGAGATATCCTGAACAGATCCAGGCTTATTTGAAAGGATCGCTGTTGCCTAAAATAAAGCATATAAATCCTTTCATCACAATACTCTGCTGTGTTTTGTCCACTTCAGCCTGCGAGTGTTGCAGCACATCAGGGAAAGCGACTGAATTCTGACATCCAAGTTGGCGCAAAATATATGAATTCACTAAACTCAGACTCTCTCTCTTTCTCACTGGTGAAGAGTAGCGGTGTACAAAATGTTCAGCCAGCAGCTTCTCACTTTTTAGTTGACGTTGACCATCACTTCAAACTGACAAACGTTGACGCCAACAGATCATATCAGTTGTTACTAATGAAAGTTAATTCTGTGAGCGACTTCATGACAGGCCAAAATTTTAATTGTCTGTTTGTTGTGGGGTTTGTGTTCTCTTTTCATGTTGGTGTGTCTGTAGTCTCACTTTTAGGATTTGCATTCTCTAGTTAAACTTGCCAAAGTCAGAAGGATTCACCTATTTCAATGTGGCAGATAAATATTAAAAAGGAAAAATTCACCTCTGTGAATGTGATATTTCATAAAACTAGGACGTTTCTGCCCTATGACTATAGAAAACGAAGGAAAAAATGTGTAGGTTCCCCATACCGCTCTTAAGGGGGAATCCTACAACAACCAGAATGCATTGCACGAATCTTGTCCAATGAGCTTCAAGTGAGCTACTCACGGTGTGTTTAGGGCCAGATTAGCACCAAAGTCAAAGTTAGTGCAGCGTTGTATCTCTTTACTGAGGCTTATTTTCATTTACAAAACGTTTTTCCTCATCAAGTCTGGATATATCGAAACAGTGTACAAGTAAATGCTGTTTCTTTTACAAACTGTGGACGACGATGAGCCAGACTGGATTGTGGTCAAACCTGAATGTAGCCGCCCACAACTTACAGGTAACATGCAGTCGCTATTCTGTTCTGTACTGTACTCAGAGTTGGCAAAGTCCGATATAATATTCTGTCAAAAAACAAAGTCAGGTTTACCAAAACACAGCAAAGTTTTCTGTTCTGTTCCCATTTTCTCTGACGATCATCACCTGATGGGCGCCGGTTGATGCTGCAAAGCTACGCCGGCTGCATCGCCTCTATTTCGGCTGCAGCTGTGCCGTAGCTCTGGTGGTTACTTTCTCCGCAATAATCTGTTTTATGTTTTTACACAGCGTGATATTTGGCCACATAAGTTGTAGTAGTAGTGCCACATCTCTGCTCTGACATTATACTGTAAAGCTAGTTGTTTCGTTGTGTAGCTGTTGTCACAGAGAAACTCAGCAGCTGATGTTCATGTGTCAGGCTGCGGCTGTAGCTCAGCTCTGGTGGTTGCTTCGTCCTCCACACTCTTGAGTCTGATTCAACAGCGCAATATTCAGCCTCGTATCATGAAACTAGTTTTCTTCCAAATATAGTGATATTTTTAAGTATTTAATATTATGATATTTTAGTGTCTGCTGTTCCCTTTCATTTGTGTAACATGATGGCCGGAAGTGTTTTGGGAGACCCACATTTTACCGTCCTTGAAGGCACCACTACAGAAAATACGGAAACATAGTTTGTAATCTAAGGCAGATCTCCAAAGTCCGCTGGATGACGCATTTTACGTCGCCTGGCAGACTACTGCTGGGAAACCAGCAGGGAGTTCTGGGTAAAGGCAACATAGAAGGAAGTGAAAGACTGTTCATTTGCATATACTACCCACATTGTGATGATACAATGACGGTTGAAGTTTCCTTTTAGATCAAAATATCCTGCTGCTATGTAAATGTTAGTATAGGATTGGACTCGGTATCAGCAGATAGCAAATATTAAAGGACTTGAATAGCGGCCAGAGAAAGTTGATTGGGACATTCCTACAGATATTACATAACATATTAATCATATACCTATTTAATAGACAGCTAACAGCTTTTGTGTACAACAACTTTGTGGTTGAAATAAGATGGTGTAGGGTAAACATACCGGATTGTGTTGTCAGATGAGCCGCTGACAACCAGGCGATCCCGGTACTGTAGACAGGCGATGCCCCGCTTATGACCATTTAGAGTGCGCACAAACTCACAGGTACTGGTGCTCCATACCTGCAGGAGGACAACAAAGAAAGCTTTGTAAAATAATGACCAGTAAAGTAAACACGCTGAAACCACTAAGACTTATTTGTTTGTTCAACAGATCAAGGTGACATTTGTACAGTCTTTGAGTGTATCTTTGTCCTCATAATTCACCCCCTCAAAACAACTTCTGTTGTATCACATTGCAAGTTGGCCATCACTGGGTCCTTTTACAGTAAATATGGAGAAGCAGAGGGTTCCTGGTTTGACTTCTGGATTTGCAGTAAAAATCTGGATAGAGCAATCTAATGAGAAACACTGTCTAGTCTGTTGAACTACCACAGCAGGCTGTGTAAATATGAAAAAAGCCTGTCTGCTCCAAACTTTATTAGATAAATAACATTTAATAAAACTCTACCCTGCAGCAACTGTTAGAAATGTTTCTCTAGAAATCACGCTCTTAGATCTTTTTTACCTTGATGGTGCGGTCCCCTGAGGCGGACACGATATATTTGTCGTCAAAGTCGACCACGTTGACAGCAGCCCGGTGTCCTACCAGGACACGACGTAAGCTGATGTCAGTCGGAGAGGCCATGTCCCAGACGGCGATTGAGCGGTCCTTGGAACAAGTGACCATCAGGCCGTTGGCGAAGCGTAGGTGAAGCACTGCCTCGTTGTGGTGGATCAGTGTGTTCAGTACCTCACCCGTCGTCACCTCCCACACCCTGCAGAGGAAGAGAGAGATGGAGGGAAACGGGAGGATGAGAAAACAGGAGTAAGGAGAGATGACGGTGTGGCCGAATGACGAGGGCAAAGGTGAGAGAGAGAGAGGCGAGGAGGAGGAAAAGAAAAAGTGGAACGGAGCGGGAGTGAAAATGTTGAATGAGAGGAGGGGGAGGTGTGAGACAAAGGAAAGAAATGACAAGGGGGTGAGAAAAGTGGAAAATGATAGCAGGAAGGGGCGAGTAGGAAAGAAAAATTAAAGATGGGGACAGCGGGAAGAGCGGTCAAAACGAAAGAAAAGAAGGTTGAAGACGGAGAGTGGAAAAGATATGTAATGGGAGCAAAGGAAAAAGGGAAACAATGGAGACATGAGAGAGAATTATGTTTATTAGTTTTACAATGGAGAATAACTCAGAGTTCACACACATATGGCTGTGAAGAACATGTTACTGAACTGCACCGCTGGGTTTTGCGAATTAAATACAGAACACTCTGGAAAAGCTGACAGCCAAACCTACAAACAAAGTGCCTGTCACGCTGTTGCTAAGGAAGTGAAGTCACACTTTCCTTGGATACCGCCCAGCAAGTACGGCTAAAGTGTGAAGTAATAAGAGAATTAATATTGAGCTTCTGTGTGCAGTAGCCAAGCAAGTGTCAACACACACGCACACACACACAAATATTAAATATCTGCTATATAACATACTCCACTAGCTCTTGTAATGATAGTAAATCTAACTAAATATGAAACAATAAACTTCAATATTCTTATACTCCAGCTGTGAGTTGGGCAGTGACCTAAAGCAGCGTAAACTATTTTGGTTAGATTTGTGAAGGCAGTTACTGTATAATGTAGGCAACTGTGAAATGGTGGGTGGTGCGTTTCTCAGAGTAGCATCATATTGTACAGTAACCTACAGTATAATGTTTAGAAGAGCTTGGTGTAATACAGTTAAGATGATACGTTTCAGAGAAATTAAGTCTTAATTTTCTAAAAGTTCAGTTTTCAAAACGTAGTATTTTTTGGAGTATATTTTTGGAACACGTGTATTTTACATCAAGATCTTAAGTGATGTATTCAACCCAGGAAGAAATATGAAAAATATCCTACAAGGAAAAAAAACAGAAGCTGCATCGGTTTGCACTGGTTACGGACTGTTGTGCTAGAAAATATAAATGTATAGCAGTCAGGGTGTGTGTGAGGATAAAAAAAAAAAAAAAAAAAGAAAAAAAAAAAGTATTTTGTCTATTTTTTCTCAATATGTTGTCAAGGTGAATCAAGGTTTTACATTGTGTTCAACAGTGGTGGAAGAAGTATTCAGATCCTTTACTTAAGTAAAAGTACCAACACATCAATGTAAAATACTCCATTACAAGTAAAAGTACTTGTTTCGTCCCTCTGATATATTATTATACATGACATCATTAGACTGTTAATACTGAAGCATCAAACCTAACAGGAAGTAAATATTCCTAATTTTTTTTGTTGTTTTTTTTTTTTTAAAGGAAAATATGCTTCCCCATTTATTGATAGATGGTGCCTCCTCATTTTTTAATTCTTCATTTGTCTCCTCAGCTCAGTTTCTTACTGGACTTGTAGTTAATTATGTTTGCCTGGATTTATTTTGTTTTGTTTTCTCCTGTTACTTATTTTTCATTGATTTACTGTAACAAGTGGTCTTGTGTTTCATTATGTTTTGTATATATTGAAAAGTTAAATAAAAAACTTCAATAATAAAAAACATACTGAAGCATCAGTGTTAGAGCAGCATGTTACTGTTGTAGCTGCTGCAGGTGGAGCTAGTATGAACTACTTTATACACAGTTAACTAGTTAAGTCCAGTGGTTCCCAACCTAGGGGTCGGGCCCCTCCAGAGGGTCACCAGATAAATCTGAGGGGTCGTGAAATGATTAATAGGAGAGGAAAGAAGAAAAAACAAAGTTCTGATACACAAATCTGTTTTCAGTTTCTGACTTTTTCTCTAATCTTTGATTTTTGGTGAAATATTGGATCATTTGAAAATTTACTGAAATTAAACCAAGTTTAGAGGGAAAAATCAGTATTTGGTGGAGCTGTTAACAACTCACAGACATGTGAAATGTGACCCTGACTACACACTGCTTTTTGTAAGATGTCAAAAGCCAAAAAGGTTGGAAACCACTGGTTTCATCTTTAACAATGTATTGTAATTTAAAAGCTTGTTATATTATCCATTGTGTCAAATCTTCATCTGAAAAGTAACTAAATCTGTTAAATAAATGTGGTGGAGTAGAAAGTATAAAGTAGAAATGGAAATACTCAAGTAAAGTACAAGTACCTCAAATTGTACTTAAGTACAGTACTTAAGTAAATGTACTTTACTTATACTACTTTCCACCTCTGGTGTTCAAACTATAAATAGGTTAGTAAATGAGGACAATGACTGTGACAGTTTGACACAGCTGTACAGTAAATCCTGTCAAGTCGTCCAGACAGATAGTGTAATCAACAGTAATTGGAATAATTTTTAATCTTGCTGACACAGTTTGGGTTCCTGCTCCAAACACACAGTGTGTTGCATCTATAACAAGATGTGTTTCATACCTGACAGTTGAGTCAGAAGACCCAGTGACGATGACCCTCTCATCATACTGCAGGCACAACACTGAGCCTGTGTGACCGGTCAGTATCTTCAGACACTCCAGAGACTGTTTATCCCAGATCTATGAGCAGGAAAGACAGGAGGAAGAGGCGGGAGGAAGACAAGTGAAGCAGAGGGTGAGAGACATATGGACAGAGTGGCACACAGAAGAGGAGGAATAAATAAGTGGTTTTGAAAAGGTTGCAGATTTGGGTCATGCTAATAATGGCCTTTTCTAGCTGCAGTGTTCATGAACTGTTCATGCCCCATTTCCCCCTCTGCCGTGCTGAGCTCTGTGTACCTAAAGAGCCATTCAGCTCTTCCCTGAGTGTGCGTCAGCCTCCTCCAGAACAATAAGAAGACAAATCCACTCTTCTCCTCCCTCTACCCTCCCCTCCTCTTCATCATCTTCTCCTCTTCTCCCAGGCCAGACAGATAAGTGGAACACACAACGGGTCTGGAGCTGAGCCCTTTTATCCTATAATTCACTTGTGTTCTGTCTCAGTGTCTGCTGGTTTAGCCCAGCGCCACAGACAATAAGATGATGAGCCATACTGAGCCCAAGAAAAGATTCAATTCATAAATACGCTAATGCAGGTAGCTGGAAACAACCCCACACACACACACACACACACACACACACGCACACACCACGCATGTCCTGCTCATAGCCAACCTTTTTGGCTTGCTTTACTGCTGGTGCTTAGCACTAGTGGGATCAATCTTAATTACTCCTACATGTCAGTTTGGGCCAGTAGGACACACTGATACATGACTACAGTATGTTTTCACTGCCTCAGCAACAGGAAAAAACAACTTAACTTAATAAATATTTATTAAACAATGTCAAATTCAAGTGTGCTAATGTTTATATGTTACCAGTAGGAGATCTGGTAATCAATCATTCGTTTTGCACAAACTAAAACATGACTCCGGTGCTTTACTTATAAAATTATTGTTCTGTTAACAAGTTAATCTACTTCTAACTAACTAAATGGACGAGTTCTGATGGCGCTCTCATAACCTGCTGATTTGCATACAGTCATACAGATATCAGCTTTTATTCGGGGCAACACATTTTTGATTTTCAGGAGCTCCTCTACTCGATGGCAGGAGTCATCAATTTTACATTTCAATCTAAGGAAATAATTAATTTGTAAATCAAAACCTGCCAAAACCACTCTACACACCTCTGAGGTAGTACTGAACCAGAAACACAAATAGGTGGCAGAGCACAGCGGCAAAAATAATAAACTTCAAGTCATCATTTCAGTGAACTCAGACTACTGTCCTAGACGTTTTAAACTTAAAACCAACGTACCTTGATGGAATTGTCCCTAAGGCCACTGATGATCTTGTCATCGTCGTACTGGAGACAGTAAACCCCTTTACTATTTTCTGAGCGACACTGAATCCTCTGCAAGTTGTGTCTGCCACATCGCCAGTTAGCCTCAATAGTCTGGAGGGAAGAAGAAGAAACAATGAGACACTAACACAGGAGGCCTCCAAAGACTAAAAAGAGAAGCACCGTAAGGGGGAGAAGATGAAGGCAAATATCATATAATGTAATGTTATTAAGAAGGGACAGAAACAGATGTGAGATCTAGCGAGGTGGAAAGTGGTCGTGGGATTAGAATAACACTGTAACACCAAGACATGTGGTTGCAAATGTGAGAATAAACTTGCTACTTATTAAAACATGATTAAATTATCCAGTGGAATATTTAGTCAAATTAGACCCTTTTAAGGCCAATCAATAAGATATGTGCAGATCAGTGATGTATATACACTGTATAGAGAGAGCTCAGATTATACTACAGGGTTAAGAGAGTCTGTGAGATACTATGAAACAGTCCCTGCAGATGGCAAAGTGCCATTACAAACAAGGAAGGAAAATAATGTCTGACGCAATATTGAAAGCTGAACAAAATTACTAAAATCTAAAAAAAAAAAAAAAAAAAAAAAAAAAAAAGTGTTCAGTTAATACTGAAAATCGTTTCTCTTACCTCTATGTCTTGGATGATCTTGGGATAAAGGGAGTGATAGTAGGAGTTGGGTGGGACTTCTGCCGTGCGGTTCTTGAAGAGATATTTCTCCCTGAGGGAAGAAAAATATTATGAGTGACAGCTGCTTTGTGTGCACTGGGTTTTTTTTTTTCCACCGACAATAGTGAACGTCTATTGTAGGTGGAAAAAAAAACCCCAAACCCTTAAACCCAGACCCAACCTAACACAACCTGTCTTCCTCCTTCCTCCTTCCTCTGACTTTCCTTCATACTACAGTACCAGTCAGAAGTTTGGACACACCTTCCCATTCTTGAATGAGAAAGTGCATCCAAACTGTTGATGTCGGCCATTTTTACCTCTTCATGTAAAACAAAAGTAGGATAGCAACCTCTATGTGTGTGTGTGTGTGTGTGTGTGTGTGAGTAAACGTGTAGGTGCGTTCTTACCACTGGTGTCTCTCGGACAGGCCTTTCCACAGTGGGTCAGTGCGGACCATGCGTTCAATGAGCTTCTTCCACAGCATACCCTCAGAGATGACCCTCTGCCACTCCTTACACACCAGCTCTGCCGAGCACAGCGAGCGTGCATCCAGGAAAGACAGGATGTTCTCTGCTATGTGATCCAAGCCTTGGGCTGTAGGGAGGAAGAGGAAGGGGTGAGCAAGTGTTTGCTGCAAAATTAAAAGGATTTCATCTTGCCTTTTTTTTTTCTGTGCCTAGGGCTCATTACTTTCAGTTTTTGTTTTTTATAATAAATTCAGGAATGCATTAGTGTGTATTTTCAATATTTAAAAAATCAGATAAAAGAAATACAATAATACAAAAAACTGGTGGAAACTTTAGAAACAACATTTGTAGCATCTGTAGTTTTTTCTATGCTCACTGCAAGAGGGAACTGTTTACCATAAGCTAAAATATTAATGGTCTTCTTTCAGTACCAAACAACTTTTGTAAGAACTGGATGAAAATCACTTTGAATTGATATACTCCTTTAAAAAAAAAAAAAAAAATTGATTTTTCTGTGGGGAAATCAGTAAAAAACTACAACATTGAGTCAGGAGGATGAGCTCACGCTGGAGCATTCAGTACAAACATCTGTATTTGTACCTGGGAGCGCAGTGATGAAGTCCCTCTGCAGCATGGGTTTGAGGTAGGAGTTAATGTGGCCGTGCTGGTAGTGGCACATACGGGAGATCAAGCGCTCGACAAACTCCACCTGGTCGGCCTCCGACCACTGGTCAAACAGGGCGATGCAGTGTTCCTTTTCCTTCTCATAGTTCCCCTCTGACGGACGCTTGCGGGACCCCACAACAGGACCATTACTAAGCTGTGAAGAGCAGGAGTACAACAACAGATTTATTAAAAAAAATCAATTATGTTAGATTAAGAATCATTAAAGAGATAAACAAAATAAAGGAAGGACTCTGTCTGTCTGTCCTTTGCATATCTTGACAACCGTTCATCCGATCGACTTCACACTTGGCGGGTGTATTGCTCAGGACCCACGGACATGCAGTGTTGAATTTGGTTCAGTTTGAGCACGCAACACATTTAATATTAATAAACTTTGAATAAACAAGCGAACAGCGAGCCACTCAGCTCTGCAGCAGCGAGGCAGGACTTTAGGGCTGACGAGATGAGAGAAATACAAGTTGGGGAAATCACATGTCGTGCTCTAAAAAGAGAAAGGTAGACAGCGAAGACAGAGCTTTTAATCAAGAATGGACAGACTCACTTATATGTTCATTCTTCCCACGGGCGGTTCATTTGGATGAGCGAAATAACCGATAAATTAAATGACGGAGCGTATCTATTTTAACTGGTGCCAGCTTTTCTAGCCTTGACGCTGCGCACACACGTGCACGCACACACACGGGGAGAGATGAGTCGAGAGAAAATACAGTCGGGAGAAAATTACATGGCGCGCTCTAAAAAGAGAACAGTAGACAGCGAAAACAGAGCTTTTAATCAAGAATGTACAGACTCTTACATGTTCCTTCTTCCCACGCGCAGTTTCAAAACCAGTATGTCTCATATGTTCCGAGGACCGTGGGCGATTATGAAGCGCCACTACAGACAAAGCACAAATCTTTTGAGCAAACATACCCACTCAAATCCAAACTAAAAGGCACAGAAAATAATCACTTTATTTTAGGATGCACATTTTTTCAAAAGCTCTCTGTTATGCATTTTATTTTTTAAAAGCAGCCCTTATATTACTTGAAATGAGAAAAGATTCACTATAACAGTACTTAACATCTGTTTATAATAGAATGTTAGTGTCTTTCATGTTGTTGGTGTAAATACTCAGTCACACCTCACATCAACTGTATTTATTTTTTATGCGTTGAAGCAACCGACTCGTTCCGAACAGGCACGTTTTGAACGGGAAGTGCAGTGGGATCAATCCTATTGGTGCGTTCTGTTTCATTATCTGTACATTACATTCATGTCAGCTGTGAAAGGAATTTTTCTGTTAGCTGGTGGCGTCACTTGTAGAGTGTGTGCATAATTGAAATCTGCTGGGCCAATGCATCATTACTGCCACAGCATGGCAAAAGCTGAAATTCAAAATTATGTCAAATATTTAAAAAAAAACAAAAAACTATTTCATTTCAAATCTTGCTACCACAGTTAAGAATTGTTAAATTTAGTTTCATAAAAACAAAACCACTACAAACACTTTTGACTCATTTTTCCATTACTGAAATGCATGTGGTGGATAAAATGGGGACTGAAACTGAAAGTTGCTGTATTGCTATAAGACAGTTCATGTACCGGATCAAGAGGAGCCTGTTAAACCACTAGATACCAGTGGTGAGGACATGTGTGTGTGTGTGTGTGTGTGTGAGAACAGGAACAGATTTATTTATTTTTTTAAATAAATGTTCATGTCCACAGTATTTGTCAACATCAGTGTGAGTTTTACTTAAATAGAGACCTGAATGGAACATGCTGATATTTACACTATGCTATGAACCAACTATATATTCATATCTACTGTTCTGTTGAATTTAAAAGATTTTGAAGGCAAAGGCTTTAACCTTTAAATGACCATCCTCAAAGAGTTGGCTTGGCTGCGGGATTTGAATAAAAAGGCACACATTTGAGAAGCTGTGCATCTCTCCAACACAGTATATACATGTTGAAGAGTTAAAATCAATTTAAATAAGCTGAGATGCAGATCCCACACTTTTTCCACCAAACTGTGTTCATGGATCAACTATACACAAACTGATCACCCACACAAAAATAAGCACAAGCACACACATACACACACCTTGAGAACTGTATTCTTCTTTGGCGACAGATCGTCCACGAGGTTCTGTGACTCCATCCCTGATGTGTTCTGTGGACAAAGGACAAAACAAAGATACGGCGTGGGTTAGTGTTTTATTCTCTTTGCGCGTGTGTGTGTGTGTGTGTGTGTGTGTGTGTGTGTTAAAGGCACTGTGAGAGCCAGGGCAGCGGTGTGGATAGCGCTGGACACAAGAGTGCCACAAACACAGCCAAGGAAGGGTAACCATCATGACTTCTGAGGCGTGCGCGCACAAACACCCGTGCACACACACACACACACACACACACACACACACAGACATACACACACACATACACACTCACAGACATACACACATGGAGTGAAAAAAACAAGAGCACTGCAACAAAAGGAATCTATCTGCTTGCTTGTCTGTGATGTGGGCTAAGTAGTTTAAACTGCAGCATCTTGGGTATGTCACTGGCAGCAGCTCAGGCATGAATGTAATGAAACTAAAATCAGATAGTAGCCTTACTGCACATACAGAGGATAGAAAAAACTGGGAGGTAATCAGATCCCGACTATTTCTAGCTTGACTTAAGTCTTACAATGATTTGAGTCATGTTACAAGTGCACTGCAAACATGCTAGACTAACTTGAATCGTTCTAACAACAAAAGGGGTAATGCACAAATTACTTATTGACACTAGAGTGAGAAGCTGACTATTCAACTGTGCTCTTAACACTTTAACAATTTATGTCATTATCATTGTTATCTGCCAGATTTATCTGACACACTTCATAAATAGTAGGTTCCTCATAGCAGTAAACTGTTCTTCCGGCAGCAAAATTATTATCTTACATTCATCATTATATCCATAACACCAACATAGAGACCTGCTGTCCTTTTAGGAGGTTTAGTGTCTACTGGTTTCAGTTGGTAACTGAAAATACACTGGATCACTGATATAAGGAGGCCATCATGAATTAACATACCGTTCCCATACTGTTAAATTAACATTTTTAATCAAAATAGCGTAGCCTTTAACTATGAAGATTCTTTTAAACATGTACTACAAACTCTCAGAGCATTACTACCCCAGAAACACACTAAAAAGGCACAAACACATTATTACAGTTTACAGATTCACTCTTAAATTTGAACCATTTGCAGTTTTTCTAACAATATATCATTTCTGTTCCCAGATAGTTTCAAAAACAAATTTGGGGAAATGGGACACACAGCCTTCACCTGGGAAAGGGTCAATGCTATTGCATGTGTGTGAGTGTGTGTGTGTAGGTGATGACTGAACCAAGGTCAGTCTTCAAAAATGGCTGTGTAAGCAAAAATGCTAGAATAGAGGCCTGTCTGTCTACATACTGTAATAGCTTATCTTTTGGTGCTACTCCAGAGGTCAAAGAGTTGAAGTTGGTGGTCTCTATCTGTGGCCTGTCTTACAAAACAAGATTATTAATCTATCCAGATATTCCTCTCTAAATGAAACCCAGAAGATCCCCCTCAAATTTGGATCAGAGTAAGAGCTGTTGCAAGTTTTGCTTCGAGCAGTTGTCCAGCTAACTTAGTAAAGCTGCCTCATTTGGATATTGGCCAAAACCAACATAGAACATCTCAGTGGTTGCCACTGACACAACCACACAAACAAACAAACAAAAAAGGTCAGGTACTAAGAACAAAGCAGACAAGACAGGAAGCCAGGATGGGCTTGCTGGTGTTGATGGTCATGCAGAGCAGAAAAAAAAGAGAGAAGGAAGGAGCGATAAAAACAGACAGACCAGATTTGGCCAGGCAGGCAGGCAAGCAAGCATGTAGCCTCTCAGAGCTTGAAGGAAGACCCCCCACCTCGGCCCTCACACCTCCAGGTAGAAGGGGAGAAATCATTACTCCTCAGTGCTGGGTTATTCTCTGGTACCCTCTGCATCCTTCCTCCACTCACAATGTAAGAAGGAAATGATCTATTCAAACCCATCTGATGGTAAAACTCTTCATTACAGGACACAATCACTGTTCTCAGTGTTCTAGGGCCTAATTTAGTTGCAAGAACTGTGATTTGACATGATTACAAAGAAGTCAATTATAGTTTATAAAGCTACAATTCTGTTTAAAGCAGAGAGAGCCGGAGGACGCACCAGAGAAGAACCTGAGAGCAGTGTGCTTCCAACAGGGAGGAAAGGACAACGGAAGGTGAGGAGGTAGGAGGGTGAGGGGGGAGGGAGGGGGGGTGGATGCTGTCCGCACAGAGGTGGTATGAGGAGTCGTGTGGAGTGGGCGAAGAAAAGTGAAAAGGTGTGGAGATGGCGAGGGAGGAGGGAGGGAAAGGAGGAGGAGCAGCAGAATTAAAGAGGAGATAGGCAGAACCTGGTTGTGAGCCCGGGTGGAGGGGATGCTCTGCAGGCACCTGAGTGCACACAAACTCTCAGCCACCGAGGAGCAGCCCAGCCAGAGAGAGCGAGGCACAGAGCACTGTGTGAAAGAGAGAGAGGAAGGGAGGAAGGGAGGAGGAGAACGAAGTGGACAGGGTGAGGGAGGAAGAGAAAGGGAAGAGCGAGAGACCAGAGATGGGAAGTAAAGGAAAAGAGGAGGGCGAGGGGGGGGGGGGGGGGGGGGGTTGATGAGGGAAATTGGGAGGAGGATACCAAAGGAGATGATTGAATGGATGGATTAATGAATTGACATATGGATGGAAGTGGTGAGAAGTTTGTGTGGGGGAATAGAATAGTTGGGAGTGTGGAAAAGTGCAAGAATACAAAAATAATGGATAAATAAATAAGTGAGGTTTGGTGGGGATTCATGAGGATGTAGGTGTGTAACCATTAAAAGTGAGGAGAGAAGAAGAAGGGAGGAGGTGGGGGGAATAGTGAGGGGAAAAACCAGTATTAGAGCTACACACACATTGGCACAGTGAGCGCAGGAACACACACTCCTTCACACACAAGATACAGACTGATAAACATACACACAGAAGCATTATTAGACATGAACTGGGAGGGGATAGGTAGAGGAGAGGGGGGGGCAATGGGATTAATTGTCAATTATTGACACTCTTGTTTTGACAGAAACCCCACCCACTGTTCTGCCATCCCCACTCTCATGAGTGGTTAGTGAATAAACACTGGGACAAAAAAATAAAATTAAATAAAACAAACAAACACAACCCAGACGAGAATCAAACTTTTCTGTGGGCCTGTAAGATTTCTGACCCAAAACGCTTCACAAGTCTTTCCTCAGTTTTAATATGTACAATCATTCAGTGCACGGAAATAAATGAGATGTAGAAATCCATGGTTACATATAGTATGTGCTCTCATCAGATTAACAATTTGTCACACTTAATATATCATTTCGAGATGTATATCTTACTCTATGGCAGTGTAAGCACTTTGGGTACATTTATGTTATGTATTTACATATATTTGTATATTATGTATCATGCTTATATTATGTATTTTGATCTAAAGGCCACAATACAGATCAGACAAACATTTGACAAGCAGTGTATTTATTACCAATTATTCATTATTTCTGTCTTCACAGTAATCCACTGACCTCCTCCATTAATAATTTGACTCTATACTAGCATTTAATTACTTTCAGCGATGGTTATTCATGGTCTATAAACATCTATTGTGATTGTGTATATGACCCTTTAGCAACAATAGGAACTGATCGCTCAGTCACGCTGGATATGTCTGGTCCATATTATCAACTAAACAATATAAAAAGGTTTTATTTCAGAGGCCTAACTTACTATTTTGATACTGTATAACAATACAATTTATTTGTGTGTTGGAGAAACTGAGGACTGTATGTGATCATATATAAATGAAGTGTGAATACCGACCAAACTAGTGCGAACTCTTAACTATAACAACTATTAAGTTCATTGACAAAACACACGAGCGCCTCGTCTTAATTGACGTCTTCCTTACGACCACTTTGACCCCTGTAATGTTAATATTAGCCATTCGTAAGCTAACATTAGCCTAGCTAGCTAGCTTGTCGCGATAGCTGATAATTGAACACGAAAACTAAGTTGCCTGAGGACCAAATCTAACCGTCTGTGAACAAAAACAGTATTATAAATGATAGTTTGCGTTTCTGGTAAACAAAAGAGCTTTTACTACTCTGACCAATTGACTGTTTTGATATGGAAATGGCTGTCAAGTTAGCGTTTTTACCATGCTAGCTATTTAGCTAATTGCTACCCCGCTAATCGTGGTAATGCTATGTGAATGAAAAAGCAATACACTTCCTTCTACGCACTTTAAAAATATAAACAGACGAGCAGCACATTGTTGCGATTTTAGCTGCCTTCCGTTGTGTTGTGGAAGCTGCTCGACCACTCCACACATCTACCACCGTATAGGTCTGTCTTCACATAAACTACATAAAATAACATTCCCGTAAATTGACGTGGTTCATCGCCTTGTAGCCAGTGTTAGCTGGACGGCTAAGTATCAGGCAGGGCCCAGTTAGAGTGGCGCAGCGTCACCGCAGTGAACGCTGCCCCGAGAATCATCGGCTGTCTTCGGCCGACGACTACACATCAGCCTTTGGTTTACCCCGCTGTTTACCGAATTTAGCCAAAAGAACACATGTTTTACATTTATCAGATGTCGATGTCTAGCTGTTGTTTATCAATCCGATCAGTATCCGGAGCATTCTTAGCTAAATGTATCGATAATTTCAGGCCCTCCCTCTGATTTCTGGTCCCCCCCCCCCCCCCTCCTTTCTCCTCCACCTCTCCCGACAAGCCGCTTTCAGCTCATCCGGCCGTCGAATCGAGCCTCGGCGCTTCCCCTCAATATTAACACGATACTGAACACCTCGAGCGTCCAGGATGCCACATCGAAACGAATCTTACCATCAGCTCCAACGTTTTGTCCTCCATCTCCGGCTCCATGTTGACGATCCCCCCCGAAACTCGCTCTGAAAATGGTAACCCAGCCCTGCGTCGGCGGCCCGCAAATGCAGAGACGTCATTCACTTCGCTCAACCACACAGCTTCGGTAGGGCAGTGTCAAAGGGGTGGGTGGGGGATGGGCACGCCCATGCAATGAAAGAAGCGCGCTGATTGGGCGGATTTTGCCAAAGGGGGAGTGGCTTTACAGCTTTGCCTATTATTGATTGGCTTACCGTGCTACCAAGGCTTCCCCGGTGACTCCCCCAAACAAAAGAGCAAATGGATGAAGATGCTGTTGCTATCCTGAAGAGGAATACACTAAGGCAAAATCAATCATCCGCATAGCTTTGCTATGAGATGCTGCAGGGTGTTGGGCAATTTAGTATGTCGTGTGTGATTTATGGCATTAGTAATTTAAATTCAGCTCCAAAAAAACCCCCAACTATTTAAGTTACGATGCATGGATGTCAGAGTCAGTGTTCCCATAGCTTTGTGACAACAAGCAGTAGTTAAATACAATTTTCGAGAACATGTTGGGTTATATTTCCACTATTTACATATTTAAATCACTCCACAGAGGATTTTGAATGGTTAAGATGAATGTAAATAATTAAGGAATGTGGTAACCAAAACTGAAACAAATGTTAAAGCAGGGGTCCCTATCAAGACACACGGTTACCCAGTTATCAGGATAACTTTGCTTAGTAAAACCTCATATTTGGAACCTGTTCCAGACTCAGCAAAGTAATCATGATAGCTCAATTAACCAGGAACAACTTCAGTACCATCATCTTTTGCCTTAGTTCATGTTTGTTGATCCTTTCTATGAATCCCATAAGTCTTTTTAAAGATAGTTGACAGGTAATTGACTATTTGTTTAAATTACTCATGTCCCAACTCTAACTTTAATACCATCTTCACATGTTTTAGTGTGCAGGTTTGTTTTACTTTCATCACATTCAATACCTTCTCAAATCAAGTGTCCTTTGCGCAATTTTACTTTGTTAGTTTGTCCTATGAAATAACTTATTTTTTTGAGAAAGGAATGGATGTGTTTTGGTGTATTTAACCATGGCTTTTCTTTAACAGCTCCCTGAGTAGGTCAATGTAGGATTATGAACCAAGTCCTTATCTTTTGGCCTATTTCCTAATGGAGTTTGGTAAATGCCAAACTTCTTCCAGGTGGCTAAACTATCACATTTAAACATGTCTGAAGAAATGGATTGCCAAATTCATACTGTTGATGGATTTGTCTTTGGATGAACAAATGCATTTATAAATGCAATTAAATAAGACATTGGTGGATTCTGGGAATTGGGATTCAGGTACCCAGAAGTTAGACTTAATTTCTATACAAGGGGGACCTAATGAATACCCAAGAGATCTGGTACCTTTGCATTCTGCCATTTAAAATTTGGAAACATTCAATTTCGACATGAGGTTTATCCCGATGAACCAATTAGACGACTGGAACCACCTGCAGGCAGTCATGCATGCTTCATGCTTCACTCACACGCACATACGTCTGTCACAATATGCTCATTTGATGTCAGTGAAGCAGAGAAAAAAAGTCAGCCTTTCCAGAAGCGGACACACACGTCACAGGATTGAGACCACAGCAGATGAGGAGGTAGCAATGGTTTTCAGCAGTTCAAATTTAATACTTTGTCCCCCTTTCTCTACAGAAACCCAGGTAAAAAAAATCCCCCACTCTCATAAAATACAACAGCAGCAGTTACCAGTAAAAAAATGAAATGCAAAAAAAAAAAAAAAAAAAAAGAGAGAGAAAGCATAGAAGGGAGAAGAGAGAGAGGGTAGGGACATGATGAGGCAAGAAAGGAAAATATATTTTCTATATGTGAGGAGTGAGTCCAAAGTTCATCTTCAGACCGGGTTAAGGGCAGCGAGGAATCTGGGAACTTGCTGTTGTGTTCATTCAAAATGGAGGGGAGGAGGAAAAAAAAAAAAGAACAAAAATGAGTCGAGTCCAATCCAACTAGGGGAAGGAACCAGCACTCTAAGGCAGGGATTTATTCAGGAAGGGCTTTCTCCCTCTCTGGATGAAAGAAAATCTCACTCCTCTTCAGCCTGTGTGATGTATTTTGTTGTGTGTACAGATGAAATGTATGTGCAAGTTTGTGTATGCAACAGGTAAATTGGAAGTTGTGTCTGTCATATATATGGGTCAACACAGTTGCACCTCTCACTTGCTGCAAGAGAGGTGGCATTTTTCTTTCCTTATTTCTTCATTCATTCCTTTGCTTTTCTTTTTTTCTCCCAATATCAGTCCCCGACTACCTAGTAGTCATCCAAATCAAAGAACTCATCGTCCTCTCCTTGGTACTCCATGCCCTGGAAATCCACCCTGTACCGCAAGATACCTGAGGAACACAAAGATGATAGATCAACAAGCGTAATGTGATGGCATTAAAAGGAAGAATTTGTATTAGGTTAGTCTAATCCCCATTAGCTATTGGGGTGGGAGCATTAGTATCTAAAAAGCCTGAATTCCTGAAATCCTCTTTTAAGAACTACTTACCGAATTATAAGACTAACTACATGACATTTTTTTCCTTTTTGGAGGCAGGAGTCTTTGATTCTTTTGTATTTCTTGGTTTCTTTTAAAGTTTTACTGCCATTAAAATTCCATTTAACCAGCTCTATATTTTAGACCCTCCATGATTGCACATTGTGCTGCTAAATGTGCTTTATTACACACGATCAGAGAAAGTATTCAAAGAATCTGCACTAGTAAGGCTTCTATAATACTAATGCCGATTTGACAATGATATCAGTGATAAAAAGCCTTTCTGGTAGGAGGAATCTATTGTGTATAACCATTTAATACTTGAATAACACATACTTTTGTACATACAAGTGTTTGAAATGACATTCAGATACATTGTCAAGTCTAAGGAGAATGTGAAACTTTATTGATCTCCTGTCCTCAAAATGGAGACTGCATATAGTGGTAGTTACAGAGCAGCAACCATGGAGATGGCAGAGATTCCAATTTGCCTTCACTATGGCTCATTTCCTTACCTTCCTCTGTGTTTCCTAAGAAGAAACCCAGAAAAGGGCAGGAGGAAAGTGGATCAAAAGAGAAGTGAGCAGAACCGGAACAGTCTGCCCCCTGTAATGTCATCAAAATTCTTTGAAATTTCATGCAGAGTGGCTAAAAGACAAGTAGCCAATCTAGGTAAAGTGCAGAAGTCTGTTATTTTACTTAACTGTAGCAACAGTGGTATGTAAACAATAGTCAGTTACTGAAAGTGGTCTGAAACAGTATATTTAAACCAAAATTAGTCATAGCCATAACCTACTATGTATAGGCTATAGTCATCAGTTAAGTTCATGGAGTTTAGCCAGAAATTATTATTAGCCTGTGACATTCTTGCAATCTTTTAGTCCTGGCTATCATGTCTTGATTCCTGTGGATGTCAGCAATAAATGGAGCAATGCTCATCAGCTTGTATGCAGTGTGCCGTATAAAACTATTTCTTGAAAATATGCTCTCGTTTTTCGTCTGACAAAGCTGTGATGTGGCGATAAATGGAGAGGCTCATTCTGTCTCTTACACTATCGGGACAGCTGAAGTGATGATTCATGGTTGCATAGTAAAAGGTAATGAAGGAAAGGGAAAAGCATTTCTAAGATATCTCAACACACCCTTCATATTTTAAGGATACTTTAACATGGTGGATACTTGTGGATAGATGGAGGCTTGAACTCAACTCGTACTCACTATGCCACAGAACAAACTAACCACTGAACTAAGGATAACCTCCATTTTAAGCTGGACTGGCCACGGACCAGCCTTATAACCTCGCATGTCTGTCCGTCACTGACTGACTGACTGACTGAGTGATGAAGTTACACCATTGGTGCTGCTGGCCCAGTGTTGGAGTTTCCCCACTGGCTGTTGCTCTTTCAAAATGAATTGGCGCCAAGAGTTTCCATTACCTTCTCAGGGGCGTTTACAGCGGAGCCACGAGCACAGCTCACAGTCCCGAAATAAGTTTTAAAAATACACATTTACTGACCAAAGCGTCTCACATGGAGGCTCAGATACTCACAGGAGCACCAACCCACGGATACAAAGAGACATGACGAATCCATTTTACCAGCCTGCACAGCAGCTAGATGCTAGTTAGCATGGCTAGTATTGTTAGCATAGCCATGCTGTGCTATTTGTAGCCCAGCCTGCATAAAAATAAGATGTAGCCGCTATGTTTCAGGTTTAACAGTACCGTGTTAGGCAGGTGACAGGTGTGTTTACGGTGTTTGTGTGTTCTGAAAGACATCACGGCAGATATAAAGTTACACAGCTGACGGACTGTTAGCCTAACATGCTAATCCTACGTAAACATGGATGAGACTTTGTTTACAGACATACACAGAAACAGATGAAAGAGCAGGGGGAATTAAAAGATAATTAGAATAGTCAATATAAGATCTCTTTCAAATCAAACATCCCAAGATAGGAGTGGAAAGTATTGTTCTTGCAACCACATTCATACCTTTTTTTTTGACTCAAACGCTGCTTAACCATGTCATGTGATATGCTACTTCAGTACTTTAACAACAAATATTAATGGGACCACTACAAAAAATTGCAGATGAACATTTAATATTCAAGAAATCACATTACAGACACTACCACTGACTATCCCTGTAACAAATTGGCCACAATTTCACACATTGTGAACTGTAGCAGACTAATCTATTTGGTCTCATATCAGACTAAATAGATTTAAAAATTCATTTATCCTGGTGTCAATAAAACTTTAAAATAGTGGCAGATAAGTCCAGGATGGGCACTGGATGATCTTCTCTGTAAGGATTTTTTTAATGAAAAAGGGATTTTCTGTTTTTTATGTTTATCTTGCCTAGGTACTTTTAGAACATTAATATGGTATTTATTTATGTTATTCATTAGCAACTTTGTATATTTTCTGTATGTAAATTGTGGTTTTAGAACCTTGTTTGTTATTTTTGTAACACTTTTTTTTCTGTATATGAAATGTTTTTATGGTCCAAGACAAATTTTCCACTCTGTGGAACAATTAAGTTAATCTTGAATCTTGACATTGACCATACACAGTCTAACCATATACTAGGTTTTGACTTAGTCTTGTTCCTAACTTAATAGCATACAAGTGTACAACTAAAGTGTTATGACCCCTATTGCAATCAGTGTGCTCACCCCCGATGCCTCCAAAGCCCTTGACGAACTGGGATCCTTCCTGGCTCTTGTCTGTGACTATCTCCAGCGTGGCTCCAAACTTCTTGTAGTTGTTAGCAAACCACTCTAGCAGTGGCATGCTCTCAATCAGCTCATGTTCCTGCCCCGTCTGTAAACACAATCAAAGTCAGGAAGACATGGCATGATTGGTAACGGGTTTAACTTTAATTGACATGTTCAGGGTCTGTCTTATCTGTGTAGCCCTCACCTCCTTGTCTGTGAAGTGAGACTTGTCTTTCTCCTGCTCTGGCGTTAAGTACAAAGTCTTCTCATCTGAAAATGAAAGGAGACACATTGAGATTAAGGCCTTGCAACATCATATTGCCTCGTTTCTCAGCAAGGGTGGATGTGGCATATGTGGTTTGCTCACCATTCTCTGCTCCATTGCTCTCGGCCCCATGCACACGTAGAATGTAACGCATGGTGTCTAAGTTCTCATAGACTATGAGGATCTCCACCGCTCCCATCTCCAGGGCTTTGAGTGTGTCCTCCACACCAAAACAGTATTTCCCCGTGTCCTGACTGATTTCATCAAAGTACCGCCCTGTAGTAAGAGGAACAGAAAAGGGTAAGAAAAACAGAATACATATTTACTTGAAGGACAAGCATCAGGAAAATCACAACCTAAGCATGTTTCTTTTTGCTCTTATGGGTGAGACCTATAAGAGCAACTCCACTGTGTCAACATGACCACCTACCTATGAGCTTCTTCTCCTGGATGAACTTGACATTAGAGAGAACCTCTGCGGAGAGCTCGATAGCCTGGTTGAAACCATTTTCTCCACCGTAGGAGATGTCCACCAGCTTCAGAACCTTGGCCTGTAACCTCTGTTAAAAAAATAAAAAATACACACACACACTAGTTAAAAATAGAGCTGCAACGATTAGTCGATTCCTTGATCAACAGAAAATTAATCAGCAACTATTTTGATAATCAATTGATCATTTAAGTACATTTTCAAGTAAAAATTCCAAACTTTCTCTTGTTTAAGTTCCTTAAATGTGAAAATTTGCTTTATCTCGTCTTAACTGTATAGTAAATGTAATCACCTTGGGCTCTAGAAAATTGTGACGGGCATTTTAAATGTTTTCGGATATTATACAGACCAAATGATTAATCGGTTTGTTGAGAAAATAATCAGCAGATTATTCAGTTATGAATATAATTACTTTCAGCCCTAGTTAAAAACAACATACCGTATATATCCACATATACCCATCATATATACAGACAAGTGACAAATTAAAGGAAAAACCTGAATAAATGAGTGGAGAAACATAACGAATACAGATGCTTCCACACAAGTGTATTGTGTAGTACAATTAAGCAATTAACATCCAGTCATGCTCTGTGGCATGTATGAAAATCCTGAGAAGGCCCAGCTGATTCTGGTTTTTGTATCATGATGGCAGAGGAAAAGATCTGAGTGACTTTGAAAGAGGGTTCATTGTTGGGGCACAGATGGCAAGAGTTTCAGTCACAAAGACTGCTCAACTGGCTGGTGTTTCAATAGGAACAGTGACTGAAGTGACATCTGCATTTAGATCTGTAGGAAAGACATCAGTAAACCGGGTCGGAAATTGTGGTCGACAGCGTACATTTGATGACTGTGATGCTTGTGCAATAGTGTGATATGTAAGGAAAAAACAGTGAAACATTGAGTCAAATTTAAAATTGCTGGCTAAGAATAAACGTAAATATGGTACGATTGTCATCCATGGTGGCGGCAACGACTCCCGATTATGCCAATCAGAGGTCACCAAAATTAATGTTGAGTCGGTGTGTACATTTGCAAAAACAATGTCGGACTCCGTAATTTTCTCTGGACCGCTGCCTAATCTGACCAGTGATGACATGTATAGCTGCATGTCACAATTCAACCGCTGGCTGTCGAGGTGGTGTCCAGCAAACAATGTGGGCTTCATAGATAGTTGGCAGACTTTCTGGGGAAGACCTGGTCTGATTAGGATAGACAACATACATCCCACTTTGGATGGAGCTGCTCTGATATCTAGAAATATGGCTGAGTTTATTAGTAGACCAAAACCATGACAACCCAGAGTTGAGACCAGGAAGCAGAGCTGCAGTCCTACACGCTTCTCTGCGTTTCCATTAGAGCAGATACCCAACCAAAACTACATAGAGACTGTGTCTGTCCCCCGACCACTTAAATCAATGAAATCCAAAGTAAACAAAAGAAGAGTCATCCATAAAAATCTAGTAAAAATTAAAACCACTACTGCAATAGTACAACAAAATAAGATAATTAAATGTGGACTCTTGAAAATTAGATCTCTGTCATCTAAAGCTGTATTAGTAAATGATGAATCCACTCCCCCCAGTCATATTAATACTCACATTCCTCGAGACACTGGCCGAGGAGGAGGAGTTGCAGCCATTTTCAAGTCAAGCCTAATCATTAACCCTAGACCCAGATTTAATTATAACTCATTCAAAAGCCTTGTTCTTAATATCTCTCACCCAACCTGGAAAACTTTACAGCCAGTTCTATTTGTTACAGTGGCCCATACTCTGAATTCCTATCTGAATTCTCAGAGTTTTTAATCAAACTTAGTCCTTAGTACAGATAAAGTAATTATAGTAGGTGATTTTAATATTCATGTGGACATCGATAATGATAGTCTCAGTACTGCGTTTATCTCATTTTTAGACTCAACTGGCTTCTCTCAGTGTGTAAATAATGCCACTCACTGTCTTAATCACACCCTCGACCTTGTTCTGATTTATGAGATTGAAATTGAACATTTAATAATTTTTCCACAAAATCCTATTTTATCAGATCATTTTTTAATAACTTTTGAATTACTATTACTGGATTACACACCATTAGATAAAAATGTCCTCACTAGTCTATCTGATAGTGTTGCAGATAAATTTAAGGAAGCAATTCCATCAGTGCTGAATTCAGTGCCATGTCTCAATACTATAGAGGACTCTTATGTTAACTTTAGTCCCTCCCAAATTGATAATCTTGTTGATAGTGCGGCAGGCTCATTACGAATAACACTCGACTCCAATCCCCCCTTAAAAAGGAAGATAATAAAACATAAGAGGTTAGCTCCGTGGTATAACTCCCAAACCCGCAAATTAAAGCAAACATTGCGAAAACTGGAAAGGATTTGGCGTTCCATTTTTTTTCCATTTTCTCCAGTCGCCTTTCTGAACTAACTTCAATGATTTGTTCAGCTAAACCATCAACCTGTCTCTTAGACCCCGTCCCAACTAGGTTGCTTAAGGAAGTCTTACCCTTACTTAGCACTTCTTTACTAGATATGATCAATCTGTCTTTAGTAACAGGCTATGTACCACAGTCCTTTAAAGTAGCTGTAATTAAACCTCTTCTTAAGAAGCCTACTCTTGATTCAGGCAGTCTCTATACTTGTCCTGTTAGGTCTTAGTGCCGCATTCAAAACAATTGACCATCAAATCCTTTTGCAGAGACTAGAACATTTAATTGGCATTAAAGGAACTGCATTAAGCTGGTTTAAGTCCTATTTATCAGACCGATTTCAGTTTGTACATGTTAATGATGAATCCTCCGTGAAGGCAAAAGTTAGACACAAGTTCCACAAGGTTCTGTACTTGGACCAATTCTATTCACCTTGTATATGCTTCCTTTAGGTAATATTATTAGGAAACACTCCATAAATTTTCATTGTTATGCAGATGATACCCAATTATATTTATCAATGAAGCCTGATGAAACCAATCAGTTAAACAAACTCCAAGCATGCCTTAAGGACATGAAGACCTGGATGACCTGCAATTTTCTGCTACTTAACTCAGATAAAACTGAAGTTATTGTGCTTGGCCCTAAACACCTTAGAAACACATTATCTAATGATATAGCTACTCTGGATGGCATTACCCTGGCCTCCAGCACCATCGTAAGAAATCTGGGAGTTATCTTTGATCAGGATATGTCCTTTAACTCCCACATAAATCAAATCTCAAGGACTGCCTTTTTTCACTTACGTAATATCACAAAAATCAGGCACATCCTGTCCCAAAAAGATGCAGAAAAACTAGTCCACGCATGTGTTACTTCTAGGCTGGATTATTGCAATTCCTTATTATCAGGCTGCTCTAACAAGTCTCTAAAGACTCTCCAGCTGGTCCAGAATGCAGCTGCACGTGTACTGAGTAAAACTAGAAAAAAGCGATATGGTCGGATATGTCATCTTTCACCATATTCTCGACAAGCGGGTGAGGGTGTCTGTGACGTACACCAAGAGAACAGTACAGGTTTGAATGCTTGACCCCTACAGTGAGGGCAGCTCTATTATGCTTTGGGGGGCATTTTGCTGGCATGGTTTGGTTCCACTTGTCCCTTTAGAGGGAAGGGTCACTGCAAATCAACACAAAGTTGTTCCGAGTGATCACCTTTATCCTACGATGAAACATTTCTATCCTGATGGGAGTGGTCTCTTCAAGGATGACAATGTCCCTGTCCACAGGACACAAGGGGTCACTGAATGGTTTGATGAGTATGAAAATGATGTGAATCATATGTTATGGCCTTCACTGTCACCAGATCTCAACCCAGCTGAACACCTATGGGAGATTTTGGACCGACTCCACCACCATCATCAAAACACCAAATGAGGGAATATCTTTTGGAAGAATGTTGTTCATCCCTCCAGTAGAGTTCAGAAACTTTATGTTGGTTTTTCCTTTGATTTGTCACCCGTCTTTATGTCATAATATAAAGCTGCATACTTCTAAGTATACTCAGAATATTACTAGCTATAGATTATTCATTTGCAGTGAGGGTTTTAAAAGAGGGTTGAGGAAAGTACTATGCATTAGGGTATCGCTGTATACAAAATATAAAAAGGTTAAAAGGCCTTTTAGCAATTGGACTAAACTGCTACAGGTGTGAGAAACACCCAGTTGACACAAGAAACCATGATGTTTTGACCAAAAAGCAGAAATTATCAGACAAACCTTTATATACATGTTGCAAAAACTGAAATTCTTTATAATAAGCTACATTAGTAGTGTATCGTGTTTCATGGCTTAGTATGTATGTGTTTTCTAAAAGTATGCATTATAGCACTGTAAGGTCAACAGAATTTTCCTTACTTAACATGTTACTTGATTTACAGAAAGTTATTAGATAAGGCATTTGTAATAGAGTTTAACAATATGTCTATATGTCTAAATCTCCCTTCTTTTGGCATTTATATATTATATAAGTATGCGTATATGAAATACATTTAGATTCTAAATTTCTTACTGGTCAAGTCTTCAAAATTGTTCGAAAAGAGATTCATATTTATAAATAACTGATATATTACACAGTTAATACCTTCATCAGAACACACTTACTGGGTCAAACATGTCAGACTGGCTGAGCTCGGTCTTGAAGTCAGCAGAACCAGCCAGGACCATTCCTGCCACATTAACTTTGTCGTTGGAAACAAACAGCTGGACAGCCGTCTCAGCTACTTTTCTCACATAGTTGTGTCTCTTCTCCATTCTAAGACGAGCGAAACGCAGAGCAGACTGTCCTCCTCTGCCTGAAAGAAAGAGAAAGATAAGAGAAGCAATGATTACAATGTTTAAACTAAGAGCGACAAACTAATAGAGTAATATTTAATCAGTTGTCTACAGTACAATGTAATTGAAAATATCACATTCAGTGATGTGTGAGCATTGTGGGTTAGTACCGTGCTTCTTAGGAAGGTCCACAGTGAACTTGTGCAGCACCTCTCTGGTGTTCCCCTGCAGCGTGCCAAACAGAGCCCCACTACCGTCGATCACAATAAATCCAAACTTACTGTCATCAGAGAGCAGGGCTGTCAATGCCTGTGTTTAGGAGAGTGAGGACAGGATGTGTGAGGAGAGCGGAAGAAGAGAGGAAAGCCTCTCTCAACAAGAAGTACGCAGACACACAAACCAAGAAAATGCTCTCACCTCAGTGTGGAACTTGTTGTCGCAGAGGTACAAGGAGGTGTTGATTGGCTTAAAAGGCTCAAAGTCGATATTGACTTTCTTCTCCTTACCTTCCTCTGTCACAATGGTGCCACAGTACACAACCAAACCATTAGGTGGCACTGACATGGGAGGAGAGTCAGAGGTCATAAAATTAGACACATATCAAGTTGAAAATTATCAACAGAGCACAGAAAAATATCAACAAAGTACAGTCCAAAGAGAGAAGCCACTTTTGGCTTTCAAAGTATTTAGAGGGAGATTTGAGAGCACCTTATGTCTTACTGGGGCTCAAATATGTTACTATGTATTGTTGTATGCTAAGCTATGAAAGGACAATATTCTTTGACATAATTCCCCACATTTCCATGCAACATTTTTCTTTCTATGATGTATGAATATTATCTATGCATGAGCACTATATAAAACAATACACTTGCATGATATATACCTACTTCCATGCTTACAGTCACCTAATTAGTAATTAAATGCTAGAACCAACTCATATTGTTCCAGTTGAATAATACTTTCTCATTCACTAGCTGGTTAGTTGTCAAGTCAATTTCATTTGTATAGTGCCAAATCATAACTGAAGTTAGCTCAGGGCACTTTTCATATAGAACAGGTTCAGACCATACTCTTTACAATATTGTTTACACAGACCCAACATTCCCCTAAGAGCAAGCACTAAAGTAGAAAAAAGTATTAGATGCCATGTTTGACATGGAAAAAGAGCACTGTTATGAGTGTCTATGCCTATTTTATCAATTTACTTTGCATGGTTGTAAAATGTAAAAAAACAAACAAAAAAAAAGAACTTAAATGCGTAAAAAGATAGAACAATTCAATCACCTGCTTGTGTTTAGAAATCTGGACTTAATAAAGGCCAATTCAACACTAGATCTGACTATCTGGCATTTATTGGAAACATGAGACTTGTTTTTCATTAAAGACTTCCTGATAAGACTGAATACTGTCCAGCTGCGCTTGAGAACAAAAGTCCCACAGGAAAGTCAGCAGGGTTTTATCTGAGTTGTCATTGTAACACATACCCTTGTTGTAGAGTTTTAGTCTTTGCTGTACAGAGGTGATGGCCCCGAGTACAGAGAGCCTGTTAACTCGGCTTTTGATGTTGGAAGCAGTGCCAAACTCATCTGCCAACATCTTGGCCACTCTGGAAATCTGGTCCTTGGGGGGGATGATCAGTGAAATCATACTGGTGCCATTACTATAGAGACAGAGAGCATTAAATGTTAGTACTTGCATACACACTTTGGTATACATGCACACAAGGTGCTATGAGATTCAGTCACAACACACTATAAAACTCAGTGGTTTACTACAACTAGTGTGTAACAGAGTTTACAACACAGCAACAGAATTCATAGCCATGTCAAAATTATAGTGACATGACAGATGCACCAACTCTAATCAACAATTATTTGAAACCACAACTTTGACCTGTACATTTTATTACAGTCTACATAATTCCACCTCTCACTCTATCCCATTAAGTAAACAGACAACCTTCACTGGCAAAACATCACCTTGACAGGGTCTGAAAGGTTAAGGGGACAATCACGGTGGGTTTTCAGTTTCACAATTTACAATCTCTGTCCTTGAAGCCAAGGACTGAGTTTAAGTTCCACAGTTCCACATTGTTGTCTTTCTATTCACTACTCGTGAAAAGGCAGCAGCAGGCTGACACTGCACACATAAACACACACACAGGCAGGTAGCGGCAACTGGATGAATATGGGGCAAATGGTCAACTGTGTGTGACATGGCAGGCGGTGGAGTACAGGACAGCAAATTTCTGCGCAGCACTAGATGGCAAGCTGTCGCAGAGCATGCTGCTAGCTGGAGTTGCAACACCCACATTAAAAATGTCCGTGTTTTATAACTCAAAAAGGCCTTAGTGTCCCTATCGGCAAACAGCTGATTTTGAATTCGTCTTCTGGAGCTACTCAAGCTTTAATGTAACGCTAAGCAGCCCGCCTGTCAAAAGGTAACCAACTTAATGGACTCAGTAAGGAAACACTAAGCTGTCATATAACCTAACGTTACATGTAAACAGGTCAGGCAGGCGTCACACGAAATTGAGAAATGCGTCTATCGGAGCATGTGGAAGTGCAGCTGTAAGCTAGCCGGCCTTTCCTTCTCATCAACGTGCTCCCTTGTTAAAGACACCCATGGCGGCCTCTTTCCAGAGATGACGTCTATTAGCGGGTCCCATTAGCCTCACGGCTAACATTAACGTTACTAACTCCACACCGTTTGTGGGATGCGAGGCAACATTTCCCGCACTATCACCGATAACACATGAACCAAGACTAAATCAGAACACATATTCTACCAAATCACCGCAATGTTTCCCACGTCTAGACGCGCTGAATACGACAGCAGTTAGGGCTAACTGCATTAGCAAGCTAGCAGCCACAGCTACAGTGAGCTAAGTTAGCTACATGCTAAGCTAACCACTCCCAAACTGGGCCCCGCTTTAACGCTCTCCAGCTGTTGCCGCGGTCCACCTTCACACCATCACCCGAAAGTCATATACCTTAGGACAGTGTTCCCGGCACACGGCTCAAATCGATCACTTACCCGCGGGCAGCTTCCAAACTTTTGATCAGCTTCTTGATTTTCCATATCTCCACGTTCCTGTCCGCCGCACTGGGGTCGTCCGCCATCTTTCAGCTGTAATCGCTTCAGCACCTGAAAAGACGTGAAAAAAGAGCAAAACATATGCAGTAAATCGGTTAGTAACTAGATTGATCGATAATCGCAATCCCAATTAGGCTGACAAAAAATGTCGTCACAACTAGCTGGGACTAGGTACCTCTCCAAACTAATGGCGCGGTGTCCGTTACGGCACCTGAACAGTAACTGGCAGTTGCTCTGACCGTGAGGGAGCGCTTCTTCCCGGGCTGCCTCTGTCAGGACAGACCGCGGAGATTAACAGGCCTACACTCTGCCAGGCCCTAGCGTCCACCCTGTTCTTATCTAATACGACCTACTTTCCCCCCGTTCCCCTGGAAACCAAATGGAAACTAACTGTCAGCTTTTTTGTGGATGTTTAGTTTATATGGGCATAAACGGTGCCAGTACGGTACCTGCCTCGGACAACGCCGCTCCGCTCCGCTCTCAGTCTACTTCGCTACGTCGAGTCGGTGGTCCGAGGAGTGACGTTGCCTTCCCGACCGGTGTGTCTCCGCCGCACGCCGCGCGTGGTGCAATCGACTGGGCTCACGTGGGGTAGGTGGTTGGGACTGTTGGCGTTCACTTCCTGGAAACCACATAGAAACCAATGGCAACTCTTTGCTGACACGTCAATCATAACATTCTAAACAACGATTGCACGGAACACTGAAAACGTAATCGAAGCTGGGTGGGCGTCCGTCACCGTGGTTTATGGGATCTGTAGTTAATGTGATGTGGCTTTACAGACTATAACTGAACTAATGGATTGATTGGCACGATCACTTTATATCGTCGCTTTTCTGCTCATTCATTTAGCTAAAGACCCCCTACCAGTAGTGTTAAAATACTCTATGAAATATGCTGTTGAATCCCACTTGTTAAAGTCCCATAAATGTATTATATTGTTATTACTCTATGTAAAAAATGTTCTAAAATATTTGGTTTGAAGAGCGGCATCTGGTGGCCGCTCTGAAAGCTTGTTTGCCGGATGCATTTTACTTTTCAACCAGTCTCTGACGGAGTATGAGCTACTCCGTCGTATGTCTCAAACACATTTCCTCAACAAAATATTGTCTAGTTCTGAATGTATATTGATGTAATTCCACATGCACATCAGATAAAGTACATTTTTGCTATCTCCTTTGGTTTTGGCTTTCGGAAAACTTCAGATCCCCACATATTAGGCTAAACTCTGTTGTAGCCCTGACATCTAAACCCCTCAAAACAATAGTGAAGTAAAGGGGTTCATTACACCTTATGTGCTTTCTAAAATTTAAAGGATGGGTTCACAAATTTTCAAGTTTGTCTTAAAACAATAGTCAGGAACAGGTTTTTCTTGCTATAATCATTCCTCCAGTTCATACTAGCCATTAGAAGATCCCTTCATAATGCACTTACTATGTAAGTGAAGGGGGACAAAATTCACAATTCTCCTTCTATAATTAAAAAATGTATTTAAAAGTTAATCTAAAGCTAATATGAAGCTTCAGCCATCCATATTAGTCAAATCAAGTAGATATATTTTAATGTTAAAGTCTTTTTAGTGCCAAAGTCCTTCTTTTTGTTACTTTACTTCCGCTGCAGCTCAACAGGGAAACACAAAGAGGGAATTTGATGCTAAAAAGACTGTAAATGTGGCAGATATCCACTTGATATGACTGACTTAGACTTCTGAAGCCTCATATAAGCTTCAGATAAACTTTTAAATGCATTTTTGCACAAAATGACTGTGTGGACACACTGTGGATTTTGGCCCCCATCACTTACATTGAAAGCACATTTGGAGGGGATCTTTTAATAGCCAGTATGAAGAAGATGAATGATTACAATGAGGAAAACTTGTTTCAATGTTCATATGGGCACCTGATTGTTGTTTTAAGGCAGACTTGAAAAATTGTGAACCTGTCCTTCAACTCTGCTACCCAACTGCAATATTGTACAGGCAGAGATGCGTTTGGCTCGTCTTTTGTCAGGTTGTCACTTACTGCAGAGAAAAGAAAGATGGAAGAATGTGAAACTGGCACTTTTTTGAGTTTTTCTTTTGTGAGATGTCAGTTGATGATGATTTAAGTCCACAGATGCCCTATAAAAGGTCACTGGATTTAGTTTTTATTCACTTTTGTACTCATTACATTTCTAATGAACATCAGAAACCTGTCCATTGTCACCAGTGCCAGTGAAGATGCTGCTCAACCAGATATTAAGTTTAACTTCCACAATTTGTGATGCAACAGGTGTCTTGTAAGTAACGCATATGTAGATGTTTTCCTCTGTTCACCCAAGTCAGCGAGGTTCAGATCCCTTTACCCTATAAGTGTTGGGATAATATACCCTCCAAACTGTTTAGTGGGTTATTTCAAACCAGAGAAAGGTCAGCTGTCCAATTAGTGTGACTGGTGGTATGGAAACCTTTTCTAAAAAAGAAATCTAGCAGGGTTTTTCGAGGAAGGCGGCTCAGTAATCCAGCGAGTTTCTGTTGTTGAGGTTGATGATGCAGAAGCAAATTGTCGGGTGAGATGCCAGGTGAGCTCTGTGTAAGCCTAAGATTGCAGTGTGAGTAGATTGTAAGTACAGTGTGGATTTTATTGTGGGTTAGAGGTAATTCTTCAACATAGTAATCAACCGCTTCATCTCCTGCAGGTACAACAGGCCACATTAAGAGAAAAATCTCAGCGTGTCTCTTTTTCTTTTAGACATTTGGTCTATTTACAGGAGAAGACAAGATAGAAAAGAAAAACCTCTGCAAACTCAAATTAGACAAAATGTTCAACTCATTATTGTTCACTGTTAATGCTTCATTTGTTATTTCATGTTGACAAAAGTATATGCCATATTCTGTGTATTCTAGTCCTAGCTGTCTTTGGACACCACATTATTTGCACATTTAAGAAGAACATGTGGATGACAGTTGTTGCATATCTTTCCCCATCTTTCCTAAGTACATTGGCATGAGAGTGAACTTATGCAAGCACTCTGAACATCATAAGCTAATAATTGTGCTGCTACCCAATAATCTATGGGTTTTTTTAATCAAAGTCCTAAAATACTTGGCTTTGAGGTCTGAAGTGACACTTTTCCTGAAATGTGATTTCATCTTTCATTTCCATTTTGAATGTTTTTTTCAAAGTAGGCTTGTTAAAGGTATATTTATTAAACAGATTTAGTGAAAAAGGTGTGACAGCTATAGCCTAAAATGGCAGGCAAGACATACTCCTCAATAGATCTACAAAGGGGTCAAAAACCCATTTTTCCCTTTAACATAGAGCAGTGAAACAATACTGGGGCCTACGCAGTTTCAAACCACTAGATGACAGCATTGGTTAGTGGACAAACGAATGGCTTCTTCCTTGTCATCGATATTCTTATTATTAGTCGATGAAGGAGCATCATGTCCCTGGAGCTTCTGTTCTTTTGCATTGCTCAGTGGGACACCCAGAAGTCAAGTCTTGTTGTGTATTTGCTCTACTAATTGTGGCATGCAGTTTGTTAGACGTTATTAGGTTGCCATATGCTGGATATTAGTCAATGTCTTCAGTGAATTGTGATGGTTTCTCTCAGAAACAAACAGCTGTTTGTGCATAAAACAACAAGCTCAAGGATTATCCCCATGGTATCACCCATCTCTGGTGAAATGAGGGAGTGGGTGGAATTTCTGTCAGTATCTGGCACTCTCTGGATGGCTACATCATAGAGAAGAGTGATATAGCAGTTTTGTGCAACTGACTGCCTCCAAAATTGTCCAGTGCCGGCATCAGAGCCAATTCATCACCATCTGTCGACCATCAGAGCTGTAATGATCTGTCGCTTGGAAATGGATGGCACTTGCTGTGCTGTGGACGGGAGCTGTCATGGTCACGGTTGCTATTCCTCATTTCACCTGGTCGTCACACAGGAGCATTCAGATGAGGAGAGAATGTTGACAAGTTGTTGAATCCTCAGCATTTCAGCTTATGAAACAGAGAAATTTATTAGCAAAAATAAGGAATATAATCAACATAAGGGAACCATTTGTTGGCCGAAAAATTAATTCCAAGAAATTCTCGTGATATAAGCAGTTAGAGCTTTGTCAAGTTGTGTGAATTTGATTACTATTCTGTTTTCAAGAGCATTAAAAGAGCTTCGAATAGATATTGAAACGTTTTAAAGCTATTAAGTATTTTTCAGTTCAACACCCATCATGGCTGACTTATCAAGAGATAGGTGTTTTCCAATGACCACAACTTAAATTGTCTCATATTTTAATGCTACTTTGTACACACTGTATGTATAGTATGTGCAAGTATCTACAAGTATGTTTATATGTATATATACATATGTTGTTTTATCTTTTTATACTCTATCATATGCACTTCATTTGAGCATACTCATTAAACTCAGTTGCACCTTCACATTGTAAATTTTTTATGTCTTTGCCTTGATGCATTTATGTTTGGTTTTTACACCCTTGTCCTATAAAAAAAGATTTCATTTCAACAGTTTTTTTGTATCGCTGGAATTACAAATAAGATCAACTCGAACTTCTTGACAGTACACTCAAAACTGTAACCTCTAAATCAAATATTAGTGAATGCTGGTACTTGTTGGGTTGATCTATTTTGTGCAGACCATCAGTGTCTTCTACTGTTCCTTTCTACCTGTCTGGTCTTTTCTTGTGCTGCTGTAATGCTAAATTTCCCTTCTGGGATCAATAAAGTTCGATCTTATCTTGCCTTATCTTGCTGAAACCATATTTGGGTTAGTGCATCACTTTTGATATCAGTTAGATCCTTGTATGGCTCTTCAAAACTACTAAAAAGCCTTTAAAGAATGATGAATGCACAATTCTGTGGGTGAGTTATTGCTCTCAGGTACTCAACATCGGTCAACTCTGATGGACTTGGATGTAATCGTGTCCCATCTACTCACATGTAGCCACCAGCATGATGTATTCAATAAACGTGTAGGTGTAGCGTTTGGCTGCCCTCTCCATATTGTCACACTGTGTTCTGTATTGTATCAACAGAGACCTATAATATCCTAGACATGTTATGATGTAATATAGGAGTGACTAATAGTCTGTGTATGTGTGTGTGATGCAAGTAGATATGCACGTGGAAGAGTTATGGAGAGCAAAACAGATGCCATCAGGTCCACGGGGCTCTATTTTCCCATCTGTGGCCATCTGCTTAAGTAGAGTTGAGGTGAAAGAAGGATGAGTGAAGGTGGAACAAGGGAGTCTCAGGGGTATTCAAGGACACAGTCTTGCTTGTCACCACTAAGAAATCTGAGTTGGTTACAAGCTACGACAGAAAGAAAGAGGATGCATCCAGATGAGCCACTTCTAGACAAAGTCGGGCTATTACATAATCAGACGAGGTTGTGAAATTTCTCAGTTGTCTATTAGAGGGGACCAAGACATCGCTGACCCTGTAAAAGTTAGTCAAAAAGACACCGATGGAAACACGTCAGCATAAAACAAATCAAAGCTCCCGATCAAAGCGCCCATCTCTGTGACTCTGATAACCTTGCTGTCACGGACGAACTAAAGCTTTGATGCTTACCCTCCCATGAAAACTTAATTTGCTCCTTGGTGTGGGCAGTGCAGCTCTCAACAAGGATGAGGAAACCTTTGAACTCCTCAGAGGGAATTAAGCAGCACTTATTCTCTGCTGACTAGCTAATCTGTGACTCAGTATGTGTCTGTCTCTCATGCTCTCTTTCTCTGTCCTGCGTAGTGAAAGAGAGGATCATAATCGTCAGCACTTCAATAGCTTGCTTATGACTTAAACCAATCTTCTTAGGACCCGCTGTAAGGGTCTGAGAACGTACAACCGCTGCTGTCTGCCAACCATCCGCTGCACCACTGAGAGTTTTTAGTTCTGGGACAAGTGAAAAGATTTGGCTTTGCAGTAGCACGGGTGTTCTGGTGTGCGAATGTTGTTTTATTTTGCAAATCCCAGAGTTGACATTCTTGTCACATCCATGGCTCTTTTACTGCTCTCCACAGAGGCAGGAGGAGATTTACGGATCTGCGTCCTAATATTAAGTGGATTAATCAGGAATGGAGAGTCGAGGTTGTCATAAATATAAATGAGGTCTTTTGAGGCATGGGGGCAAGGCATGCTTCATGTCCACACAGTGTAGGCTATTAGGAGTTTATCAGCGCAGTGGATTAAGACCAATAACCTCAATTTAGAGGCCAGGACACACAGTCAATCTTAATGATGCATTGGAAAGGGGTTAAACCCAAAGGTAATATGGACCAGCTGGCCTGCCTACACCACTGACTGACCCAGGGCATAATCCAATTGTCTTTCACGCTTCAGGGAGCAGAGAGTTCAGTGTATTTTGCAGTTAAAAGTTTAGATTTAAAAACTCCTGTTGCCTTATTTTCTGTTACTGTAATGTAGACTAATAAATATGCAAAGAAAAGCAGAATTTCTTGAGCCAACAATGTGCTACCTGTCAATGTTAGCCTGGAGGATAGTGCTGAGTCGCAGTCAACACATGCAGCTGATAAAGCCTGGATGCCACCCATCACTCCCCAAGGAGAGATTAGCAGATGCTCCCATCAATCTCACAGTTTTCCCAGGGCATGATGGTATATCCGTCCTGCCAACAGTCTATATTGGAGAAACTGAATGAATGCACACATTACACATGCGTTTTTACACACAGAGAAACACATTTGTGTATGCAAAAATATACTAAATGCAGCTGTTCAGAAACATCTGTTCCATCAACGCCTGCCACATGCATAAACACTGCAGTCCTCCCTCTAATGACTGGGTTCCTTTGGCTCTTAGCACAATTAATGTGATATAGAAGACGGAGGAAAATAATTTAAATTCCATTACTTGTTTGAGATTATGGTTTTGGAATCTGTGGGGACCAGAGATACAGAGATCTTCATTGTCACTCCCCAGAAAAATCTAGTTTTCATACGAGTGAGTCCAGTGTATGCAGTAATCCAAGCCATCACTCATGCAGCTCAGCTTTAAACCAGTCTGAAATCATTATATCGGAGCGACCACCATGATAACCTCACAGATAGACTGATAGGGAGAGGAAGATGGGAAGAAGGGATGAAACAGGGGAGAAAGATAGTGGAAAATTGATTTTCTTCAAGTTGCATTAATCAAATTGACTACAGAAAGGGCATTATCAGTTCAATGGATTTAATACAGCGTATTAAATGAAGACAAAGGCGTAACTAGTGAGGCGAGCTTTGTTTGAAGGATGATGACGGGAGCCATCAAAAGTCATTGCCATTTGGATAATGTGCATATGTCTCAGTTTGAAACTATTTGTCCAAAACTCACATTCACCATAACATAAATTAATAAATGTGTGTCATATTTCTAAAATGCAATCTATACTGCAACTGTGTTTCTGAAGGGATGTGCATGTCAATGAATGGGTGTGACAGCATAATTTGTATGTGTGCGTGCTATAAGTGTGTCTGCTGGTGGCACATATAGACTTCTGTCACTGAAATGAGGACACTGAACAGAAAGCATGGGAAGGGACAGACTTATATTTATTCAAACAATGTGGAGCTGTCACAGTAAAACCAAAACAGCTTGTAATGTCACCATTTCATTGGAATTTCAAAATAGTGAAAAATAATAACAAAAAACACTATGCTTGCATGAGGAGACAAAGAACTTCACGCTACAGTGAGGACAGTGAATTTCACACCTCAGTTAATATAAATGCAATTTCACAATCCCACATTTATTATATCCACCTGGACATAAACTTTTTTTTTTTACAATGTAAAAAATATACACTCATATAAATAAGAGAAAGAGAGCAAATATGGCCCACCATTACTTTTACTATTTACTAAAAAAAAATTTTTTTGTGTGTGTAACAGAGTGAATTTGTGCATCTGTGTGTGCCCAAAGCCTAGTTAGCATCACTTCACAGCTAAAGGGGAAGACAGCCGCCAGGCAGGAAATGGTAGTTTACTAACGACATCATGAGAGGGCAACAAGGTAAGATCAGTCTGACTGAGGAGCTGAGAGACGACAAAATGGGATGCAACAGCGAGAAATGAGCTCATGCCCATTTGCCGTGTTCGTCTCTTAAATGAGTAAATCAATATTGTCCATTCAAATACACAAAAGACAAATCGATGGACTTAAGCCAGTAAAAGAGGCGAACCTTGCAATAGATGTCATTGATCCCTTGTTGTAGATGAGGACTGAGTGAAGAAAAGAGAGAAGGCTCAGTAGGAAAGTAAACAACAGGAGGACATAGATGTGAAAGGGATGATCATACAATATCAAAGTGGCTAGTGGTGATTCATCTTTTTAAACAAGCCTAAGTAATGCAATTAAAATTTTGCAGAACTTAAATAACTGACATGAGAAGCAAGCGGCAAACTGCTGACTGACAATGACATTTGTTTATATCTATTTTATGTTCACCATCACTAATAACTAATGCTCTAAAACTTAAATGCCGGCAATAATGTTCCCATCAATCAATTCATTTGTGTGACAGTCACAGAATCTTAATGATTTATGTGCATTTTTTGTAAGTTTTAATCCTGTTTGTGTAGAGCTTCAGTAACAAGACTTGTACTTAATCAACTCTGTATTATATTCCAACATTTTCCCCCAATGTTAATATGATGATAACGACCTCTTAATAATTTAACAAGAAACAAATTGCTACAGAATGTGCCTTCTACTCTCCAATGAAAACATGCACCATGACCTTGAAGATAGTTTGTTTATCGGAGTGGAGTGAGATTAAACACTAGTGTACTTGTACTGAATTAGATTTTCCAAGCTTAATATAATGGTCCTTACATTTGGGACTTTTGGAAGTTCTTCCGAGATATGTCGGTTAGCTCTAATAAAACCCAAAGGGACACATGTTGTTCCTAACCAGAGTGATACGTGAAAATAGTACAATTAAGACTATTTCAGAAGCTCAGTAGTTGCAGACTCCAGAGAGACACTTGAACTCAGTTAAACTCATACACAACAGGTACCAGATGTCTACACACAATCCTTTGTACTCTTTAAGATTCTTTTCTGACATTTTGATGCTGCTGCTGCTTTTGTATTTTCCTTTTCAAAGCGAACAGATAAACAACTGTTTGTTATTTCCCTTTAGGTCTGTGTCAAAAACTCGAGTCTGCTTTTTCAAGGTTTTTTAAGGTCAACTGGTGGGCAACTGTTTATAACAATTTCAGAGAGCGTGAATTGTTTGGATGTTTCATTGGTTAAGTATTTTGACAAATGGACTACACTTGTAAAACGCTTTTATACCTTCAAGGAAAGAGCGGCCTGATGCTGCCATCAAGGCGACGGCCTGGCAGTCGGGAACTAATTTGGCCTCAGTTTCTTGCTCAAGGACACTTGACAGGAGGAGCTGGGAATTGAACCAACCCTGCGATTAAAGACATCAACCCTCTGAGTGTTGGAAAAAAGAAGAAGAAAGAAGATCATATGTAGCAGACTGTTCATCCCAATGTCAGTAACAATCAAAATGAAAAACATCAACACAACAAAAAAGCAACTTAAATCTTTTTGCTTTGTTTTGGGACTTTTTCCAACATTCAAGATCTCCAATAAACAAAGCACCTCAGAGCCCTGCAGTGTGACACACTGTGTAGATCTATCGACACTGTAGAACCCTAAAAGGAGTAAAGTGGTGAAATACAGAAGAGAGTGAATGTCTAAAAGATGGAGAACATAAACCAGAATCTGGCCTTCCTGGAACAAACATACAATATTTATAACAGCATATAACATTTCTGACCTCGCAGACTGAGGTCAGATGATCTGACCACGATACACAGACACACAGAGAGAATAAGATGACAGAATGAGGTGTAAAAACTGAACAAATAGGAGGCAGAGTGAGAAAAGGGTGTCAGAGAGGACGAAGTCTGTGTCACATCACAACACGGGTTTCAAGGGGGGTCGAGAAACAGAAACATTTAGGCAAAAATGATAAGAGAAACAACATGATCCAATGTAAAGCTGGAGGAGACACTGGGCACACTTGTTAAATGGCTGTAGGTTGATCAATGATGTAATAGCCAAGTGTAAAACATTTTTTAAAAATTCAAACTTCTCACAGGTCCACAATGTCTTATCATTTCAGTTGGTAAGACGATACATGTTTTCTGAAGAGCCGTAGATTTAAATAATCAGTATTAAATACCAATTTTTAGACTGTGTCAATTTAGAGGAGCTGATAAGATTCACCAGAGAGTATGACCTTCTTTGTACTCCTTGACATGTTTGGGTATCGGCTTGTTTGCTGTGTGTGTACACTGTTTTGACAGGAGACTCCTCTCAAACAGTGTCCACTTATTATCAAGCATCCTTAAGTTTGTGGACCCACTGAAACAGAATAAGATCTGTGCTGAGAGTCCCTGGTTGGCTGATGGGAGAGTAGCTGGGAACTGAACAAAGCCAGATTCATCATCCTCCAACGCTGCTTCTGTGTTCCTTTCTTATTGGACTGAGACTTTCTTATTGGATGACTGCTATACGAGCAGAGTGACCCACTGACGTCACCTGCTCCTCATCTGCAGAAAAATGAACACTGACAGACTGGCTGGCTTTGTTTGGTGTTTCATCTCCTTAGAGGAAAACAGATACAGGAGTTTGAGCTCAATGATAAAAAAGAACACCACACATACACAGCTGGTAGAGAAAATAACACCTGAGAATTAAATGTGCTAAAAATCAACACCTCTCTGACAAAAAGGCAACAGAAATTCAACATTATAAACCTCACAAAGGGAGCAATTGTATTGGATTGCATTTTAAAGTCAAACATTCCTGCTGATTTGTTTACTTGATAGAGAGAAATGCTCAGAGTTAGAAAGCACAGCTTTTATGTTAGTAAAAGACATAAGCACGTTTCTAGACAAGCCTACACACAAGAGATCCCACTGTGGATAGATTTTCTTTTTAAATTAACACTGAATCCCTGTAATGTGAACATGTTAATACAGCACAGAAAATATGCACACTATACTGCGGCTTTTTGCAATTTCAGCTCCTGGTTTTTGGTTTAGTTTCCCTGCCACCATCCACAATGTAAATCTGCTACTCCCAGCACAGCAGCTCTATGCTACCTACACAGTGTGACACCCCGTGGAGAGCCAAAGTAAACAAATGGCTGGCAGAGAAAAGTTCACCGATTGAGCCAGATTTTTTTTTTTTAAGCCAGACCAAACATTGGCAAAAAAGTGAGTCAATGTTGGATTTATAATCAGCAGGTGAGTATTAAGATGCCTCTTTTTAGGATGCTCATGTAGCTGGATGTGCAAGTAATGTTAGAAATGTGGTTGCTAACATGTTAACCAGATCTTGATATGTGAATATACTGTAAACTGTATTTAAGTCCTTTCCTGTGAGTTCGTTTTAGAGTCTTTGGGGCTCTCTACTGGTCAGATGATTGCTTAGAGCATCTTTAAATAGTCATTGCTCTGTGTGACACCCACACATCTCTCCACGATGTTTCTGTAGAAGACAGTACACTTGTAACAATGATGTTCACTATGTTTCAGTCTAATGCTTAAAGAGCTCTGCGGGCTGCTTCCAGCAGTCCAGATTACACAGGTGGAGTGATGACAGTCTCACAGCACTCTACCTGGATCAAAGAGCTAACTCTGAGAGACAGACATATTTTGCAAAGGGTAGGACTGGAGAATTCCCAAAATACACCAGTGCATGGGTGGTGGTTGTGTAGTTTTGAATGCACAGGAAAGCAATTTGTTTTCCAGTTTCCAGTGACTAGTAGAAATTTGAATAATACATTAACACAATTTACATAATCAGTCCCAAGTATATGACAGAAACATGCATCGTTGAAACAACCTGTCAGTTTTTTTCATCTTCATTATCAAACTCATGCAAATAGATGTTTCATGTAGTTCAAGTCAGTGTGTGTGTGTGTGTGTGTGTGTGTGCATGCTGTGTTCTTTCTGCATTTATTTATTTATTGTCTTGTTTTCTGGAACCGGCAATCTCGTTGCTGTACTCGACCGCACTCAAAGACTGACCAGTGCTGCTGTGGCTTGGCTTGAAGTAGCCCTCCTCAGTACAACGAGGAATATAGGAAGCTAGAGATGAAACAAAGGAGGAGAGAAAAGCACGGAAGGGAGGATTGTTGAGAATATTAAATAGTGAAAAAGATAGAACAGAATCAAACAGTCAGGACAGAGCTAAAGTCACATCTGCTCTCATTGTGATCAAAGCTATTATAATCCACAATCACTGTTAAGGCTGCTGGACAACAGCCATACATCTGCTTAAAAGCAGCCAGTCACCTTCAATAAGATAACATATTTACACACGCACACACTCACACACAAAGGCCACTTCTCAAGCTGTGTATTGCTGTAAAGGAGAAGACTAATATGCTCAATGTTGAATGACTGTGGCCAATGGGATTCTGTGTAGATGTCAAATGAGCCCTGAGTTACTGATTCCTTTAAATCTAAGAAATCTGAACATGAAATGTATTGTGTGACTTTATTATTCTACAGGGGTGAAAGACTGACAGCTGTCATTAAACTAAACTGACAAGTGAGGCTTTTCCTTTGAGTCTGATTCCTACTTTTCTTACTTACAAAGCAATCCTACCAACACAGAAAGACCCAACTTTAACTAAACAGTTTTAATAGCAAACACATTTTCATTTTCTTAGCCTGTCACTTTTCTGCCCTTAATAATTCTTCCACTTAACCCAATATAATTACATTCATGAATCATGAATTCAGTCCTTTCATCAATCAAATTAAGTGTATTCACCAACGACCTCCTCAAAGTTTATGAAGACGATCTATTCTGTTACACACCTGCATATCTTGCCATCTCCCTCCTCCTTCCCTCTTATTTCCATGTTGTACCTCTTTCCCTTTTCCCTCAAATTCTTTCTGCATCAGGCTGCAGGAGGCAGTACAACCACTTACGTTTTCATCACTCTCTCCCCACCTCCTGCGGTGAACGTCCACTGACAGCGTCCTATTTTTGGATGCTTTTTGGTGTGGAAATGAGTGTGAGTTAAAGTTTGTGCACCTTTGTGCCTGCAAACCTAACTGTTCAATACACTTTCATCGTCTTTCATTTTTTCGCCTCTTAACTCCTCCTTGCATCCTCTCAACTCCCCCCAACTTCATCATTTGCTCTGTCAGACTCCATCAAGTTGAGGAAACCTCCCCTCACCCTCAGGCTTCTGGAAACAGTAACTCCACTCGTTGTTTGACAGCTTGCTGTCCTTGAAGGAGTCGCGGGAGTTAAACAGGGGTTTCGTACACAGCTAATTTACTTAACTAGGTCCAGCGGGAGGTTGAAGTTTATCTGTTGGGCATGGGCAAAATGCTGGTGTGAAAGCCTAGATACCAGTAGCAGACAAGGAGGGATATTAATGTGATATTGGTGAAATGTGTGTATGAATTTGCTCTGATAATATCCTGAAAACCAAAATCTTATTTTGTTAGATCTGGGCAGTCTAAAATCAGACCAAACTTAAAAAATCAAAGCAAGTATTTACATACATTGTCAGTGGATATACAGATATTAAACGTATTAAAATGTTGGCGTAATGTCCTTTATTGGGATCACTATTTTCGTTTTCATGACAGCCAATGGCAAGGATTTGGGCCAAGAAAGCAGTATTTAGATACAAAAATGTTTTTTCAGTCTTGCCTACATATGTTCTTTTACAGACTTGCACTGAGCCCATTAGAGAGATGCAGTGGGATGTAGCTCTAACAATCACACAGTTTGTTTTGGTGACATAGCTTGTAGAAACTGCATAGCCTTCATGCTGAAAGCAGGTCAAAGACATGTGCCATAAGATGAATTCATGTTTTGCACTGTTTCCATGGTTGCCAACTGACTATATCACTATTTCAAAGTACATATTGTTCACTTAGGGGTATGGGTACAAAATTGACTCACAAGACAAAGTACAATAAGGCAATTTGCCACTGCAATAAGCTTTTGTGCTTCATAAGGGACAGCTCTATGCTACCTTTTTCTTAAGGTTCACCCTGCAACATGTGCCCCTCATGGTGCAGTGCCCCCTCTTTGTGGTTTGATTGTGTCTTGTGCCATGTACCACTGACTTACCTGAATATAGCCCAGATAGCTCAACAATGCAACAGCAGCATTTCCCAATTAATCTTTATTCGACTGTACCTGCAAATATGAAAGTACATGCATTAGTTTGGTGTTCATATTCTGACACAGACACTTTTAAAACAGACTACAGTACATTACACCGAACAGAGCAGCGACAATGTTAAAATAACCCAATTCCAACTGGGACGAGCAAGTGTCTTTCTAACGTGGGCTCTCAACAGATGAAATAACCTGCAGAGATGAAATCTCTTTTAGCCACACAAATCTTTCTGAGTCATTCTGTCACACAGACATTTGTGTTGCGTCACAGTTTTCCCTCAGGCCCCCTTTCCCAACTCCTTCTGATTGTGTGCTCACATGAAATGCAGTGATGTCCCAATTCAAAGGATATGCTCTGTGGGGTGACTGTTTAACCTTTCCCTTTACCTAAAAAGAAAGATTTTTCACCACCACACTTGGCATCAAATGTAATAAGTATTAGTAGTAAACAGTAAATAGAAGCAATATGAACAGTAGAGATTAGTAATGCAAAATAAACTGCAGTAAATAAGTGAAGAAACAAAAAAGCTTCCCCAATCCTTGCCACGTCTTTATAAAATGTTTCCATTACATTTATCATTACATCCTATAGACCTCTTTTGGGGGCCACTCTGAATTTAGGGTGAGTCTGACATGAGGAGAGGGCTTATGGGGGAGAAATTGGGACTAAACCTTATAGTCACAGTTATATCAACACAGACAGAGCAGATGTACTTACGTCCGGTAGTGGAATCAAAGCTGTCAGAGGATTTGAGGTCAAGCATCGAGGAGGGAGCCAGACTGTTGCCAGAGTTGTCCTAGGTGACTTTTGGGGACATTACATAGACTTACATTCATTTCCTGGAGACTTACCCTAACCCTAACCTTAACCACTGACCCAAAATTTTTCCCCAACTTGGGGACATAGGTTTTGTCGCATGAGGAAAGATGTCAATTTGCTTCACAACTAAAGAAAAAGACATGAAACAAAGCCATGCATATCATCAAACTCTCCTTTCTATTAGCACAGAACACACAATCTGTTGCAGTGTCTTGGCTGTTACCATAGGAACACAAACTGATAATTATATCTGACCTGCATATTTGGTTTGTGTGCAGTTTTGTGTGTGTGTATGTGTCTCCTTTGATCAGCAGTACTAATTGCTAAACAGGGATGGCAGCATGTGAAGAAAACACAGGAGTCACTCTGAAAGGGAGACATAATGTGTATGTGTGTGTGTGTGTGTGTGTGTGTGTGTGTGTGTGTGTGTGTGTGTGTGTGTGTGTGTGTGTATGTGTGTGTGTGTGTGTTATTGCTGTTGTGGTGTGATGGGCTGCAACACACTAACAATTTCACAGCTTGCTGTCAGCTGAGATGACAAAGGTGACACAAAACATGCAGATGACAGGTCGGTATCCAACATCTCTCTATTAAAAACACACACACACACACACACACACACACACACACACACATGCTTTTTTCTTTAAATATTAGAGTATTTGTTAAATTGTGTTGCATCCTCCATTACTGACAGGAATCAATAATTATTAAAACATTTCATATTTTCTTCAAATAGAAATCAGAAATAAAATTCAATAAGAAGTGGATTCAGTAAACAGAATTCATCAAATCCAAATGATAACCACGTCTACAGAAGCTATTTATCTGAAAACATGATTTAAATGACACATGTAGCAAAGTCCTTTTCTCCTCACTCAAAAACTCCCATACGTTTCTTGTTCACTTAAATATTCCCTTTTGCTCTTTTTCCATTTTCTCCATTTTGTCTTTGGTGTTTGGACTTGCACTTAATTTGTTCACTTTGACTCATTCTTCTGTTCCCCCTGCTGCTCTGACTTCTCCCTCTCTCCATCTTTGCCTCTCTACTTTCTCTAGACTTTGCACTGTGGCCCACAATGAGTCTCAGAGGAACTCTCTTTTCTGTTTCACTTGGTGTGACCCAAATTGTTTTGGACAGGCACGGCGCTGCTGCCTGTGATGGAAGTCCTTTTGCTGGGCAGTGAGTCAGAAAGCTGGAGCAGAAAACATTTGCACACTGGGAGGAACACATACAAAAGGACAAGATACACAGAACGAGACACAAAATATCCTGTTAGCTGTTTCTTTCAGCAGCACAGTGGGGTCAGGTCGGCTTAAAGATGTCAGAGTCAGACACACAACTGACTTCAAAGTTGTTCCGAGGGGAATACATGAAGAACACTTGTACATTCAGAGCGCAAGGGGGCTTAGTGGTTAAGAGAGCCCTTCAACAGAGGCCCTGTGAGGGGAAGCGTTCACGCTGCTGAAGTCATCTTGAATGAGACACTGTGCCAACCCGCCCTGAGGGGACCAGACTGTGGCTGATGCTGCACTCTTTGAGATGATGATGATCTATCTACTAAAGAAAGGAATCTCTGTCTGTATGTCTGTATGTATGTCCTTTACGTATCTCTTGAACCATTCATCCAATCAACTCCACACTTGGCAGGTGCATTGCTGGGGAACAAAGGGAGTACAGTGTCGAATTTGGTGCAATTTAGACAGACGATACCTTTGATATTAATAAACTTTGAATAAACCAACAATCAGCGAGCTGGTCCGCTCTGTGCAGGGGCAGGGCGGAGCTTCAGGGCTCTGCTGACTCGAGCATGTCAGAGAAAAGTGCTCTAAAAAGAGAAAAGTAGGCAGCAAAAACAGAGCTTTTAATAAAGAATGGACACTCTGGCCCCGTGTCTAGACAGAATGCGTAGCATTAGAAGCACGTTTAGCAGATCAGCAGCGAGTGACGCGTTTTGGAAGCATTCAGAGCCCAATACACAATGACTGTTGGGCAGTTCAAAACCAGTTTGTCTCATATGCTCCGAGATCTTTGGAGCAAACATAACCACTCAAATCCAAACTGAAGGCACAGAAAATAGGAATGATCTAAGAGCCCAATATGATTGATCAACTTTTTTTTCAGATGCACATCATTTTATTTTTAAATGCACCCCTCATTTTACTTGAAATGAGAAAAGAATATGTATTTACTATTAGAGTACTTAGCCCGTTATTTAGCCTATAACATGTGGGTATAATACAATGTTAGTTTTTTCATGTTGTTGGTGTATATATTCAGTCACACCTCACATCAACTGTATTAATTTTTCTATGAGCTGAAGTAGCAGCTGGAGGCCAAGCAATCAGCCTGTTCTGAACAGGCACATTTTGAATGGGCACTTCACTAGTATAACAAACAGAGTTCTCTACAGGGATCAATAATATATTAAATTACTGATGGATTCATGTGAAAAGAACTTGAATACATTGTGTTGTGACAGACAGACAGATAGTTAGACAGATAGATAGATAGATAGATAGAGGAGAGGAAATAGAAAAGGAAAAAGAATAAAACGGCCCTGGTTGGCAGCTTCTTAGCTTCTACATCTTGCTCAATAAAACAAGTGGGGCAAGAAAAGGATATAAGCTGTAAGTAGAGGGTGAGGACATGTCGACTTGTATACAACCGTTTATAACTGCAGTCGGACTGATAATGTTTTTTGAGGTTGAGACTATAGTGATATTGGAAAACATAAGAAAACACTTTTGATAATGAAATGTTTAAAAAAAATCTTCAAAGATTTCTTTACAGTCATTTCTCATTACTTATAAGCTGACATATACACCAATACTGATCTGTAATAAGCTAAATTAGCCAATAATATTGATCATGCTAATATATCAGTCACGCTGTAGTGGACAAAACATCAGCATCCTCGGAAAATTAGAAGGTTATAATGTTCACCCGGTACTTAGTGTATAATGTCCAGACAGGCTCTTGTGTGTTGTTATAGTATAAGATTGTTTTTAATATAAAGTATTTAGCCTTGGGAGATGACAATAATTTCAATAATATGTAAAATTGCATAGACGGCTGTGATGTGAATTCAAACATTCAAAGGTTTGCTGACCTTTTGAATAGGAGAAGTTTAAATATACATATCTTCCATAGTAAAGGCACGCGTGGGTAAATCTGCTTTGCCATGCTGATAGTGAAGACAAACACAGTATGTGAGAGAGCTTTCATTAAACAGGACAAGAGAGAAATGGTAAGGCGAGTAATTCATCTTTGCAGTCAAGATGTGTAGGTCATCCATCTGCCCTCTACACAGGAGTGTCACCATCAAATATTTGAACGGAGCAGAGGAAAGGAGAGGGGAGGATGACATGGAGATGGATGGAGCAATAGAGAGACAGAGGGAGAGGAAAATGAGGAAAGCGAGATTTAAACAACCATGGGCACAAAGAGAAGTGTTGGCTATCTGATTCCATCTATTCCAACTATCAGCTTATTGATTCTTTTTCTTATTGAATCCTGGATTCAATTCTGCTCATATTGTTGAAGTAAAAAAAGAAACCAAAACATGAAAAAAAAACCTTTCACACAAATTTTCTGCAAATTTAGGCTGCTACAAATAACAAGTTGATTTGTGAAGGTAACATTACAGAACAAACTGAACATTTTCTATCTTGTTATGCAAAGGTTCACTGTTACACTTATGTTTACTTGAGCAAGAAATGTTCGTATGATCTGATCCTAGGCCACTGCAACATGACAGGTGAAGTGAAAAATGCTTCATGCATCAATGCTTTGTTAAGTTAGATTTGACTTAGATTGACTTCATTAGCATTCAATATTTTGTATGAAGGATTACGATTTTCTGCATTACTACTGTTTATGGTTGTGACTGTATGCTAACCTGTGAACACCATACACCTGTGTTGACACATAACGCAATTGGTGGAGTAGATTAAGTTCAGTTTCACTAACTGATTAGAAGACTTGAAAAGCATGTTTTTTAATTAATCAGAATCAGCTTTATTAGCCGAGTATGTTTACGCATACAAGGAATTTGACACCGGTTTCTAGTGGCTGTCAATGTACTTTCACAACAATGTTCAGGAGATACAGATGGACATACAGCCAAAACATGGACAGCAAAGCTGAACAGAGATATGTGAATATAAAAATATGACTATTATGTACAAGCAAGTAGGTGAAAAAAATAGATATAGAAATTTCCTGAGCTGGTGCAGGAAGTTCATTCTCTGCTGGGCCTTTTTGATGACTGGGTTGATGTTGGACTCCCACCTCAGGCCAATGACCGTTGTGTTCTCTGCAAATTTCGGGAGTTGAACAGACGGGTCTCCTGAGGGGCAGTCGTTAGTGTAGAGGGAGAAGAGCAGTGGGGAGAGCACACATCCCTGAGAGGCACCAGTGCTGACTGTCCGGGTGCTGGATGTGATTTTCCCCAGTCTCACCTGCTACTTCCTGTCTGTCAGGACGTTTGTGATCCACTCACAGGTGGAGGCGGGCACAGTGAGCTGGGTTGAGTTTGGTAAGGAGGACTTCTGGGATAAACGCTGAGGTGAAGTCCACAGACTAGATCCTTGTGTACGTCCCTGGAGAGTTGAGTTGTTGCAGGGTGTAGTGCAGTCCCAAGTTGACTGGATCATCTGCTGATCTGTTTGCCTGGTAAGCAAACTGCAGGGGGTCCAGCAGGGGCCTGGGTTGTCCTTGAGGTGGTCAGTCTCTTGAAGGACTTATGACCACAGACGTCAGAGCGACGAGCCTGTAGTCATTCAGTCCTGTGATGGAGGGTTTCTTGGGGACCGGGATGATTGTGGAGCGTTTGAAGCAGGAGGGGACTTCACACAGCTCCAGTGATCTGTTGAAGATCTGAGTGAAGATGGGAGAAGAGGGAGCATCTCATAATTGATTAATGATTAAGCATCATTAATCAATTTTGGGTTACGGAGGAGTAGAAAAACATCAACACAAACTGACAGATAAACAGCTGCCACATTTCACAAGTTTTCATGTTCGCAAACACCCAGACACACAGAAACACAAGCACTTCTTTGTTGTGGTGTTCTGGCCTCCTGACAAATCTAACAATCACTCACTTTTGGCGGTGTTTTGATTTTTTTAAAAAGTAACTGAATAAAATAAAGAAGACAGGATGGTGAGAGGGGTAGAAAAGTTGACACTGAGAAAAGGAGGAAAAGAGTGTATGGACTGTGTATGAACTTCGGAGTGAGCGTGTTTGTGTGTCTCAGGGCTTCACATGCATCCACGAGGAAGCTGTAAACAGTAAACAGGCTGGAGGGCTGAGTGTTTCTCATCAAACACAAACTATTGATCTGAGCCACAAGTCAGATATCACATATCGGATCATGGCTGGGAATTAGCATCCTGTCTTTCCTTTCTTCTTTCTCTCCTACGTCTCACACACTTCTCTGTCTTTCATGCAGTGTTTGTTAAGTCAGATCAATAGGGAATGGAAACAAACAAAGCAAGAAAACAAATGTTTCTGACTCACACATATTGGTTTAGATAACTTCTGAAGAAACTGTGTTGACTTACATGCATCCACTGGAGAATATATTAATTGTAAATCAACTGCATTAAGACAGAATCCAGACATCGTCCACCCATACCAAAACAGTCAATTATAAATTAGGGATGACCTGAGCTGATCTGCTGGGTATAAACCAATCAGGGCATTTTAGATAAATTGGTGTATCATCAATCCTGCTGTTATCTTTCTCTAGATTCAGATTTGTGTCTCTAGAAACACTCTGAAAATGGAGGAAAAACCAATCTACTATGAATCATAGTGAATGAAAGACTGAACAAGAAGGTTGCACAAAAACATTGGTATGACAGAACATTTTACTAGTGTGATCAAGACAGTTCTTTCATCTCTAAATGTTACTTGAACTTCTTAAACTTCTTAAATAAATTTGAAAGTGGCATGCATCATTTCCACTCCCAAGCTACAATGATGTGTTTGCATTATTCAGTAGTCATCAGTTTGTTTCACAGTCGATGTCACAATAAAATGGATCAGTGCTGAGACTTCAGATAGATAGACAGAGAGATAAATAGATGGACAGATACAAGCATGTATATACACGTACATACAGTAAATAGATTCATAGCACAGCAGACAAGGCTGCTTCAAAAAGATAGACAAGAAAGTTTTTGTCATTTCTGAAATCAAGGACACATTCATATTCATGAATACATCATCTCTGAGCCACTCAGCAGTTTTCACACACACACACACACACACACACACACACACACACACACACTGGATTATATACAATCACACAGTTCTACGGACTGCCTCGTTTTTGTCAAATATGAGATACCTGCAGGTGAAAACCTGAGGATGGTGATTATAATAGTTTGTTAAACAAAGAAGCTTGTATTTGAAACACAGTTAGCAACAAAAACAGCACCAACACAGCAGAAGTGGAAGAGGAAACTAGTGACCAGCAGTGAGCTACTCACCAGTCTTTGGATCAAAATAAAGTTACCACCTCACCAGTCTCTAAAAAAAACTCTTAGCAACTCAGCAATCCATCTGAATAGAGTTACTCACCAGTCTTCTCAGGCTCATGTGGTTTACTGAGATCCTGACCAGGAAAACAGTAACACGGTTCATCACATTTCACTGAGATCACCTCAGACAGAAAGCTCTGCAACTTAAACTATAAAAACACACAAAAAACATGGTTAATGAAGTCTTCATATCTAAATAGTTTGCATGACAACACAAGGAACCTTGAAATAACAGCATAAAATATTACAGGTGTACTGATGAGGCTTCTAGCGTCTCTTAGCAAACTTAATGAAGCAGAGTTTCATGTGTTTTTATATACAGGCATGTAACACATGAAGTGGTGAGATGAGGAAGAAGGTGAGGAGAAGATTTGCTGAGACAGGATTGGTCATTTATCTTCTATGAACAGATGTGTCCATTAGGCAGCCATATAGACACACCATTAGACAGCGAGATGCCCAGTGACATTCTATTATTCACTGCAGCACAAACCTAATGCCATGCAAAACGCAAGATGGACTTCTTCAGAATGTAATTTAACAGTATAAATCTCATTTCAGGTAAGTGAGGGGTAAGAAATTGTTTGGACTCGTTAAAAAAAGAAATCAAATTACACAATCCCTCCAAGAGGAATAACGAAAACTGAGATGATTATGTAAATTCTACCTGTGAGGTGATGCTGACAAGTTTTGCCAGTGTGACACTATGAATATACATAAACATGCCTGCATACTTTTTACAAAAACAAAAGGCTCAGCAACAGTACCAAATTTAAATTCAAATCCATCATTCCTACCCTTTCACCTCTTTGATAGCACTGCTAATGTTGCTTAATGAAATTTGTCGACAAAGGAACAACACTCGGTCCTGTGTTAAACATACTGAATTAGCTGTATAGGGGAGAGAAACCCCAAGAGATAGATGACCTCCCCCACTTACTGTCAGCACACTGAAAACATGAGAAAATCTTTTATGTTTTCTCTCTCTCTTTGACAGTCAGAATTAATGAAAGGCTGTTTTAACAAGTATTTATTTCATACAAAAAGAGAGGACAGAATATCTCAGCATCTGCCCTTACTTTTCATTCTCTGTCCTTTCTATACATACAGCGTTTTTGGCAATTGTATGCATGCAGCTTTGTGCTTAGACAATAATTCTTTGAAGTCTCCCTCCAGTCAAAAATGTGTTTTTCTTCTGGATGTTTGGGCTTCACTGTGCAGAATGATGTATCTGCAGAGTTTGACACTAGAAAGCTGTTTTCACATTCATCTGTGGAAAGTTTCTGTGTGCTCACTTCAAATCTGAGTTAAAGGCGTGTACGCACAAGATGATTTATGACATCACCACGAGTTTGGAGCCAATCGAGGGCCGGTATACAACTTACAGAAGTGTAATGTGGAAACTTGAAACTCTGAGAATGGACAGTGAAGTGGGAGACGTCTTGTTTAAATAGGTTAAATGTCTGAAGTGAAAGATGTGGATACCCTCAAGGAGCACATATTACTTTGCGGATTTTTACCAAGGTAACTGAACATTTTTTTTGTGGAAAAACATGTCAGACACAATTTATTATTCCAAGTAGAGGATTTTTATTCATCCTGGAGGGGATCCTTAAACTTTTTGTCACAGTGAAGGTAACATGGGCAGAGAATAGTGGATGCAAGAGCAGAGAAGTGACACAAAAAAGAAGAGTAAACTTGCTTAAAAGACACACTGTCCCGGTGTCTGTTATGATTAAAACAAACTATTTTTAATTACATCTCTTAAAAAGCGTGAAGGAATTACACACTTAGAGAAGCCAAGGAATGTGTGAGAAAAAGTAATTAGACAAAAGAATATGAGTTTGAGACAAACAGGGACAAAAACAGAAGGGACATCTCACCTTTGAAGAGTAGGTGTGGACATCAAATCCACAGACAGGGCTGGATATGGGCAGGGAGCACAGCCTACATATCCCATGAGCAACAGCTGCTGGTCCAAGTTTACTGCTGAGGGCTTCAAACTGACAGGGGGAGATTAAGAGGGAGAGAAAGCGTAACAACCGGGGTGGGACTTAACACAGTCACTAATAAAATATATACAACAATAGTAATCAGTTGGCTGTTATTCTCACTATTATGTGTCTGCAAAACCATGTTAATAAAGAAAACTCTTAGCAGGGTTTTCATTTTCTCTCTGGATAATGGTGGAAACATATGTTGTCTATTTAAATTGACCATGTCAAATAGCAGAAATCCTGTAATCCTGCATGGTTGGTGTAGAGCTGCGTCACTGCCTGCACTGACCAACAGAGGGCAGAAATAATCAGAAACAATGCTGCTTAATGTAGCTTTTAAAGTACAATCCATGACCCAAATGCAAACAAAAAGGTAATTTGGTCTTTGAAAACACACACACACACACATTAGAAAAGAATTAATTAAAGTGTTTGTTTACTGATGATCTTAATAGGTTTGTTTAAATAAGTAATGCTTATAAAAAAGAGGATTAAAACAAACCTATGTTTTTATTACGATCAATTAAATTAATTTCAGCACAAAAAATACACATTTTTCATTTAGATGTTGAACAACTACAAATTTATTTGTTAACATTACATATTATTTGTTGCATAATGCCTTCATACAATTCATAATTACTTTGTTTTCTGTAGTTTCTGTAACGTCATAATATATCATTTGCTGATGTTACCTGTTGGTTGGCGGCTTGTGATTGGTGCAGATGGCTGTCTGGTATTCATGGATGACATACTTCATGAGCAGGACATCGCACCTGCAGACAGAGATCCTTAATGGTATCTGGACCTGCGTATGATGAGAAGGGACAAAGAATAAAAATTACATTTACAGAAAAAAAAAAACCCCACAATCATTAGAGTTTCTTGGATCCATGTTCTTACCTGGGAACTGTAAATTACCTCTGCTGATTACACAGTCAAACCTTGGAAACTATTAAATGCAGAGTGCACGGGGTCAAGTTCACATTCACCTCCTCTCTCGACTTGTCTGGCTGCGTTCAATAGATCTGTGCTGTTTAATCTACAGCCTGGGGATTGTCTGTGTGAAAGTCAGCATGTCTTATGCTAAAGTCAGCTTCAAATGGGATGAACAAGGGTAATTTTTTAAAGCTGACATGGAAGACTTAACATAGAAAAGCACAGAGTACAATGTAGTTGCAACTTTCATCTTCAGCTGGAGTCATGGGAAGAATCCTCATGAAGCCCAGTTAAATATGAACAAACAATCATACAGAAAGCTGGTGAAACAAGAATAATGAGATGTTTCTGTATTAGAGAAACATAATGGGGACTTCTTTCAGAGCATTGACCCCCATCTTCCTCCACATCAATCTCCATGGTGATGTCATGATTGTGGCCCTGAGGCACAGCTGGCTTATGTTCAAGGTGACAAGAGATCAAAGCAGCTCATTGACTCTGAGCATTATGTCATTTCACACTAGACTAACAGCACAAACTGACTTTCAGATGACAGATGGAGGAACAGGAAACAAATGAAGGGGAAAAAAGTTTTGAAACTGTGAGTTTTTTTTAGTAAAAATGTCAAAGTGAAAGAGAGTATAAAGTGTGGGAGGGCACACACGCTCGCCTCTTTTTAATTTCTCCTAAGAATTAACTGGTTTTCTTGTGTTTATACAATAAAGATAGAAGTGGATCATGAAGTAGCTCTTTCTGGCTGCTCTGAAGATATTATGCTGCTACCTTTTAATGTTTAGAAAACTCTTATGTTATGATGAATGATACAGACAAAAGACTCATTTTTGAAGAATTGGAAATCCGCTTGCCTTCCTGTTTTTAAACCGGCTGCATGAAATGACTTCCTCACTACATGTGGAGGAAATTTGGTCCAGCAGAGGTGGAGTCAATGGAACATGGACTGTAAATACTAACAAGGGTAGATCACTGTCTCTCACCTTGTTCTGTAAAGACTGTGAATATTATAGGCAACTGTGTTAAACTGACTGCCTAGCTTTTCGTTGTCTTTTTTTCTTTCTCTCTTTCTCTTGCTTTCTGTTTGTGGGTAGAATGATCTAGTACCTAATTCACTGGATGTAAATGTTTTGAAAAACCTTAAATAAAATTGTCCTTCCCCGAAAAAACCTGTGTTGTGAATTGTCACATCTACAAGACTTCAAAAGAAGAGACTCAAGGTACTTTGCTGAAAAATAGGACGGAGATGTAAACTGAGGCAGGATGACATGACACACGTATCATTTATTATATTTATTTATGTAGATTTAAATTGAAAGTAATAGCACTGGCTATCTTCATGTATGTATGTGTGTTTTTAACTTTTGTGACTTGTGTAGAGATCCAACCTTGGTGCTATGTGTAAATCATTAGCATGTGGCTGCAAACTTCACAGGACGAGAGTGGCCTTGTCTCCATTAGGGGCCTAATGGGTTGTTTTTGAGACACAGCTGGTGTCTGATGTAAACATCAACCAGTTTCTCAGTTGAACACAGCAGTGCTGTTAAATCACACTAGTAGGTTGGCCAGAGACTCAGGAGTGACACCTTTTTTCCCCCTAATCCTCTCAGAATAACCACGTTATCTCCTTCTTTCCTGCTTTGTCTCTGAATTCTAAATCTTTCAGTTAAGTACATGTTAAATAGATAAAATCAACATGCATCATTAAGTGAAGGTCTGCACACACACACACACACACACACACACACACACACACACACACACACACACACACACACACACACACACACACACACACACATCTTTACAGCACAGCTTTGCATCACTGAAGCTGCTAGAGTGACTATTTTTGGTCACTATATATTTTGGCTTCACACAGGGACTCTGAAAGATATATTACTACTGCAGAATAAAGATAGGAAAAATGTTAGGAAGTGACAGAAGGAAAATGAGACCCACACACATACAATAAAGGTGTCAAATCTTATTTATGTACATTCAAAGAAACAGATCCACTGGGAATGAACACCTGGTCATTTCCTCCCTCTCTCTCTCTTTGTGTGAAATAAAGTTGTAGCTGTGAAGTCCCTAAACTTCACACAAGCAAAACCACTTATCAGTACATGTCATCTTTTCTCCAACGTGGCGACGTGATACGTCAACCTTTCTCGTGATGTTTTGGTTTGTTAATTTGAGGCTTGGCCTTACCTCCATCTATCAGCGCTCAGCGTTACCTGTCTGATTTCTTGTCACTTTAAAGTGACATTTTCACTGTGAGAAATAAGTGGGGTGACAGAAGGAAAGATAACGAAAGAGGGAGGTTTAAAGGAGATTTAAGGTGAATATATGAGTGAGTGGTATGCACAAACACACACTTGCATAGCTTAGAGACAAATACCAATATGTTAAAATAATTATATCAGATTGAGCGGCATTATGAATCCAAAACCTCTCCTTGTTGCCATGGATCAAATAATAAAAGGTGATAAATGAAGCCATAGGAAGTAAAATAACCCATAAAGGAAGGCTGTGGAATGAAATGGCTGCCTGACTGAACCACTATAGTAGCAGGAGATGCAGTGACACTGATAAGAGGGAAGGATGACGGCAGAGGTCAAGAGAGGAGACAGGAGTGGGAAGGAAGGGGAAAGGAGATGAAAGAAGCTGCTCTGAAGAATGATAACTAAGTGTGAAGAGGATGCTGCAGAAGGGAGAGTTTGATCCATTTAAAACTAGAGTGAGCATTACAGACTCATTAATTAACCAATCAATTGTAATGCAGGGATCACTCCACCACACTCAGCCAACTTACACGTTCTGCATTTCCTCATTCTCCTCCTTCTTCCTCACCCACCATTCATCTGTCAACTTTCTGTCTGTATGTTTCTTCTTTTTACTTACCCATCCAGAAAATATCATTGAATTAATTTGACAGCATCCCACATCTCAATCTGGAACACCTCAGTATGTCTTGAATCAGTCTATATTACTTTATGTTATAATAACAGACTTCAGATAGATTTTCAGAAAATATGATGGTTACTGTTATAATTCTGCTCAAGTTTTGAATCAAACAGGTCCCTGCGTCTAATAAATGAGAGAAAAAAGCTGCTAAATAAATGAGGTGGAAAGGATTTAAGTGTGAAATGAATGTGATGATGCTTCATCAGATGCTTGTTGTTAAACGACTGTGAAAAGACAGACTGCGCTTTGAGTGACTCACCTGATTAAAGAGGCAGCATGTCAGTGAAAAGACGTTAAAGCGTGTTATATGAGAGTGTCTGGATCGCCATGGTGAAATGCTTTGGATTGACACCGCTCAGGGTGTGACACAGGGGATTGTTTTGGTAAAATTACACTGAGTTACAAAAATTCTCTACCTGAGTAGACAAAGTGAAGTGTAGGGAGGTGTAACAAATTAAAAAAGAAGATTAACTCTGACCCTAATTTATCAAACCTTCCTAGAAAAGAGTCCACGTTCAGTCTCTGAGTTTGGTTTATGAAACCACTGCATAAAATCGAACTGATTTGATTGCACATTATGGCCTGTTAAAAGAAAGCTTATGCAGCAAACCAATGCTTCAGTACATTTAAAACTGAATTCAATATTATGTATTTTCAATACTTCCACGTGTAGTACAAGGCAGTCTTTTTGTAATGAGAAAATACATTTTCCAAGCAAATGTGAGACTGACCACAGGGCTACGAGCAGCATGAAATTGATAAAATGCAGCTTTTTCCAGGTGAAATGAGCACACACACACACGAATGCACTATATTTGGATAAATGTGCACCATTGAGATAATCAAGAAGAAAGACGATGCGTCTAAACTACCAAATAGCTTTACTCAGACATGAACATCTGAAATTCATGTTTTAATTGGAAAGCTAAATTCAGTTTTAACTTTTAATTTGTGTAGAACTATTGAGAAATCCAGCTTCATCGTCTTCCAGCTATTGACCATAAAAATACACGTGCAGGAGAGTGTTAGTATGTAAATAAAGTAAAAAGTCAGTATGATGAATACAAATGAAGGGCTGCTAGACTGCTGGTATGTTTTAAGGTCTTGCACATGCACCTCCCTTGATGTATTGAAAACCTTTATTAGTGTGGGTTTAAAATACAGTGTATATAGAAGTTATTTAGTATATAGTGCTGTTAAGGCTTCTTTTTTATGCTGGAAAAATAAAAATGGCAGAGTGGAGCGTTTGGTGTAATGTATCATGTATTTTCGAGGGATGCAGGACTACAAATATGGGTAGAGGGAATGGAGATTTATGCAAATTATTGCTGATTGATTGCAGTGGTAAATGTAATTACATCTGTAATTTAATATCTCCACAAAAAAAAAAGAAAGAAAACATGAAATTCATGACGGCATTGGAAAGATGATCACTGTGGTAGAAATTGTGTCGATAGCTTCATCTGACAGTCCAGGAGATTTGACTCGAAGGTAGTGGCGGTGGAGCCAGATGGGACATAACTTTCATAACTGTCTTTATTGGGCACATTTAGACAGAGAAAAAGCGACAGATAGAGAAACAGACAACAGTAAAAGTAATACTACATAGTACAACTACAATAAAAACTACATCAATACCTGCAGAGAAGAAAAATGCATAAAAGTGCACTTTATGGGAGCTCTCCATTCAGCACCACAAAACCATCACTCAAACAAAAAGACCATCAATGCAATAACTATTGTTTTTCACATTCCTGCCTTATTGCCATCCCCCAGCTGCTTTCAACTATATTATGTATTTTGACATGAAGCAGCTCAAAGCAGACCCGGCTCAGTATATTATGACTGAATTGGCCAATCACGCACATAATCTGAAACTTTCATCATATTTATGACGATTTCATGTAAACAAACAGACGTTGGCACAGACAGAGTCAGCACCGTCATTAAATCATAATCTAAATCAGTATGGCAGATTACCTTTCAAGGCAGCTGGATTCGCAAGATCCCGAGATCACACGAGAATCCATCTTGTCAGGCTTCAAGTTATGCATTTGTGTCCGAAACATCGGTGGTTCAGACCAATCAGCGTCACGAATCCAGCTGCCTCGCAAGGTAAGACAGTGATAGACAGACGGTTCATCCAATCACCTGCCGAGAATTTCGCCTGCCCTTTTCCAAACAGTTTCCATGGACGACTTCTCAGATGGTTCTGTGTAACAAACCATCTGGCGCGTCAGGTTATATGGAAGATGCTCATTAGTCACATTAGTGCTCTTCCTACAAACACACTTGTTTGTCACAGACTCCAGGTGTTTCAAAACCTGATTTGAAAGAATCCCCATTTAATTGCTGCAACACTTCCAACTAGGCTTAAGACAGAAAAATAACATCACAACCTGAGCCTAAAAATGTCCTTACAAGAAAGGTTAAGTGGGAATCACCTCTCCCTCCCTAACTGCAGTCATGTTTTTCTTCCTTTATTTCACACCAAATGTGCCTCCAAACAAATAGTGAGAGGAAAAGAAGAGGATAAGATGAAACACTCTTCCTGCGTCCTCTAATACTGGACAGAGGCCAGCAGTGATTGGATAATAAAGATAATCAGAGTCCAAGAACAGGCCACTTTGCCAACAAGCCCTTACTGAGATGAAGGTGGCCTCTAATTAATTGCTACAGAGCTGGACATGGGTCAGTGGGATGTATTTCACACACAGTGTGTATTCTTGTACTTCTGTCTTAATGAGAAACACGTTTAGTTTGTTTGGTTTTAGACTTTCAGAGTCAGGACATTTGTCTGATCTTAAGTGACCTTGGCCACTTTTACTTTTTCAGCTTTAAAGTTAAGAAAAAAGCCTTAATGATAGTAGATGTAAGTGTTGTGTTTGATCATTTCCCTCCATTGTTTGCTCTCCAAAATCTGTTGTTCCTAATAGCTAATAAACATAAAATGAAACAAATCAGAGCTTCACCAACCATTCCCAACAGATACATTTCTGACTAGACTAGACTGTTATTAGAAAAAATTATCATCATTTTCAGGCTTTGATAAACAAATAAAAAAGGTGTTTCTCTGTTTTACCTGGGGGGCTACAGAGAAAAACAAGAGATGGGGAGCGAGAGAGCAGAAAGACAAACAGATCCGGAGGAGATAATATCTCCTTCTCGCTCTGCTTTGTCATCGTTCCTCCGGGTCTGACTGTTTGGCCTGTGAAAGGCAGTGGAGCGAGGGACGGCAGAGAGGAATGATGGAGGGACGAAAGCACAGAGACAGCCTCTGGGAGGAGGCAGTGATAGAACAAATTTTATATCCAGAAAATTAATTATTGAACATGACCACATTTGTTCAATCCTGTGGCCACAAAACATGGTAACACACTAGAGTGGATGTGATTGAGGAATGGGCAAGATAAACAAGCTATTTTCATTTTGATTATGAATAAAGCTGAGTGACAGAGTGTGTTTTCCTCTCAACTGTTACGTGTATTTTGTAATTCTTTGGAAATGGGTGCACTCACTAAAACCATAAAATTAAATATAATCACTTTATTTCATATCAAATGAAAATCAAGTGGGCTTCGTTAAGGAATGATCATCTGCAGATAAGATGAGAAGTGTAATTGTATTTAAAGTGGAAAAGTGCATGGGGTTTTATTCAGGGTCGAACTATCACATATAAGCACAAAGAAAGAGTGTGTACTTTCCTTCTTATATTTGCCATTATCCTTGAGCCACTGGCCACATATTAACATCAGGAGTATTAAAACAGACATGAAAAGCATAACAGCATAATATTCATGGATGATATATTATCGGTCTCAAGAAACTCAGAAATTGCCATTTCAGCAAAATGTTTTCAGATCAATACTTTCTTTCAGACGTCCAGCTGTAAAATAAGACTAAATCTAAGGCAATAAATGATCCTCCAGCGTTGTCTATTTAAACAAATTACATCAAGCGTAGTATTCAACTCATAACAGACACTGAGAAATAAAGCCAACCTTACATCTACACACAGTATTATTCGTAGCATTCAGGGCCTGCTACATAAATAAGGGAAACTGAATGTATCCCTTTAAATAGCATTAACTTGGCAAACAACAGTCACAGCAGTGGTGGGACTCATCACTCACAACGATGAGTCAGAGTACAGGCAGGAGGTGGAACAACTGGAGGCTTGGTGCAGAGCAAACAACCTCTGCTTCAATGTGAAGAAAACAAAGGATGATGATTGTGGGCTGAAAACAAAAGGAAGATGATTGGGGACTTCAGGAAGAGCAGCAACACCCCCCTTCCCCTCTACATCAGAGGAGCAGCTGTTAAGGTGGTCTCCAGCTTCAAATACCTGGGGGTGCACATTGCTGACAACCTCACCTACCTAGCAAAAATACAGCCAGCATAGTAAAGAAAGCCCACCAATGCCTCCACTTCCTGAGGAGGCTGAAGCACGCTGGCCTCTGCATCTCAGTCCTTACTTCCTTCTACAGGTGTGTAGTAGAGAGTGTCTTCACTTCAGGCATCACCATAGTTAGATGTCAAAAAGTGGACTCAGCTGAAGGAGACTGCTGTTTGCTTCCCGTTACCAACCAGAAGTCGGTAAATTTAAAAAAAAAAAACTGTAACAATTGTTGTGGTGTTTACTGTTGCCATGATGAAGAAGGTAGCGTAACTTTAATGGAGGAGCAACCATGTTTCAAGTGATCACTTTAATCCAAACCATGATCTTTTCCTAACTCTGACCAAGTGTTTTTTGTGCCTAAACCTAACCAGACCTTAACCACAGCGTTGTCACAACATAAATCATTTTTAATCAGTTTTTAATAGTGATTTGTAACAGTTTTGGAAAGCGGTATATTACGCTCCTATGTGTCGTTCTGGAGTGCAGGTACAATCGACTTATGTGGAGAGGGAGAAGGAGAAACAGACTCTTTTTAATTGCATATAGTTGTACGTTGTCAAGGACATCAGGAGATTCTGACTTTCGAGATCAGATTCATATCACCGGCCATTTTCACTCTCACAGTTAACAAAAGTTACTTACCACACTCCAGAGCACCTGGCTTTGAAGGGTAGAAAAGTCTAGAAATGCATCAGAGCTTCATATTTATAAAGTGTAAGCTAAGGCATTAGATTTGGCAGCCACTTTATGCCATATTTCACTTCATCCTATTATGTTACCATGATAAGAACAGACCACAGTGCGACAGCTCTAGGTGAAAGACAGAACCCTGCAGATTTCCAGTCATGTATATCAAGACTCTAATGATTGTTTTGCCTCAAATTGTCAAGATGGGAATCTAAAATGTAACAAATTAGCAATGTGGGCACACTGGCACAAATTAGGACTGCGGTTCTCAGCAGGTCCAGCAGCTTACAGTGGAGTAGGTGGAGGTAGAGATGGTGTTGATATAAATACTGAGAAAAATGCATCCAAACACACAAATGTCTTAAATAAAGAAAAAATGTAGCTGTATCCTGTATTGATTTTACAGTTCACTGATAGACAGATTCAAATGTAAGTTTTACACACAAACCAAACCTGCCCATACAATATTGATTTGTGTAACAGTAATCAGATATCATGCTCATCAATAATATCCTAACTGATCAAATTTTCTTTCAAATAATCAGGTTTAGTTAGCCTATAATGAATGCAAACTCCTATAAATCTAATTTGAGCTACTTTTACTCGCAAAAATGAAATGCAAACTATGTTTGGGGTAGAATGCATACAACCTGTATCTGAAAAACACACACACGCACACACAAAAATAACGTCAATCTGTTCCTATGAGGGAAAATGAATGGATCTGTCTACACAGCAGTCAATGGCTAATCATATGACTTAAACACCAAAATGTTTTCTTGTATCAACTGAACAAATTAATTAGATTAACACAAAGGAACTTCCCTATAGGCACTTGAAGATAATAGAGCTAAATATGTAAAAGAAATTAAATCATCAGATCAACAATAAGGTACATGTTACTTCGACAATATGCATTATAGACATTTAAATTAAACATATCTACCATTGAATGAGAGCATGTATGCCTACAAAACCAAGCCCGCATTTTAATGACACAAGGTCAGAGGGAAGGACACAATACTTCCTTATCGTCAACCAACTGAATGGGTATTTCTTAAAAAACTGTAAAGCTAAGCAGAGTCTTTTCTACAAAGCAGGTCGGTCAAGGTTGTGCTGATTTGATGGTGGATTTGACCATTTAAAATATTTATAAAAAAGACATGAGTTGAACCTGTGATTCTGTGTGTGGTATGTGAGCTAAAGACTGCCTGAGGCAGGGTTAACTTAGGGTTAACTTGTGCATTTGAGTGTGTGCGTGTGTGTGCGTGGGTGTGGTCGTGCATGCATGTGAGTAGGAGGGTTATATCTTTCCTATCGCACAGTCAGCTTTGATATCAGCTAAACTCTAAATCCCAGAGAGAAAGCACATTGACTTCAGAGAGAAACAACTGACTCTCAGCTGCTGACAGACAAGGTTGAAGTGTTACTTTTACCTTTAGTTAAATGACAATGAAAAATTCAATGACAGAATACAAATGACTGACAGCGTTAGAAAGTGCTTAAGGTGCCTGACTGCAGCTGGTCTGGCTTTGTCATTATAGTAAACTTAATTACTTAATTCAATGTGAATACACAGCTTATTTCCTACCTACATGAACAGTACTCTCTGTATGTAAACACTGTTATATTAGTAATTCACCACCCTTAAAATATTATTTCATTTCTTACCATGTTAAATTTCTATCCAATCTCTCATTAAAGGAAACTGCTTTTTTTTTCTTTTTTTTTTTAGGAAATTCCTTAAACAACATTTAAGGATATATGGGTGAAGCTGGGGTAAAAGTTCCTGTCCACTAACTGAAAAGACCCAAAGTTTTGGTTACCACTCTTGATCTGTGTTTTTCTAGCAACTGAGTGGCATTAGCTTTCTACATTGGAAGGGTGCCCTCCTTTATCATAAGTTAATGCTAACATGACAGTGGAGGTGAGCCACTTCATTAGAAAAAAAAACAAACGACTTTTATTAAATAAAACCTTGTTTTTTTAGGGAAAAGAACAGAGGTCCTATTTTACACAACAGATGTCATATATTTCTTGAGTGCAGCTTGATCAAAAGGCAAAACCATAAATTACCACTCATGTTTTTTGCAAAAATTGATAGAAGTTGTACGCCTCTCTGCCTGCCTATGCCTACCACCTTTACACACCACCTACTGTCTGAGTCCAATTTCTTAGTCGTATTGCCGCAGTAGTGTGCAGTGCATCCTTGATTAACATAATGCTAATCAGCACCAAAAAGAAACACAATGCCAGTGGGTTGGAGGACTGATTCTTTGGCACAGATGTAATATACCTTTTGGCTGTTGGAGTTTAACACGGCTAGAGACCATGCCTCAGTTCAGCCCTGTGTTAATTAAAGCACAACAGCGTGACTGGGAAGCCATTCTGGCTCCAGGCTGCATATTTCCTCCAGAGGTAGTGCAGAGCTTTAGGGCTGACCTCCAAACTCACTGCAGATGCACAACTGATTGAAAATCTGTGACTAGCCTGTGTCTTTTCTGTCAGCAGTTCTCTTCTCTTTTTGTTCTACCTAACCTATCAGCTAATGAACAAAATCTTTCTGCCACACATGTACATTTTTTAAAAATTGTTAAGCACTGTCTACACACCAGAGGCAGAGCTCCATCAATTCACAGATTTATTTTTGAACTGAGCTGAGTTGCTGTTGACTTTGGCTCTACTCATAAATTAAGTGCATGGGAGTACAAATAAGCTGTATTTGGAGCTTCACTGTATTTTCTGTGGCATTTACACCAAAACTGCCCCCTGACTCTATTAAACCACCCCCTCCCACACACACGCCCCTCTCTCTCTACTTTGCCAATGCCTGACATCCTCATGGTTTGAATAGAATTTAATTGACTTTATCTCCCTTGAGCAGCCTGCATGCTCAATTCACAATGGGGTATTGCTCCCCCTCCTTTTCTGTCAATTGTTTCAGTTTGTGTGTTGGTGGACACATCACTGATTATATGTGTGACAGGGTAATGTGATGTGGGTCAGAGTGTGTCTTCTTTATGTTTTTTATTTAGCTTTTATTTAACCAGAATTAAGAATATCTTTTTCAAGGGAGACCTGGTCAAGGCAGACAGCAGCATAAATAGAGCTAAAAAACAAAACAAACAAACAAAAAAAAAACCCAAGCATTGGGAACTCACATTTCAAAAGAGAAATTTCTAGAAGTAAGTCTCTTAACCAGGTAAATTAAAAACATTGACATCTTAAGGAATCTGTCTCTAATTCTTTCATTTAAAAGCATTTAACAGGATTAATTCATTGAGTTTCAAGTCATTCTGCAACATATTCCATGCCAAGGGTGCAGAATACACAAACGCCCTTTTTCCAGTATTTGTATGGGCACTTGGGACAGAAAGCATAAAGTAGTCCTGAGAAGGCAAAGAGTATGGTCCAGCACTTTTCTGCATGATAAAGACACATATGTATTATGGGAGCAGACCAAGAATTGTCTTATATATAAAGGTTTACCAATGTAAGAGCCAATGGTGGGTGAGAGAGGTGAGTCAGAGCTCTACATATCATATATAATATATGCAGAGGTATGCATGTATAAAAGATCACCATAGTCCAACACAGGTAAAAAAAGTGGCGGAAACAAGTCACTTTTTTACATTAAAAGAAAAACACAACTTATTTTGAAAATAAAAATCCAGTTTTAGCCTCAGCTTTTTCACTCATGTGGCTTAAAAGTGAGGGAGTTATCAATCAATATACCAAGATATTTATAAAAGTTAACAACTTCTATTTCACTTCAAGTGTCATCAGCATAAAAATGAACATTAGCATCGGACACATTTTGACCCAGATTACAACTAATTATTACTAAATACTGAATAAAAGTGGACCGAATACAGAGCCCTGTGGTACACCCTTGTAGGCAGATACAATATCAGAACATAGACAATCATATCTAATGCACTGAGACGTATTACTAAGGTAGTTTGAGAACCAAGCGATTGCTTGCTAGTTAGAAGTCTAAGTTTTAGTGTCTGTCTCTAGCTTAGTGTGTGTGGCACTATTTGCACCTCTATGACGCAAAGTAATAATAATAATAATAATAACGGAGACTGAAGTTGCAGGTGTTGATATTAAGTCACTGTTTTTGAATCATTAAAATCAGAGCACTAAACAAAAGGTGTAATACCTAAAAAAAAAGTTACAAACTATTAACACATTACAAAAATGGGATACATTTGTTCTTGCTTCATTTTATAGTTCATCAAGTCTGATTTAAACTGTGATGCTCACTGTTATTTTTAATCTTCTTCTCTTTCTTTCTTCGTCTTTCTTTTATAATTTCCCTTCCTTAACTTCTGAAGGAGAAGATCAAATATTATGACATCACACAGCACTAAGAGAGAGGAATTAAAATGAAGTAAGAATGAGTGGAGGGACGGAGGATGACTAGAAAATGGACATCTTAAGCCAGCTGAGCAGATATTTCTTTGAGTGCACTAATAATACTGCAGAGTATGAACAAACACAATGTTAAAATTTCAGTGATAGAAGATTTATTTCACTTCAAATTAGGGTTGATGGTAAATACTATATATCAACTTTCAATAGATTCATATCATGCTAATATCATATCATATTGTGGTATTGTTTTACAAAATTATGACATCAAAATGAATGATTCAGAGTAATTTGTAATTAAAACAAATAAATTAGTTACTGTTATTGAGTTATCTGTGTTCTCAATGTTTTGTCTGATGTATAACAGGGTGGAGATATTTCATTGCATTGTTTATTATATTAAGTGACTTTGCATACTTACATACATACCATAACATAATATGATACATGGAAAAAGCTATATTCTTATTAATATTGTGATTAATTTTACCACACTGCTCAGACCTAGCTCAGATTAATTTGATATGTTTTTGTTTTTTACAGCAAGTTTACAATGCACAGTACAAAAAGACATATCGCAATCAAAACAAGACATGAAATGAACAGCATACTGTAGCACTGAACCATATACTTTGCTCAAACACTGCAAAAATTCACATTCCTTATTTCTCTTGGACCTGGGGCAATGCAGACGGGCATAAAATGCCACATCATTTAATGTGCAATTGGACTGTTACACTTTATGACAGTAGTGGTCTCTCTGTCATCAGCCAGATTGACCGTTTATGATCACATCGTAACTGGATGCCTGGATGTGGCGACCACTGCTGACATGCCAACCAAAATCAGTTTCACCTGACAGCAACCTCGACCTCTGACTGAGAATGTACACTGACATCTGTAACTCAACAATGACGGACAATGACTGCAGCTAGGCATCTTTCTTTCATCACTCTTTCTCTGTACAGATGTCTGTGCAGTGTGTATTCTAGCTTCATCTCTGTGCCACGTGACTCTCCTGTGCTCCTCTGGACTGGCTGTGATAATGGGACATGTCCTGCCATTTGTAATCCCTGCTTTGACTGCCCTCACCAGATAATGCAGTGCAATCACAACCTCACAAATCTGTTGCCGACATACAAGAACCCAGACTGAAATTTGCCTTGCCGACAGCTCAATTGTCATCTCTGTTAACTCTTTACAATCTGTGAAAATTCAAGGAGCTACTATCATTGTATCATGATTCAAAAGTATAATTTATTGACCTTTAACAGTTTTCTTTGTTTTGCAGAAATTATTGCTGATGTATAAATTAATTCATGATCTTGTGCTGCCACCACTTAAACAATGTGTGTCATTCTGCAAGAACAAGGCTAGGGAGACCAGGGCATCAGCAAGAAGTGACTGCTCAGCTAAATTTAGGAAAACTGCTTTTGGACAATCTGCATTTTCAGTCAGAGCAGCAGATAAGTGGAACTCAATTCCCGCCTGTATCAGAGAATGCACAAGCTTCAGTATTTTTAAAACAACACTTAAAACATGGCTCAAGACAAACCAATCATGTGATCACTGATCTAAACCTTTGTATAGAACCAACTGCTTTCCAACATGGAGAGTATGTAACATATATTTTGTATGATGTCATTTTTATATGTGATGTGTTTAACTGTTTGTATTGTTTATTGTTTTTTTATATCTCCCTGCCCAGGGACCGCAGACATAAATTAGCTATACAGCTAATTGTGGCCCAACGGTTGTGTTGTGCACGGCCCCTGTTAAATAACCTAATTAAAAAAAAAAAAAATCTGCTCCCAAGGATTTTTTCTTCCTCTTGTTTCTCTGTTTGCTCCGGCTTAAAGGCCTTTTTAGGGCAACTCTCCAACCATTACAGATGAGACAGAACAGAAAATAATGCAGATGATGAGAACAAATAATAAATAAATAAATGTGAGCTTGACTTTGGAGGAAGGCTGCACAGACCTGGAGGTCACATTATATTTCACCGAACTGTAAACTGGACATGTGAATCCAGGCGGCAGCTGCGAAGAGGAAATGAGACCTCGCCTTGGACAGAGTGAATACAAAATATGTGACGTGTTTTATGAGTCCTTGCATTTTTCCTCTTTCCAATAAGCGTGTGACATTGTATGAGAATTAGTCTGTTTTCCTACTCCCTGTGAATGGGAAATGAAGTTAACGTTTGACATGGGTGACATTTTAATGACTACATGGCAGCTGCTCCAGAGATTGCTGCAGTCAGTCATACCTGGGGGACAGAGAGCAAGGACAGCCACGTGTGTCTTTGGTTGTAAGTTTGTGTAAGTGCGTGTGTGTGTGTGTGTGTGTGTGTGTGTGTGTGTGTGTGTGTGTGTGTGTAAGCCGTGTGCATGTTGCAGTTAGTGTTTCTTGGTTGAGTGTCTGCAGCAGTTAAGTGTGTAAATACGTTGCTTTACAAAGTTTCACCTAAATGGCAACAGGGGCTACAATATGTGATCATGATCAAATTGACAATATTGTTTGACATTTTAAAAAATAAGAAGATCTAGACATCATTTGATCCCTTCACTCAAAACAACATATCCTCTGCCATATGACCTTCCTCATGAAGTTCAGACTGTCTGCCTAGTTACTGATCTACAATCAGTCTTCAAGATTGATCTTGTGACGACAGTTACCTCTAAGCTTTGAAGACCTTATCTGACATCAGTTTCTCACACAAATACTGAAGCCACAACTCCTGTTCAATGCTCCATCTCTTTCTCACTCTCTCTCTCTCTCTGTACACACATGGATGAGGAAGGTTTGTCAGAGGTGTGTGTGTGTGTGTGTCCCTAACTGTTAAACCTGGACACTCAAACACACACACACACACACACACACACACACACACACACACACACACACACACTCAAACACACACATACACACACACACACGCACACACAACAACCAGATGTAGTTGCTACAGGCACCCTCAACTGAATGTCAAATCAAATGTGCTGGCCAACAGACCATCACTTTAGCAACACAATATTTAGCAGTGGCATATCACAGAGAGACTGTATACAAACGTTAAGTTGTAGGTAAGTATAATTTGTATAATACAACTTGGCTCTTATTATTGTCGAGTAACAAGCAGTCAGACAATCAGACAGGTTGTTAACAATCCAACATTATCTAATTCTTAAACATTGTAAGTTTCATTATATTTGGGCACGAATTGTAAAATGTTGCTGGTTCCTGCCCATCACGTGTCCCTGAATATTCCAGGCAAATTAAAAATGAGTAGGCACTGTGCGAGTAGATGCCAGGAGGAGGAGCATTTGGGCAGAAAACTTCATGCCAAAAACAAACCACCACAGTAGATTTGTGAATCCATATTAATTCTCTCAGCACTGCCAGTGCTTGGATTGATATAACCTCGACTGACCCAGAACACCAAGCATCCATCCTAATCATCCTCACTAAACATGGTCACAGCTGTCCTATTTTGTTGTTGTCTTTTGGATCAGATGGTGTCTCTCTGATGCTCTCTGGCACATACACATGCATTTAAATTCAGATATTGCAAGCAGACATAAACACTGTCAGAAACACACTATAAATGCAGAAAGATCTATGAACTGTGATTTTTATTAATGCAAATTAGAAAAAAAGGAAAAGATTCTCAAATTATAAATCTTCAGCCAAAAATGTCATCAACACTCTGAAATTGTGTTTGGGCGTGAATTCAAATGAGGGAAAGAGAAACTGGGCAGATGGTAACAACACTTGTTTGGTGTAATGAAGATTCAAAGCAGTGCACAAGAGGCTGATGAAACAAAGACTGGTGAGATAATAATGAGCAAACCACTTTGTTCAAGTATGTGTGAAATACATGCAAATAATTAGCGGCCTCATCTCACAGCTCTGTGGTTAAACTCTGTGTGTGTGTGTGTGTGTTTTGCTGTGGTATGTTGACTCACTATCATCAATCTGCTGGAAAATCATTTATGTTTCATCTAAGCGTCTGGATATGAAATAAACGGACATTTGTAAAGAAAAGAAATGAAGAAACACAGAGGAGTGTGGACAGCAACGAGCCAGTCGGGAGGGAGAGATTGAATAAGACTGAAATTACAATAAAAGTAAAGGGAATAATCATATACATCATCCAGGAAAAGCTAAAAAAAGATATGAATAGAAATCCTATAAGAGAGTCAAAGTAAATTTCAAAGATAATAACTAAAATCAACTGCAGTTAAGCTGTGTGTTCAGCAGGGGTAAACCAATAGGAAGCAAAAATAAATCTATTTTTACTTCTCATTTCAAAAAGACATAATTGCATTTTTCAGGTGGGAGAAATGATCATTTGCTCCAAAACTCGGGAGGACTAAGCAGTAATTGTTAACCATATTTTAGAAAATAAGCAATAAACTCCTGTGTTTCAATCAGTATTTCAATATCCATAGAACAGCAGAAGCTATGATCACACACTCAGTGGAGTCGGTAAACACTCCATGATGAACCACACTGAGGAAATGATTGGTTCAAATATACTGTGGGTTTCGTAAACTGTCTGCTTTGTGAGTACAGACTAGAATATTTTGGAGTAAAGCTGAGGCAGAAAATTAATCAGCTGTGCAAATAGGAAAAATAATTCTGTAAAACAAACCGACTGTGACAGAAAATCCCTGTTTAAACAGAAGTCCTGAGGATTAAAAGTAGGCCCGGATTATGATGAATTGATACAAGTAAGAGTCACAGGAACAACACAACCCTGATGTGTAAATAGCAAAAATACCCTTGTGAGATGCAGCATATGTTAAGAAAGATTAGTTTTTACTTTAAAGCAGTGTTAATTGATTTCCTGGCCAATGGGGATAGCAGGACAAGCTGTAAACACAATATTGGCATATTATCATTTTATAAACTTGATATGTCAGAAATGTTTGCAGATAGTTGCCTATTTACACATCCAGAAGAGCAACATTATCATTCATTTGGAGTCATATTTTCCATCTGACAAATATAATAGTTGCTAAATCACCAATATGTTCACCAGTTAGTTGCTTACTTGGCAGTCAGCCTTTTGGTGCTCCGTAGGTAGCGTTAAGTGGGTTAATCAGAGCTTTTTAGCTGAAAACAGCTGCCTGCTGTGCTTGGAAACAATGTTATGAGAGCAGAGAAAGTGAACTAAACAGTAAAGATTATAAAGCCAAAACAATGAGCTGAAATATGTTAAAACGCACCATAGAACTGACTATAGAACTGGGTGATAATTTAAGTGGTCATGTGACCCGTGTGTTAGTAGAAAAATACAGATTACTGCAGCTTTAAGAGTACTATGAGGAAAATCTTAATATAAGCAATGATGGTATAACAATGTACTTGAGCAGAACACCCTATGTCATATATAGAAATGTCATAATGTCACATTCAGTAGAAATTCATTAACATACATGCCGCTGTCTCGAGGTAAATGCTCTCTGTTATTCTGACAAGTGCTCATATTTAAACAAGTGAGAATTGGGCTGCGAATATATGTATTTTCTATGAATAGTAACATTGCAAATGGCAGAGGTTAAATACCTCATTCAAATTCTTGTGCTGTATAAGGCAGTAACATTTGAAACTTTATCTAGTGTATTATTCTTTGTAGAGACAAGCCTCACTGTACTTTTCCTTAGGAATTCTCTTTATATTCCCCATCTTCTTAACTCTCACCACAGTGAAGTCTGCTTTGATAGGAGATCCCCTATATATCAATTACAGAGTCATTATGGGAAGGAGCAAAAAGGTCTATGCATAATAGCACTAATTGTCCTCATCCCTAAATTCTGTCTTCTCTCCAGCCCTATTAATTTGTCTTTTTCCACTCAGCCACTTTTCTCACTTCTGCTGAAAGTGTAAAGGTGAATAATAACATATTCCTTTAGCCGCCAGAGTCATACAAAGAATCTCAAAAGACTTTACTGTGTAATCACTGTCAACACCTTACAGTCACCTTCTCCTCACTGAATCACATCCCCTTCTACTCAAATTACTTCTTCTGCTCTATTCTCCAATGCCGGGATCAGACTACACAAATTTAGCCCGATTTTGACACAATTTTGTCCTCGACGACAAACCTCCAGTGTCAGGCTCGATTATGAACATCAGGAATGACAAACAGACATTGTAGTGTTACATAATCAAAGAACAGTCGGACAAAAAGTCTAGCATGTCAGAATTTTTTGTATTTTTCTGCCTAGTTTGACATCTCCTACGACGTGTTCCTTGATGTTGACCAATAAGATGACAGAGTGCTCTCTGGGGCACATATGTAAACACCGACACAGAAAGCTGTCCAGCGCCTGTCCGGCTGAGCTGAGCCACATTTAGTGTCTCAGACAGCAGTGAGAACAGCAGCTCACCTACACCTCCACAAGCTGATTCAGGCAGGACAAACTGCAGTCAGTCATCAGTGACCATTCAGGTTTTACTGCCTGAATCAGCCTGTGAAGGAGGCAGGGATGAGTCGCTTCTCTCCCCGCTGTCTGAGACACTAAATACAGCTCAGCTCGACCGGACAGCCGCTAGACAGCTTTGACTTTTTGTGCTGGCGTTTACATTTGTGTACCAGAGAGCACTTCAGTTATAGTGATAATGAAACCACCTAAAATTAAAACATACCTTTGTATCCTCATTTACCAGACTATACAATTCCCAAAACCCATTCATTTTTCCCTCCATGAGACCTTCTGTTTACATAGAACAAACCTGGCAGCTAGTTACATTTATGTAGTGTTCTTGACATGTTAACACATTTGTTATTTCAAGTTCTCTTTGAAGGATAGACAGCTCATACTGTCCTCTTCATGACACCTAGGAACAGGCTCACAATTGTTTTTTCTCTCTTTTCTTTTTCTTTCTGTAACACAAGACCGCCAGAATCACAAATAGTGCCTCTGTAGCCATGATTGACAATTTCTTGACCTTCCTCCCTGACAACCTATGAACTTGTGCAAGGTCGTGAATAATGATTGATCAGGGTCATACTTGTAGTGTTGTCAGTCTCCCAACCAAGACACAGCAAAAATTTATGGCACTACGACTGCCTAATCTGACACCGTGACCATCCTGAAAGACAAAAATATTGTGTAGTCTGATCCCGGCATAAAAAGCTAGTTTTATTGTAATGATTTAGAGTAATAAATAAGTAATATAAGTATCTATGTGGCAAAGTATAAACATTTTTCATGGTTTGTGACATTCTCAATGACAATGCCAAGTTTAAAACAGAGTCAGGAAACTGAAAGCACCAAATCTTAGATCATGTCTCCATTTTCTCACACTGAAATCAAGCGTAAGTCCAGTGTCAACTTTGCTAAATGGCACATCTAACATTTCTATAACTGATGATTCCAATAAACAGGAGGCCTCCATACAACCTTCCTAAGTACCACATTTGCTGCATGAGGGTATCAGCGTAACAGTGAGAAGCATTGTAACACCTGCATGAATATGATTGGGCAGCTGATAGCCACATTTGTGAATAAGCCAGTGATTATGAAGGATGAATGAAACAGTTGATGCCAATCAGCGAATACAAGTGTGATTTTAGTGGTCTACCTGAACTAAAACTATTCTCCATTTCTTGCATAGTGATACAACCTTATTGTAGTCTACCTGTTCAATGTGTTGTCATTATATTTACTAAGTTGATCAATATGTGCTGGTCACCAATTGTCAGGACTACAAAATAATTGTATGTTGATGGAGTCACTGTGGTGTTTATTGGTGATTTCCAACTCTGCTTATCAACAATGTCTATAAACATTGGAGTAAAACTATATTTTGATGTATATTTCTGATTAATTAAGAAACTCAAAATAATAATTTATCCCACTATTATTGTTCTATTATTTAATATTGTTCTGAATCTTATGTACCTGGCACTTAAATTCATCTTAAATTATTTCAAATCAGTTTTAGCAATTTATTCCTTACTTCTTTATGAAATTGCATCTAATATAGTGTATTTAAATGTATTTATTGTCATGCAAGGTTCTCAAAGTCATCATCCTGAGAGGAAACACGACGGGACAAAAGCATGAAAAATAAATGTTGGTGGGAGACATAAGAAACAGAGAGAATCTGTGTTGCTTTGTATTGTTAAATGTGTGCACGCCTGCCAGACTGTCTGATTATTTGTCAGTTTGTATGCATGCATCACTGAGCTACTGAGAATGAAAAAGTCAGCAAGATGACAAGATTAGTGCAACTCCTCGGTAACTCTAATTTCTCAGCCATTTATTCCCTCTCTGTTACTGAAATGCAAATATTTAAAGAGCCTTAAGGATTGTATGTCTCCATGAAGCATTTATCCCTCCAAAATCCCTATCTGCTATGCATCAACAAACCCCACCATGAGACAAATGGACGCCAAGTGGCATTAGTGTTATCAGGTTAAAACACTGTAGGAGTATACATAGCATGCACGCTGTGGAGTACACATGATTGCTCAAACAAGAACATCCCTCCCACAGCTTAGTGTATCTCATAGGGCATATTTAGTTTGCCTGACTGCGATGGCTTTTGATCTGAAAAGAAAAAAAAAAACAAACAGTCAATGATGCGGCATGCAGTTGTGGTGTGCTGCTCTCCTCTATAATCAGCTTGGCTTATCAGGACCAGCAGTTCCACAGGAATTTAGAGACAGACTACAGTGATTTGTTCACCTGATTATCTGCCCTCCCCAGACCAGTGATCTGTCCCATTGAGATGAGACAAATCACGGAGAATTAGCCCCCAATTACACTCTGCAAGCAGGCTAGCCTCTCTTCATCTGTCATCCTCAATTAGATGCACAAGCAAATGTTTGAAGTTAAATACTGATTAGAGGGTTGTACTCTGAAAATGATTCCCCCTCTCCACCCACCTACACAGCAAACCCTCTATCAAATGTAGTTAATGTAGCTTTCAATGGATTTTTACTCAAAGGGCTGAGTGTTGGTGTAATTACAATCACATTGGTGTATGATCAAAGTGTGTGTGTCAGCAGCTGAATATTTCCAGCACATCACAGTTGCATGTTGTATGTGCTGCAGATGGGAGTTTGGCAAGCGGATGTGTGTAGGGCGGACCAGATACTGGCTGCTAACTTCCATTTTCTTTCACGACCCTGCTGACTGCCTCCTGTGGGCCTAATTCTATGAGCCAACACCACAGTGGGCTCCAATCTCAGAGCCCTCACCTGTAAGTACCTGTCCCTTCCTCCCGAGAGCCTGCTACCGCTAGCCAGCTACCCTACTAGCCATACCAGTCTACTGGTTTGCTAGCCAAACAGCTAACATTAGTCTACTTGCCTCCTGGCCTGCTAACGACCCTACTCCCTACCCTAACCATGTTACTGGTCGGAAGTGTTTCTCTCTTCCTCCAGCACCATGCCTCTGCAACAGCTCCCTCCACCTGAGTCAGAGGATCACTGAGCTGGAGGGGCGCATTTCAACCCTGCACCAGATCAGGAAAGATGAGCAGCACATTGTCTTAGCAACATCCAGGCAGGCTGAAAATTACATCACTCTCCCCTGGCTTGGCACTACCACCATCGGGGAGCCAGAATAATGAAAGCTCCACCAGTTTCCCTGGAAGATCCCTGGCCCAGCCAGAGGAATAAACCAAAGAACCTGCACTTCTCTACCCCCTCTGCCCCAGAGCCCTGGATTGTTGAAATAAACATCACAGAAAGTGTTCCTCTGGTGCCTGGACATCATGAGGACAGTGGAAAGGCAGACAGTCACCACCTCTCCTCCTATGTATTCATGGGAGACTCTGTACAGACTGTGGCAACAAATTTCATTGAAGGACAATAAAAGAATCTGTCTATCTATCTGTCCTATAGAAGTCCCTCACCTCAGCAATAGGTTCCATGCTCTGGAGGGGTGGCATATATCCCAGTCCACCTAGCCTTCACCTCCTGCTGCTTTTCCTGATGCCGCAGCTGCCCCTCCAGTACTCAGCCCCATTACTGCTGCCCCTGTCGTCTCTGCTCCTGCCCCGGTGTCTACTGTTCCTGTGTCTCTGCTTCACGCGTGTCTACATCCAGTTCATACACAACCAGATCCCAGCATCCTCAGTCCAGCAGATCCAATTCCAACTCTTGGACTTCATCCAGCTTCATCAGGCTTCTCTCTCTCCACAAATAGCTCAAGGCAGAGTTAACAACCCTTGGAATCCACTTCATTGACAATTTCAACCTCTTCTGGAACCGTAGTGAACACGAGATGGACATGGACTTCCCATCCTCCTCACTGTCATAGTTGACTGAGAAAGTCCATGACGCACAAGGTAATTACCTTAGAGCAAAGTCAGTTAAACCAGTTACCTTGTGTGGTTACTACAGTCTGTCATGGTCACTACAAGGTGCCTGGATTAGTTGACAAATACTCCCGAAACTCTGCCAGTTCATCCCAACATTTGCAACAGCTAACATGTGAGATTCACTGACCATCAGTTAAACTGTACTACTCATGGTATAACTGCAAGTAATCTGATCTCCATCCCAATAAATGTTCCACGTCCTGCACTAAGAAAGACTGGATGGGAAAAATGGATATGGCACTTCTCAATGTTCAATCACTAAACAATAAGACTTTTGTTATAAATAAACTCATATCGGAACATAAACTTGACTGCATGTTTTTAACAGAAACCTGATTAAATAGCGACAGACCTGCTGTTCTTATTGAGATGTCCTCTCCATGCTATAATTTTGAGCATTCTGCAATACATGGTAAAAAAGATAGTGGGATTGCCTTTATATCCGCTGACACCCTAAACTGTAGAATATCCCTATTGGTGATTTTCCTTCTTTGAACATCATGCTAAACTATGAAAATCCCTGCACTTGTTATAACAATATATAGAACCCCCCAAACAGTGTCCTATCTTTTTAGATGACTTCACCGAAATGTTGTCTATTGTCAGAACTAATTATGATATTATGGTCATAGGTTATTTAATGTGGATAATGCAGCTGACTCTAAAGCTGCTGAGCTCCTAAATGTGTTGAGCTCTATGGATTTTATTCTACATGTTAATGGGCCGACTCCAAACTGCAGTCACACATTGGATGTAATTATTACTCATGGTCTAAGGATTGATGTATCCTCTGTAATTGGCTTGCCAATCTCACACAACTACTGTATTTTTTTCTCTGCATTGTTATCATCACCTAGCTTTGTTCCTGAATGGGTTGTTAGGAAATGTTATCTTACCTCTGAAGTTGCTGAAAATTTCATAAATCATATTAATAATATAAAAACCCACAGATCCCTCCTGCCTCTTGTGATGATTTAGTCAACAGTTTTAATAATCAGCTGAAGACTACCATTACCGCTATAGCATCAGCCACACTTAAGGAGATTAAATCTAAACAGAAACCAACATGGAGAACTGGGGATATTATTAACTTAAAGAAAAACTGTAGAAAAGCTGAGCATCAATGGAAAAAAAACTAAGCTGCAAGTCCATTATGACATTTTTACAGAACACCTCATTATCTTTAACGAAGCATTAGAAATGCAAGACAAGCTGATTTCTAAAAATCATAATAATCCCAGAATGTTTTTCTCGAGTATTGACAGCCTCGTACATCCAGCTCCAAAAAGCCACTTTCATCACCCCAACATCAAAATGTGAAGAGTTTGCAGCATTTTTCAGAAACAAGATAACAAAAATCAGGTTGGATCTAAACCATGTTATACAGAATCAGCTTGAGCCCCTGCCTTTGAACACTTTCCCTCTGCCTAAGACTGTTATGAATGATTTTGCTGCTGTAAAGAAATGCTCAGGAACAAAGTCATGCAACTAAAACCCTCCACCTGCTCACTTGACCCTATCCCCACCACCTTTTTTAAGACTGTGTTTAATTGTCTAGAGGATGAAGTGCTATTGATTGTAAATCACTCCCTGCTGACTGGTATTTTCCCCCATGGCACTGAAAGCTGCTATTTTGAAAACTCTCCAAAAGAAAAGTAACCTTTCTTTTCTAAGTAAGTTTCTAGGTTCTTGAGAAATTAGTATATAAACAGCTAAATGATTATCTAAATTTCAGCTGTGTATTTGAGAAGTTTAAATCTGGCATTTGTCCTCACCCAAGCACTGAGACAGCGCTAGTTAAAGTTGTTAACTACCTGAGAATGAACATGGATGACAAGAAACTGTCAATATTAATACTTTTAGACTTAAGTGCTGCTGTTGATACAGTCGATCATGACATCCTTATTAACATAATCTGACTGGCCATTGGAGGCAACGGTAGCAATCCCGGTGGGCTGGTTGTTCTGTGGGCTGCTTGAGCAGCCCGTTATACAAAAACAAGACCAAGAGAGATGTGTCATTGGCCCACTTTGATTATGCTGGTTAAGCTGGTTGTGGTGGGCCATTTTTTAGTCCCAGTCCGTCCCTGCCAGAAGGAGAGAACACATCTCACGTGTCCTAAAGTCCCTTCATTGTTTGCCTGTCAGTTTTAGAATAGATTTTAAGGTAGATTGGACTAGCGTCTGAATACTTGTCAGACATGCTTTAAATGTATGCTCCCTCTAGATCACTCAGGTCCTCTGACACTGGCCTTTTTTTGTTCCCTGGGTGAGGACAAAGAATTACAGGGAGGTGGCATTTAATGCCTATGGTCCTCGCCTCTGGAATAGCCTGCAAGAGGAGCTGAGGGCATCACAATCTGTAAACACCTTTAAAAAAATCTTGAGACATACCTTTTTAGCCTCGCATTCTCTTAATCCATTGTATTTTAATCTAACCTCTTCTACTGTACCACACAGGTCTTTCTGTTCTACCATGGTTACGTCCACACTAATAAGTTTTCATATTAAAACAGCGTTTTAAAATGAAAATGATCTCCATCTACAAGTGTTTTAGCACTGTTTCAGAAACAATCGTCGTCCATACTAACATGCCTGAAAATGCATATCACATGATCATTCACGTACACTGGGCATGCACATGCCAGTGTAGACAGGAAGCAGATTGTCTACTATGCGGTTGGGTGCTTAGTTGCAGAAAATACTAGGGAGGAAGATCAGAAATGGTGAAAATTAAGACCAGAGCTTTCTTTGCTTGGACTGACGATGAGGTGAAACTCTTACTGAAAGTAACACAAGGATGTTGTGAGTGATAAGACCCAATCCAGACTAAAACGCAATCTCAGAGATTTCAAAATGGGGTCAGCAGTTGTTGTATTTTCACTTTAATGTTAAGCACCTTGTATTGCAATTTTGCACAAAAGGCACTACATAAATTAAGTTTGATTGATTGATAGTGATGTGCTGCAGAGGATTGATGGGTATGCCTAAATCAAATTAAAATGAAAGCGGCTTTTGCTTCCAATATGTTTGGTTTACTTCTCTTACACAAATAATATGCCAAGAATCTGTGCCTATTGATAAGCGGATTTTGGAAACAGAATCAATAACACCTAAATGATACCCAAAAATGATAAATGATATCATGAAAAGGGTTGGGCTGAGCCAATGGCTGACAGTCATCGACCACATCGTAACATTGTGATTTAAAAGCCAAAGGCAAAGTTGTGCATTTTTTAGCGACTAAGTTTGTCGCTGTCATAATGCACTGTGATTTTCAACTGTCACTGATCAATATCCGCTCACATCTGCTGGGGTGACTGACTTTTTTTTTTAATTCACATGTATATTCTGCAGTTACATCAATAATAGTATTTAAAAATAGTTTCTTAAATCAGAAGATCTGCTTAATGAGGTAGCTTTAGTATATTCTATAGGGAGGAAAAGTAAGGAAAGACCAGGTGAGTAGGTGAATGAATGGGCTGTGAATGGGCAAAAAATGCAAAAAATAGAAATAGTGATTAATATCAAATATACATACATATAAAAAGTATTAAAGAAAGTCTATAATAAATGATAATACCTTTATAGGAATAGACCATAAGACAACCCCTTGCTCATCAAAGTGACTCAGCTGCCTTGAGCCTGGTGTGAGAAACGTCTTTCTCCCATTGCGAGACAAAAAAACATCTCAGTCAGTCCCCACTTCGGGCTTTTCACAGCTCACTACCCAAGGCTGCTCCAACTGTTGAGGCTGTACTGACTTCTTTTCACCAACAATTTAACTTTTCTTCACCTCCCCACCTCTCTCTTGTCTCTTTCCATAAACATCAACCTTACCCCTTCTAATAGCCCTACTTTTTTGCCCAAGCTTTGACATGCACAGCCATGCAAATAGCATCCCACTAAACACACATAAACTGCAGAAGGAGAACTGTACCTGTTCACCCTGAGGTGAAATAAAATATTCCACTCTAGTGGGATTAAAAATATACACACACAGGTCCAGTAGCAGTGTTTACACCTCAACTAGCACCTTGAGAGAGTCATATCTGTGTCAGCAGGGAGTAACATGACATTGACTTTTTTTCCACTGGCTCAATATTACAAGGTTTAGTTGCACCATGCTGAACCACGATTATAGGTGTTTCCGCTGTGCAGATGATAACCGTGCTGACCTGTGATATTGCAGTCCTGCACTCAACTGAGCTGTGCCATTGTGCTACACTGATTGGCTCAACATGCGCAGCATGCAGGTGACCAGACAGAAACTGACATTTTTAAGAGTCTCTGTGTATTGGGTCTCTGTTTTTACTCTACTCAACTCCCCTATACCGTACTGTAGAAGCTGTACTTGCTGTATTAAGCTGCTGCTAATACAAACTGAATATTTTAAGTAGCAATTAAGTAACATGATGAGGTGCAGATAAGTGCTTTTGGCGACTTTTTTGGTGGTGTCTTGTGTGGAAAACCATTAATGTCATACCAATTACGCACAATATAAACACTGATTATAATACAAAAATTCCTTCAACAAGAAAATTAGAACCTTGAAAAAAATGTTGATAAGCTAATTGCTTGGCAACGTACTAATAAATGAATCTCAACACAGAAACAAAGCTGTTTCTAACCAATCATATGGTGGTTTTTTTTTTAAGGAAAGCCTTTCCCAGAAACTTTGCAAATTTTTTTGAGGAAACATCTTGTGTTGATTCAGAAAGCAACGGTCAATATGACAAATCTGACCCTGCTTGTGTTACCATTCTCAGTTTATAAGCAGAATCTTTACTTCCTTTATAAAATACCAAAGAGAGATAGACTACGAGAGAGAGTACAGAGGATTAAGAGAAGAAGTGAAAGGATACATGATGATGCCACATCAGGACAAAACAAGACAGGCAATAATTACCAAATTTATCCTAAAAAAAGTTAATAATATAATCTGCAGCTGCTGAGGGTTGAGTTGAAGGTTCTGTTAGCTTGACATGATATAATGAGGCATTATTAGCTACCTTTTTATCCTTTTCTTCACACTATTCCCTGGGGGTCACTCACTGTCTCTCAAGAGCCATAATTGTCAGCAGACAATTATTGCTTCAAAGATGTGGCTAAAGCCACCACTGCAAATAGTGTAAGTCCATTATCATGTAGACTATAAGCCATTTTTATGATTTAGTGACCTATTGCATTCAATTAGTTGATTCATACAAAAATGGCAATTATGAAAACAGAAATTCTGTGGTAATAGAAACTACCTCACCTACTATGAAAATGTAGTAGATAATTTTTGGCAGTAAACATCCTCATTAGTTCTCAGTGGAGAATGCAGTCTTACAAGGAATATGAGACTGACAAAACAAACAGTTCCACTCAGGCTATCAGAGTGCAGATTTTCTATACCATCTCACTGAACTCCCTATGTAATTGAACATAATAATGCAGTATTTACACAATATGTGCAGAGATAATATTTAATGCAGCAAATTATGGCTGACTGGCTACACAGTCTTGTGTGTGGAGTGCATTTAAATCAACAACAGCTCTGCAACAATGGCTCATAATAACTGTTTTTAATGTGCATTTTCAATTTGTGCATAAAAAACCTGAGTGGAAACACCAGATATTTGGAGAAAAAAATCTAAATATTCTAAAAAAGATTTTACTTTTGGCTGAGATGGAAAAGTTGGTATATTGACAAAAAGATTTTTTTTTTTTGCGAATAAATCATAATGTACATAGAAAACAAACATAAATGCTATATTTCCATCACGTTTTCCACATGGTTTGACTGGCGCTCTTTTAATTAAGCTGTCTTGATGTGCCCTTTTCTTCTGCAATGGTGTAATGTCACTAGACTGGAGAATTAACACAAACAACTGTGACCAACTCCAAATATTCGTATAACAGCAGTGGATAGAAACAACCATTAATTTGCATTTTCGACTACTGATTTTCTGAAAATTTGCACTACATTTAAATAGACACTTAGCTAATGCCTGGGGGTTTCACAAGCATAACTGCAGTGTTTCAACCATAAAAAGAGTACTAGAATATTTTACTCAGATAATATTTGTGTAAGAGAAAAGGGGGTAAAGAAAAAAAGCTATATGTTGATGATAATGTTATATGATGCAACGAAAATGGCAGAACACCTTTTGGCTTCAAACTAAAGTGTGTTAACATGTCAGCCTACACACTAGTGGGACAACATCACTCTGCTCCCTGATGCGAAACGCATCATTGAGCCTGTATGACCAATAAGTTTGACAGTGAACGTCTAGATTTAGAACACGTATACCAGCAGCGTCTTCTCTGGTGCAGCAGGTGATTTGGCTCCTATCTTTTGTTCCATATTGATCATGACTTTTTTATGACTTTTGTTCTTAAATGTAAATGTAAAAAAAAATGTAATTTGTTACCTCCACTCCTGAGGAAAGAGGGATGAAGGCAAGGTGGATGAAAGAAAGGTCAGTGATATTCTTCATTCTGTATCATTCTGATCACTGAAGTCAACCCAAAGAATCATTTAATGGGAATATGGTTCTGAGGGTGGTAGTGGTACCACTGCAGTGACCCCCCCCCCCCTCACACCCCACCTCCCTCCACACTTACACACACTCACACACACTCACACACACAATTGCTGCAGATGCCAGATAGCCTTATTTGATGTGACATGTAATTCCCAACACATCAAGGGCAAATTATACAGGCTGAAAGTTAGGAAAAGACAGAGTAGAGGGTGATATATTCCAGGTGAGACGAGACACAGACAGCTTGCTGTCCTCCCTGTCTATTGCACTTCCTATTCATATGTCCTTACTAGTGGACGATCACACATAGCTATGAGTATGATGTATTAGGCCAATTAAGCGGCTCTTTAAAACCAAGCTATTAAGAATTGAGGATGTGTCTGCGCATGTATTAGAGAATGGAATTAGAAAGCATGAAAGAGAGATTCATTAAACAGACATTTTGAATGTTTGTCATTTCTGCACCATCTGGACGTTCCCCCACATTGTTCATGTTACTGATAACTGTTGACATTATTTAAACTCTGAACAGAAACATGCCATGTGTACAGTATGACAAAGCTTCTCACAAGCTCTCATTGAACAAACGGTACTCTAGTGATGGAGTTGGGGGACAAACAAGAGAGAGATTAAAATAAATATGGCCAAAATCAATGCAACAGTGGCCAAGATATTCAGATTTTTGTCCCTATTATAGATGAAGCTCCAAACACACAGAATCCAACAACTGCAACTCAATAACATCTTTCATTAGACCCTTCCTGCCTAATAAATGTCTTCCATTAGACAGTTCGTAACACAGGCTTCCTGTTAAAACGTCTCAGAAAATAACCCTGGAGACATCATCTACGGTTATCATCATCATCATCATCATCATCATCATCATCATCATCATCATTTTATTTATTTAAAACCTCGGAAAACGCATTGAGGGAGAACCCTCATTTTCATGGTGCCGAGGTACAGACATACAATAAATGCAAATAAATAAATAAATAAAACAATAAGCCTGAGATATCACTACTGCTCAGACTAAACAACTTGCTGTTCTGGGCTCCTCTGGCTGCGATGTCCGAGACAGGACCAGCCCGACCGTCTCCCCCGACTGTTCAGCTCCGGCACTGCTAGATAACAATGCCACCATCCCATGGTCCAGCTCCATCCCCACCGGAGGTCTGGAGGCTGCCTCTGGTCAGCCTGAAGATCCCTGGATCCTCCTGGGAGCTAAACCCAAAACCCCGGCCAGCTCTACCCCCCGTAGTGAGTCTGCAGAAGGTCGGTCTGTCGTTGGCCGGGGTAAACACAGTAGCAAGTGGTCTTATCACTCTCAACAACCTCAGGAGATCCAGCTTGAAAACAAATTCATCCTAGATTTGCAGGATTTCTCTACATTGGCCTGTCAGTCCCCTGCAACAAGGCAGATGCCGACTGCGCATGCACTTGAGGCCGGCAATGAGCTCCTCTCCGCCGCCTCTGCACCTGATGCCAGACTGCTCTCAGGCCATCCATCGGGGGAGGGGTGTTGTGTGAGCCAGTGGTGACTAACCTGGGTGCTGCAGATCACCGGGATGCTGCTGCTAATCGCCAAGCTGCTGCTAATGCCACCTCCCCACAATGTCCCCATGAGCCTCCGACATCTCTCTACCAGAAACAAGTGAGTTAGAAAGGCTCATACTCTCCGTTTCCCCAGAGCCAAAGTGCTTGACATTGCAGACAAAGTGCCAGACATAATAAAATCCCACCCTGAAGTAGATAACATTATCATTCATGTCTGCACAAATGACATTCCCATGCAGCAGTCTGAACTGTTAAAGCATTCACCCACCTGTTTAACATCCTCAAATCATTCAAAGGTAAAATCCATTTTCACCGATCCCCACATATGGCCTTGGAATGGGGTGTTTCAGAGGTCTGATTAGCATGAACACCTGGCTGTCCTCTGCTTGTGATGCTCTCAGTGTGGATCTTGTCAGTAATTTTAATGTCTTCTGGGAACGGGGGGAACTTTTTGGCCCAGAGTTCGGATGCTATCTGCCAATCTAGCATATGGAATCCTCCATTCAGGCGCTTCACACAGAAACCAACCATACCACCCCGCAGCTTTTGTGAAATGAAATGATCGGTTTGTCAGAGACTGATGTTTCTCTCAGTCCCTATCTCTTTGGTTCCACATATAACACTGGTAACTTTTCTATCGGACTCGGACCAGACACAGACATTTTCAACATCCCTGTGATAATCACTTATAGAGGCCCTGTGAGGTTTGCAGTCAAACAATCTGGTGCATATCTCAGGAACCTAATTACTGTTGATGTTCAGTCTCAAAATTGCCTGAAGCCAGCTCTTTCAGCCCTAAAATCGACTACTTCTGGGTCTTCTTCACTTGTCACTCCAGATGCTAATTTAAACGATTTAAACTATCCATAGATTTTTAAGACTAGAGGTGGCTTTGGTTTCTTACATCTAAATATATGTAGTTTACTAAGTCATAACAAATATGATCACTTCAGTATCCTATTATTTCAAAATCCTGTGGATGTTATGATTTTAACAGAGACTTAACTGAAAAATTAAGAGATTGAATTTATTTCCTTGAAAATTGATCTGGGGCATTATAATTCAGTAACAGTAATTGGTTTCTACAGATTTCCTGTCCCTTCAGAAACCCTACAAAAATTGGGTAAATTAATTGCACCACTGATTGATCATGAGGTGATTATCTTTGGTGATCTCAATTTAGACTGGTGGATCTCAGCATCTAATAATCTTAAAGAACTTTTTTTTACAATCTTAATTTTACACAGCTTCACATCCCACTTGCCCCAACCTGAGGGTTTCCTGCAAATCAAGCTTAATTGACTTAATTGATTAAAAAACAGAGAGAACCAGAGAAATATCCTGCCTATGGTGTTTTTGACTGTGATATTAGTGACCATTGTCTGATTGTTTGCATTAGAAATGTGAAACAGATGAAACCAATTCACACATAGTGGTCAGAAGAAACAGAAAGACAGAAAGGAAAACAGAAGAAACCAGGCCTTTCTACATGACCTTTACTCCGGTCCAATCACTGACACTCTCAAAATCACTGATCTAAGTTATCTCTAAGTTAGCTCTAAGTTATTTTACCAATGTTTTTGACTCAGTCCCTGGTTCACTGCTGAGCTTTCTACCTTATTTTATTCCAGAAATAAAGCATGGGCTCTAGCTAAGCACACCAAAGACCTTGTCATTGGCTTGCCTTTACACAGCTGGGGAATAAGTCTGTGCTGCTGTCAGAAAAGCCAAAACTGACTATGATCTGCACTATTTTACTAATTCCTCCTATAACCCCTCTTGGCATTGATTCTACAAGTCTCTGAAACTCTTCTGGAGGGATGAACACCATTCATCCAGAAGAGACCCTTCCCTCCAAGGGGACAAGCGGACCCAAACAATGCCAGCAAAATGCCCCCCAAAGCATAACAGGGCCAACGGATCCCCTCACTGTAGGGGTCAAGCATCCAGGCCTGTACCGGTTTTTCCTTTAATTGTCACCCATCTGTATACATATATTAGAGAGAGAGAGAGAAAGAGAATATTGGCCGATATATTGATATCAGATCATCAGCCCCAAAAATCCAGTATTGGTTAGGCTCCAGGCCTTACTCAGATAACTAATAGCGCTGCTTTTAATAATCATTTTGCTGCATTTTGTCAGTTAGTTGACCGCCCTAGTGTTGGTCCCAACGATTGTGTGGAGGAACATAGGTCATACATAAGTCAACCATTCGGTTTGAAATCCTCAGCACATCAGAACTTACTTATTATTTCAGTTTTCTTAAAGAGCTCCTCTAGAGCCACAGAAGACATTAGTAAACTGTCTTCACAGGCTGAGTAGTACTCCCTGTGACAAGTAAACTGATCTTCATGTGTAAATATGGCAAAGTTCCCCTTTACTGTGAAACTCAGGTCCAACACAGGAGTACAGCTGAGGTGCTGTTGTCTGAGATGTTGTTTCAAGGTTCACACCTCCTCAATGTAATGATCATAGTGATTGCTACTAGCTCTCTTATTATTCCATCCAAGTCTGAGAAATGACCTTCTTTCACCAGGAGCCCATTAATATTTAAATATGCTCATCTAAAAAGCATTAACTTAGCCTTCCCCAATTTTGCCCTGATGTCACTCAAACCCTTCAAAGTGATTACAAGAATATAAAACTGTCTTTTGTGATCATATCCTCTTTTTATTGCCCCTTCCTGTTTCCCCTCTCCCAATGAATAAATAACAGAATTATATCCACGTATTTCATCCCTCTACCTCCAAAGCCTGGACAGGGAGGAGTGAGACAGATTTAGAATTTCATCAAAATGAATGATGCTTTTGCTATCTTGTGTTCCATTACAGTGGTAGGAGAGTCAGATTGTGGCCAATACAAAAAATGGCCATAAGACACATAGATGTCACAACACTAGGGCTGTCGCGGTGAAGGAATTTCCCCTGTGGTGATTCAGGGTGGCTCAACAACGCGGGTTGCGGTCTATGCGATATCAGCACTCTTTTTTTTGTAAAAATCAAGGTATGTTGGTCTTATATAAGTCAACTGAATGGAGCAGCAGTACCTGACAAACATGGAAAAAACTTTAAATTGTGTTGTGGCAGGACACAACGTTGGCCTACAGCCAAGTCTCCTTAAACCTGGGATTTATGAATGAAGTCTGGCTGGATGCGCCTTTAGTTTGTATGCAGGGTTTCCGACAGGGTATTGCAAGCCCGAGGGATTTAAAAAAAAAAAAAAGTTTTTTAAGATGTTGATGTTTTCTGAACTAAAATACTACCAGCTACCAGAGCAACCTGCCTGGCAACTGAGAGCAGGCTGAAAACGGCAGGGTTTCTGCTGAAAACAAGCACACAGACCTGGGGAGACATGAGAGCAGCTGCTCGCTAACAGCTACATGTGTTTACAACAGAGAGCAGGACTCTGTGCTGCGACTCTGCTGCTGCTGTGGCGGACAGTCATGGAGCAGACACTTTCAATTTATAATTGTACCGTTTTTTATGAACATTTATTTCATAAAAATATTTTTTAAATGATTTGTTTTCTAGAAGAAAAAAAAACATGTCAAATACCAGCGCGCAGGTTGGTTACATCGCTATCTCAGTCTCTCTCCTCTGCTCCGCTGTTACGTCTATCAGCAGGTCTGAACAAAAGGAGTCACATCCACCTGCTGCATGACGCACATTTCTGTATTTGGATATCACTCCTGGAGATGGGGGTGTTCCCCAGAGATAAAGTTGAGCTACTGACACGCGCGAAGTGCTCCCATGGGACTCTCCATAACCTGTTCCCTTCTCCTTTCCACAAATTTAGCTTGTTAAAAAAATATGCAATAAATGAAAAGTGCGAAGCAAGAATCGCCTTTGAAGTTCTTCCCTACATGTTACACGCTGTGCTGTCTCTGTGTTATGGATGTATAAATAAGTAGACGTCTGTCTGCGCGCAATCAGTGCACTCAGTTTAGCTCAGTAGTTAGCACAGTCGTCTAAGGTCTGGGAGAATCGAGTCTGTGATAAGGTGTGGGGACCTCCTTCGTAAGATAGTTTATTCATAAACACTTATTTTAACACTTTAATATCCTAAAATTACAGGCATAATAAAAACAAATATCGGATTTTTAACTATTTCCACTTTTATTCGAATACAAATACAAATACAAATATAAATAATTTTGCTGCCTCAACAAATATATATACAAATACTGGGCCTTCTGCACATCCCTAATTGGTAGCATGCTTATTTAACAAATTAGAGTTTTTTTATTTGATGAACACGGGCATGTCATATCTGTTTCCTGTAAAACAAAATATGACGTGCTTACGTTGGCTTGAACCAACCAATTTCAACCAATAATATCATGACATCCACCCATCCATGAATCTTCAACTTTTAACATCACAGAGCTACGATTCATTATGACACGCACACTATTCAATGTTCAAATCAAAATCCTCCCAACGTTATGTCCCACCTATCTATCCTGTATCACTCGGAAATACATTATGATATGGAAGGTAGATGCTCTCAAAATGCCATGTCATTTGGACTTTAAGCCCCCCTCCTGATGAGCCCACTCTGTTCTGATTGGTTAGCTTCTAGAAGTTGTGTCTCAGCCGCTTCCGCCGGCTCCAGAGAATACGTCAACAAACCATGAAACAAACTATAATACAAGGATTTCACTACTTTTTCTCATTCTTTGCTCGAAATAGCACATCTGTAAATGTTCGAGCACAAATCCGATCTGAAATATGAGAGTGGACAATGCAAAAAACCTTGGCAACAACCTTAGCAACCAAGACTATGGAACGGACGGCTGTGTATGTACATAACGGACGTCAGCTCTGCAAATAGAAAAACTGTCACAAACTGAGCATTCAGAGCAGGTTGAAGCCTGGGCTTTTGACTTGCTGGGAGCATTTCTACATACATTAACGTCATGCTTTTGAACTTTAACCATGTTTAACATAGATATCCAACATCATAACAGTATATAAATAACAAAAAAATCACAAAAAGCATGACATGTCCCCTTCAATGAAAGAGTTTAACAGCATTCACATTCCTATGCTGCTGTCATTCTCTAGAGAGGCCACACTCATGCAGAGACAGGAAAAATACCAAAGATGCCAAATAGGCTATAATCATTGCATCACACCAGCTTGAATAAAATGAATTAACTGCTGACCGTTAGATGGTCTTGACTACTGTATGAATAATGATAATGGTATTTAAAGCAATTTGACAACTTTCCAAAACTAAGTGAAAATCATTATGGAAGAAAGCTGGCACTAAGCCTATTAGACACTAAGTGTGGCCAGTGTTTGCACAGAGACAGGACTTCAATCATTGAGTTATGCCATTGATTTGTACAGCCAGATGGCCCAACTGACAAACTTCCTGTGTTTCTGCAGGTAACATGCATCCTTTGCATTCTGGCAACAGCTGCTGCATCAGCTGGACAGGGTGTCCTGGGATACTGAGGGGAGTATTTCAGTCATCTGTAACCATTAGGCACTAGACTGGTATAAGCCATTTGGTAGTAGCTCATTTGCTGCCTTCACAGCACAGTTAATAGGAAGATTTGATTTGGAGATGTGACTGCATGGATTTGGTCGGATAGATGACTGGATTTCACACTGTCTGGCTCGCACAGCTGCATAGACGCAAGATTAAAAAAAACCATCTTCCCTAAAGGACCTGTCATTAACCCGAGAGACTCTGTGCTTTTACATTTCTTATGTAGTACGTACTTGTAACATTTTCTGTGAAGTGTTCTCGCAGGATCAGGAATCCAGATCTTAACACAATGTCCCTCAATCAAGATTTTCTTTACGATAATCACTATATAAAAATAATCCTTATAGAAAAACTTCTCTAAACTGATGAAGACTCATTTTCGGTAAGTACAAGAGATAATACTGATGTAACAATGTGAACATATATGTCTAAAAGTCATCTTAGCAGCTTATGTTTTTATCTGTTTTTGTTGTGTGATTGTATCTTCGTCACTGTGCTTGTGGCAGACAGAATGAGGGAGAAAACAGTGAAAGAGAAAATCTGGGTGTTGCTGTGTTGAAAGTTTAATGATTTGGGGCTCACATTGCCTCAGAGCTAGATAATTATGTTATTACATGCGCACACACACACACACACACACACTAACACACACTCTCTCCCTCTCTCCTTAGCTTAAGGAGGCCACTCGGGAGTCATTACAGTGAACTATAACTCCCACTAAGTAGGTTACTTACTGTGCAACTACACAGCACAAATTAGGTCTCTGACAAGTGATGTTAATCATACTGTTGTGTTAAAATATAAACACTGTAGTTTGACAGACTTTGTGAAGCAAGCGATATATCACTGCAGTGGAAAAAATAGCACTTGATAAAATCTACAAATCCAATTTCACAGCAACATAGTTGTGTCACTGCTTTGGTTTATGTTTATGTGGTAAGATTGTGTGTGTGTGTGTGTGTGTGTGTGTGTGTGTGTGTGTGTGAGTAATTGTACATACATACAGTATATCTGTGAGCAATGATGTGCAAATATTTCTATTAATGATGAATGAGGGAGAAAAGCTTTAAAGCTACAAGAAACTTAATTTAAATTCACAATTTTAGTAACACAGTACATGTGATGAGCTACACAAAGCATCTAAGATTACACAAAACAACTGTTAAAAGGGCTGTGCCCATTTTCAGTGCAAACAAGACTCCCCACATCTACAAAGATAAACAGAAAAATGCCAGGTAACAGATGTGGTATCACAGCCTGTAAAAATGCACTTGTTTCTGAGTTCCATAAAATTGCAACAATTGAGTTGTTGTGTCCTGTATTATATCTATCTCGCTACTGTTTGTTTTGTATTTCTAGCTGAAATTCCTGCTGAATATCAATGTGTTTTCCTCTTCTCTTAGAATAAGTTGCTTGGAGTATTGGTTGAAAATCCAGTCAAAGGACAGGTTTCTCCTGCAAAAGTCGCTGTTTAGCATTACACAGGAGTCTGCAAGTCGCTATTCTCACAACTCTTACAGGATAATTAATAACCTCTGACCAGCGATGGCCAGAGAAAAGCAGTGCACCACCAATTAACACCACAGGTACAGGCTTTTAAGTACAGTACAATTTTTTGCTCAAAGATCACCTCCAGAAACATTGTAAACAGACTCCACTTTGAATAATAACTTGTGTCTGATATTGTGCGCTGGAGGTTTCACATTTCCACATCACTAAGCTGCATATTGGACCAGGATTTGCCCCAAACTAGTTGTGAGGTCACAAAATCATGCTTGTAGGTTAACACCTTAACCTGAGATTGAAGGTGAGCGGGGAGAAACTTTCTCCCTTCAGCAGATTAATGTTTAAACCACCTTCCAGTGTCAAACTCTGCACATACATCATTCTGCACAGTGATGCTCAAACATCCAAGTTAAGAATAAGCAAAACAAATTTTAGGGGGACTTTCAAATATTGATTATGGCATGGAATAAGATGACATGCTGTATTCCCAATAAACCTCCTCTCCTGTCTGTGCTGTATACACAACTCAGTGTAGCCATTTCTAACACCTTCCTTCCCTCTTCCTTTTCCTCACTGTTTCCCCCACGCTTCCTCCTCCTTTTCCATTCCTCTCTACTCCTTGTAGACATGTCTAGGATCAGATAATATCCTATGAGAGAGAGAAATTGAGTCTGATGTGGAGGGAAGAAATTGGAAAAAGGAGCAATAGCAAGGACATACAGAATGTGGATGGTTTAAAAAGGTTTTTCTTAATAGAGGAACCATGACTCGCCGCAGCAACATACACAATGAAACAGCAGTAGTTGTACTTTACTTCAAACATTTACTTCAAAAGGTCACAATTCTCTAAACACAAGTAATGTTGCCTTGTGCGTAAGTGATGTGATTGCCACTTTTCTCCCTTCTGAACAACCACCTCTCTTGCCGATGCCATGACCGATGACACAAACTCTATCACAAACAAACCGAAAAAGAAGGAAAGCAAAGTGCAACTATACAGATAAATCAGATGAGTTGCTGTACACTGATCACAGATTACTATTGCTATTGTAAATCAGTGAGCTTGCTGTTTTGTATTTTCTCTTTAATGTCATTTACTGGCCTCCTAGCATTTTTTTCTCTGGATTGTCCATAATTTCTTTTAATATGAGGAAAACAGCTCTCAGAACAAGCAAGCTTACTAACTATCAGTTAAACACCATTAACTCAGTTAGCAAGCTCGTTAGCTCTGTCACTAAAAGGATAATAGGTTCACACAGTTTATTCAAAATACCCATTCATACCATAGACTCTCGTCTCATCACTGTCTGCAAATCATTCCTCTTGGTGGAGCATTTTGGAGCAGAGCACAGTTAAATAAAATTGGATTAAGCAACGCAGCTAATTAGCTATGATAGCGTCCTCCATCTTGGACTCTCCAGCTGTCAGTTTCCTCAAAGATCAACACAAAATTTGACCACTAAATTTGACTGTGATGAATGAATCCACCACTCACTGTGATTCCATTGAAATTCACCACAACATTTTGCCGATATAAATATTGAAATGACCAGGCGTTTAGGCAACTACAATTTTAGAAGTAACTTGGCAAAAGTTTTGGTCATATCTAAATGGGAAAATGAACAGTCAGTGACAGTCAGTGGTAGGAAAAAATCATTTCAGTTTTCACCCACACACCACATACTTTCGCAAGGACTTGGTGCTCTCTCAAATCTGGGAGACAAGGATGTTTCCCAGCCACGTAGCCTTACAGCAGCTGATAGGTCTGTCCAGTCATCCTAAAACTGACACTGGCAAAGCCACTGGCTGGTGCAGGTAGAGTTATGAATAATAGATAAGACAGCATGTCTCTCATTTAGCTAGATGATACTAAAAATCCTGCTGCCACTGGCGATTTGAAATGGAAGAGGAATGGAAGAAAGAGGGAAGAAATGAAGAGGGGAAAGAGATAGGAAAGTGAGAAAAAGTAAACAAAAACAGGGCTGCAAAGATAATGAGTGAGTAGTAAAGGAAGGAGGTGTAGGAATAGTCTAGTGACTGGTGGATTGTTCCATCAAAATATGGGCAAAAAATAATAAAGGTAGGCAGAAAAATAGAAAAATTCCTCAGAAACAGCCATGAATTATTTGTCCAAAAAGTTGTGGCAATATTACTTCCCTGCAAACAGAAAAAAGTCTGTTGCTGGCTGAAATGTGTAGCGCTGAGAAAGTGAGAGTACAGCACTGGTGGTGCAAACAACTTATTTTGTTTTTCTGTCAGGCTGCTGATCTATATTTGTGTCAGCTTTGTAATTTCAGAGGATGAAATTTTTTGCATGTTTTCATTTTCAAAGTTTCCAGGATTGCTTTTTTAGGGCCCGAGCACTGACAGTGCGAAGGCCCTATTGTAACTAATTGTATTGAATTTCTCTCTATTATTATTTTTCTTCCGAAACAAATGCATTTTTGAGGGCCTAAACATGCACGAAAAGTTGTTAAACTTTGCAGACATCAGAAGTGGTGAAAAATTTGATATTTAATGGGTCTCGCAAAAAGGCTCGACAGCGCCCCCTAGAAAATTAGGAAAATTGAGCCCCTCGATACAGATTGTTGTAGAAGAATGAAATTCGGTATGTATATGTATGATGACCAGACGCACCAAAAAGTCACTTGGAGACATACCCTAAGTCCAACAGGAAGTCGGCCATTTTGGATCAAAGTTGCGATTTTGACGCCGATTTTGCCATTTCCAGCCTTCATACTTTAACGAACTCATCCTAGAGATTTTACCCCAGCGACTTCAAATTCAGTAAGTATCATCTACAGACCTTGGAGATGAAAAGTTATTAAAACGGAGAGTTTTCGACATTGCCAAGGGGGCATGGCCGAATAGTGAATTTTGATCCTTCGCCATGAAAATTGAAACGGCCATAACTCCGGCATACACAATCCTAAGAGACCCAAACCTTTTGTGCTTGAAAAGAGTCCCGCCCTGAACACATCCATGTGTCAATATTGGATCAATATTGGCCACCTACTGGGAACAGGAAGTTACATGTTTTACACTTTGACGCCCTGTGGGTAGCATGGTGATCGGATCCACCTCAAATTTACTCAAAATAGCCTCAAGACCTTGGAGATCGTATATTATGAAGTTGGTGACTTTTCGTCGAAAGGTGTTGCCATGATGACACGGTGAATTTCGATGTCTCGCCATGAAATTTCAAAGCCCTATAACTTGACTCCAGATGGTCTGATTTTTTCCAAATTTCATATGCTTGTTAAGAGTCCCGGTCTGAAGACATGTAAAGGCCCATATTTAGCGACAGTCATAGTGCCACCTACTGGCAACAGGGAGTTTTAAGCGCCACTCTTTTGCAAACTACTCCTAGCAGGTTAGTCAAAAACACATAAATTTTGGTAAGCCAAGGTGTAAGACCTTGATGATGATAACTCCTGAGGCCTTTGAGTTTTCATCAAAAGCCGTTGCTATGGCAACACATTGTTCGCCACAAAATACAAAGCTGTTTTTAAGGGCCAAGACATGCTTGAAAACTCACAAAACTTCGCACACACATGGCAGGTCTTACAGTCTATAATATCGTATCGGTGGCTGGCATAAGTGTGGCAGAATGGCTCTACAGCGCCCCCTACAATATTTCAACGAAGCAGCCCCTACGCCAGGTTAAACCTACATGTATGAAAATTGGTACAACCAAACCCAACAGGAAGACAGCCATTTTGAATTTAGTGGTCAATTTTGGCGATTTCACATGTCTTATATTTTAACAAAGTCCTCCTACAGAATTCATCATAACGACTTCAAAATCAGTGTGTGTCATCTAGACTAGTTAATGATCAAAAGTAATTTAAAAGAATTAAAAGATTTAGTAATCATTGAAGCGTATGGCTGTGGCGTGGCGTTGAGTTTTGATGTTTCGCCATTCCAGAGGAAATTGCTATAACTTTAGTGTAAATGCTCCAATCTGCCCCAAACTTTCCGTGTTTGATAAGAGTCCCAGCCTGAACACATCTACATGACAATATTCAATCAGTAATGCAAACTGGCTCCATAGCGCCCCCTATGAAATTTCAAGGAAGCAGTCCAAGCAGCAGGCAAAATAGTGGACAAAGGAAGTGATGTTTATCTCCTTCTTGCACTGTCTGAAAACAGCCTGGGTCTGAACACATCTACATGCGAGTGACAGAAGCCCTTCGATTGCGCCACACAGCGACGTACGCAAGGGTGCGAGGGCCCAATCATTGGTGCTTGCAGATTTAATTGTTGATGTGAAACCACAGTATGTTTAGAATTGTACACACACATTGTTGTATTGTAGTGATATGTTTCCTAACCTCATGAAGTCAAGGAGTAGGAGTAGCTCACATGGGCACTGAAATGCATAAAAATAAACATTAAATGTGTAAAAAAACACATCTTATTTGACAGATGAGCTTTAACGGTGAGTTTACAGCTAGCAGATGATGAATCGAGTTTGCTGTTGCTGGGGTGTTTTGGCACCACTGCTAAGGCCCTCTGCTCCAGTTCTCGCACATTACTTATATGGCTGCAATGCTTCCATAACCTCTCTATGGTGTGAAAAAACAAAGATGTAGCTGTTTTTTTCCTATCTGTCTGTTACTGCTCCTGAAAGAACATTTAAACATATTAGTTTTTCCTTTTTTCTCTCTCTTCTTTAGCTGACAGATGGTGCTGTAGCATCCAATCTAAATCTAAGTATGTCAAATTTCAGAAGTCCAGGTAAAAGATTCTCACACACTCTTCGTGTCTTACAGTTGCTACAGTGATTTACAGCTGTAATGAAGACTTATGTGTAAACTTCTCTTGCCAATGTACAAGAATCAACTATCTGTATATTTGGGCTGTACGTGAATCTGAATTTTTCAAGTCGACTCCGAGTTGCCACTTCAGGTCAAATATTCAACTTTTAGAAAGAGGATTGTCTATATGTTAATATAAGCGTGTTGCGGATATGAACTTTTTGTGCCATTACTATGCAGCACACACACACATGCTGTCTGACAGTGCAACATGAAAGTCAGTTTATAAAGCAATGTGTGAACAAAGAGGAAATGACCGTATAAAGTAATTTTTCCTTCCAATTTATAAGATAAACAGCAGTCCAGCTGCTCACGTGATTTTATATTCACATTCTTCAGGCTGTCTCTTCTCTCCCCCACAGTACAACCTTCCTCAGTCCTTTGTCTCCATCTATTATTCTCTCCGCAGTAGGTAATGAGAATGGCAGTAAAATATGTAAAGCATGAGATTAAAAACGATGATCAAATGTTTTAGTGAGCAATAATGCTCTGTCTGCTGCATGCAAACTGTTTATGTGTCATGGGGGTGTTGGGCAGAGGAGAAAGACTGCAGCAGGGAATAGATACATTGATTGCAGTTGGTAGAAAACCTGCGATCATCTGCAGTCAGGATGGTCTCTCTAACCACCACATCCACCACACAGTTGTCAATGGCAACACAATCACACTGTCTTACAGATATTAATGGCACAAAAATAATCTGTGGTTTCACTGCAATCAATTGAAATTGAAGAATTTTCTGAGTCTGAGTAGACAGAGAAAAATCAATGCTCTTTTCAGCCATATCTGTCCTCTTCTGGCTCAACAGCCACCAAAAGTACCTCTGGTATTTCACCCTACAATGATAGATGTAAACTAAATAAACCCAACTTCTGGTCCTGTGAATGGTAGAATGACTGACTATGTGGTGGTGAACTGGATTATGCTGAGTCTATATTGCCTGGGCAATTGTGCTTGCAAACAATCTTTAAAGCATCAACTTGCATTTAAATCAAATTCAGGTGTTATGGCCCTCTGCCGTATAGTTTGTGTGTAATTGTGCAACATTTTCATAACAGAGTGGGAGCTCTGTCTTTTCTGTATGGGATCTATATTTATTGACAGGTGCCAGTTCCAGCCTGGATTGGCTGTCCCAAGACGCCAGTCTACTTAGCGTCCGGGGTTTCCAGGTGACGCCGGGGGTCGGTGCTGGCAGCGGAGCCTCGTCCCTCCACCTTTTTGTCAAGCGTTGTGTGTGTTGAATGTTTTAGTAATGTGAGCGTAGACTGTGTTTCTGGGATTGTCGCTAGCATATGTAGTCTGTGTTAGCCTAGCACTTTGCTAAAGCTGCCTTGCTTTGTGTAGCATGACAGCTCAGACCTGGTAAATCAAGTGCATTGTAAATAGCTCTAACTTGTAAATAGTTAAGACCACTAAACTCCATCGAAGCAGTAGGGGTGAATTACCATTTCTTTTTGTACACTGTTTTCTCCTGTTTTTGTTAGTATAGGGAGTTAGGTTTAGGTTTAGAGTAATTTTGTTTACTCTTTTGTTTGATTAGGGATTAGTTAGGAATTGTTTCGGGTTAGTTAGTTGGTTCTGTTTATTATTTTGGCCTTGATTCACCATGAAGCCTAGCTTCATTAATTGAAAATTAAGTCATTCCACGAGGAACTCAGTCATTTGTCATATGCCATACTCCTCACTTGTGGTAGCAATAAATTGCTTCTTTTTTTTGCATTCATCACCCTCCGCTTCTTTGTCTTTATGTTGCGCTCTCATGCCTCTAGACCTGGGCGTAACATCAGGTTTCCAATCATTTTTATAATGCTTGTAGATTTCCCACTGAGCCAGTGAGTCTCTTTCTCTTTGGAACTGGTCTGCTATAACTAAACTATCATCCTTCCTTCCTAAAGGCCTATTATTAGGGCTGAGTGATATAGCCATAAAGTCACATTTTGATATCTTTCAAGCTTGGAATCATTCACTATTTTAATACGTTTTTTCCCAACAAAATGCAGATAGACTGAACAGGATGAAACATATTTTTGAGGCCTACATGTGCAAAACAATCAAGTGAGAATAACACACCACTTGCAAGACTGTCATTGTTATGCATATTCAAAATTACTGTTATCCCACACAGCTATGGACTGTCAGTACCACACACATCGAACATAGACATCCAGTTTGATAATCAGTTTCAGCACAGACAGGGCAGAAAAGTCCATTCACTAATTAATCTTCTCCTACTGTTTGTGTTTCTTAACATCAGCTTGATATCTGTTAACATATAGAGCTGCTGTCGGGGTCATCTAGACAGGTGGTCATGCTTGAGCTTACCATCCTACAGGAAGACTGAATGGAGGAGGCGCGTGAGAGGAAGGGAGCCAAGTACCGAGACTTGTTTGAGGAGTGCTGCAGGAGTGGGTGGGCTGCACAGGGTTTCTCTACAAGGCTTGATTGAGCATTACTGGTGCTAAAAGTAAGAAAGCCAATCAGAAACACGGTGGAGGACGCAGAGCAAGCATCAAGATGGCTGTGGATCAAATGTAGTGACCAGTGTCAGAATGTTTATCAGTGACTGATGTTCGAAAGAGCCGAAACACCCTATGACCCCGGTCAACATCACTGATGAGTGCATCACAATATGTATCATCCCAACATCAAAACAGTGACTCCTGAAATTGAGGTGATGCGATCAGCAAGAGAGAAAGTGTGGTGGAGTCGTTGGAATTACCAAAACACTCAGTCCACTCCCGGCTGTACAAGGTTATTACGAAGTAAAGTTTCTTCCCTCACTAATGATCTTTGGCTGAATACAGACACTGGTGTTGTGTCAAAGATTGTTTCCCAACTGATATGTGTTTCCACATACCTGAACCAAACCTTATGCCTAACCTCAACCAGTTATCCTGGCTAAGTCAAAACATAACTTAAACTGAAGCCCTAACAACAACTGCGGAGGGCACCGCTACGGTAAATACTGTTCAAGGAGGGAACAGACTTCGACACTGACTGGCTTGCAGAGAACAGAAACCTGCAACAGCAAAGATTTAACTTTGGGCTGTCATCAGGTTACATAACATTAGTCAGTGACAGCTGATACAACCTGCTGCCAGCGTCATTTGTCTTCAAGCTGCTATCTGACAGTTTTGCACAGTGCTCTTTGCTAATAAGAAAACGGGAGGAGAAGTAACAGATTCGTTAGCTTTTACAGATTAGCCAATTTGTGTATTTTGCCAAAACAGGTGTCATATCTCAGAGTCACTCATACTGTAGCGAGCAAATAATTTTTCACATTCCCACACTCTAGTTGCACTCACATGTGCGGTGAAATGCTCAAACTGTAGAACCCCACTGTGATGAAGGGGAGCAGCTTTTCAACACTAAAAGGCTGAGGTGGAAAAAAGATAGAAGAGTATAGTTGAGTAAAGAAAGGTTCACCATTTGATCAGGTCTAATTTAGCTGATACGCATTTATTAAAGTATGCCTGGATCAGTCCCTGATACTGATCCCTAGAACTGACTCGGGACATCTCTAGTAGCAAGCTTTCATCTACATCTGTTTCTGACTTAAAATAACCTTTTTGTGCATATTTTAACAAACCTTTGGCAATTATGCAGACATTTTACACATTATGTAAAAGCAAAAAAATCTACCTGATAGATTTAACTACAGCCCTTCTTGTTATTATAGAGGGACAAATTTGACTTCTCACAGTTCAGAATCAGTAAGTTTAGATCAATCAGAAACACTGTACGCTACGTGGTCATTACAACATTGTTCATTTTGCTCCCTTTGCCCTCCTGTAAAGCTAACACAAGTAAAATAATAAAGTGGACATTAAAGTTTTATTGGAAAGTATAGAAAGACTGACACCAGAGGGAACAAGTGAGCCTCCCTGCTTTGTGTGTGTATGTGCACTTGTGTGAATGTTTAATGCCTCCAGGAAGGAAAGTCTATGGGATCACCAGTGAGGTCTGTGGTTTTATAGTCTAGTATATTTAGTATAATTCCAGCAGGCTGGTGTAAGCCAGTCAGCTCTTTTACAAATTCTCTGGAGCTGATTTTTCCTCTCTTGCCCTGGATGAATTATCAGTAATCTATCAGACAGAGGCAGGCGGAGGAGGAAAAGTGGTGAGAGCTGCTCTACAGACTGCAGGAGGATAGCAGGACATTCAACTGTTACAAACAGGCCATCTTCATAGTAGAGATCAGAAGAAAAATAAGACAAGGAAACTAGCTACTGTGGTAAAAGCATTATTAACATAATGAGTACAGTGCTAATGTGCGGTGCTGACATTGTTCTCTGATGCTTTGCTCTACTCTCGATTTGACTCCATTTGTAATGGGATTTGAGCTGGAAGAAGAGATGTGATCTGGGATTTTGACAGGGATCAGAGCTGCTTGAGATTAGAAAAGGTCAGACATTATCTGGGATCAAAGATAACATTTTATCCTTAAAGACATGCCTGTAGTCTGGTTCACACATCTGAATGCAAACACAGCGAATAAAGATAAACTAGGGAACACATCTGGGTCAGATTAAAATGGATGACTTTTTTCTCAATTTCTTCAGTAAACAGGACAAACAAAACTAGGATTCAAGCACCTTCAAATACTCTCAAAAGAATGTGAAGATTTTCTACCACTCACGTGTCTTATGTGTTTTCTTTTTATTATTAAATAATCTGCAATAATTAGACAAATTTCTCTGTGTGCTTCATGATTGCATAGTTTTTGTTTCAAACATTTACCAGTTTATGGTTTTTGTTTCTGCTGTCTGAAAGTCAGTTAGAATATATGTGAAATCAGCTGCCATCCATCATGTAGATACAGACCTAAATCATGCAAATTCAAATTTATGGAAAAACTGAAAATTGGAACAAAAAAATGTAAAAATCAGTATTTTGTGTACTTCTCAGTCATTCATAATTCAAGATTAGGCTTTACTGTTGTGTTCATAAATATTGTAGATGTGAACAGACCTATAAAATAATGACTTAATGGTGGTGTGAGCTTATATAATAAAAAATACCACACTATAAATCAATTCAGGAGTGATTTGATGATGTACCTGTGTTTTGTATTTTGGTGTTAATGCAACCCATTGGTTTGCATTTGGATCGCGGATTGTGTCTTAAATATTATCATTATTACCCAATATCATAATATTTCCTCCAGTTGGACATTGCAGATTTTGCTGGTTTAAATGCACCAGGTAAACAAGGGTGAGCGCAGTGATCCTTCACTATATTGGTCTATTATTAAAGGATAAGGTTGGCAATTTACTATATTTTTCTTATTGTCGACAGATGTGTGCAGTTTGTACTGAAGTTCTTTGAGAAATTAATAGTGTAGTACCAAGTCAAGAGGTTGTGATATGTTGCACAAGAAGCTAGCGAAGCTCTGTAAACAGAACCGCATTCCCGCACATGCTCAGTGGTGTCTGCCGTACCAGGAACCTCTCTCCTCAGATTTACAATCTTATCGCTGTCTTTACTCTTTGGAGCCGTTTCTTAACAAATTACTGTAATCACTCTCTTCGGAGGCCAAGGAACATATTACACAGAGCAGCGGTGTGACTCATTGATGTGATTTTAAGTTTTTGGACAACAACGGTCTACAACACAGAGAAATATACTACATCAGACTTTGAATACACGCACAATATTTGTATGTAGGATGAGTTCATTGTTGGTTTGCCTCTGCACATGAGATTTGTTGACAATAAGAAAAATATAGAAAATCGCCAACCAAATCGCAAATACTCTCTAGTGAGGCATTACTATAACTACAATTAACACATGCATATATCTTCCATTAAAAACAGCTTCTTCCAAAGTAAATGCAACAGAAATTACATGATGGAAACCATCCCACATCCCACTGGCTCAGAAGCAAAAAATTTACCAGTGACATTCAGGCTGCAGGCCAAATAGCTAATAGGCTCTAGCCTGCTTATCAGTATACAGCACTGTCTGCCAGCCCACACGCACGTACTCACACACCAACAGACCTCATCACCCTGAGTGTTTCTGCTTCCCTCCTTCTCTGACTCCCAAACCTCTGTGCCACCTCCCTCTCCTGTTACGAGTTAAGAGCTTTACAATTTAAGCCAGTTAAGTGCCATATTGTTGCTGGTAAGGAGGAAGCTGAGGGTCTGGGAGGAAGGATCTGCGCCATTTATTAAGAGAAGGACTCAGTCATGAATTTGTAAGTGCCGTGTGTGTATATTCTGACTGAGAACCTGAATGCTTTGCAAGCTTGAGTTTAAAAAAAATGAAATTACACAGCAATTCAAAACATCACCTGTGCATCTGTGCCTGCATGAATGCATACAGCACCCACCTGTACGCATGTGTGTGAGTCGGACTGTGCTTACTATTTGTGAAGAAGAGCACGGAAAAAAATGTTGTTTAAGTTTCTGTGTACATGAGTCTTTATCCCATGAAATTTACTTTCTGAAGACATACCCACTTATGTATATGCGGTTCATATATCGATATATATATATAATATATAATATTTAATGATGTCATCAGATGTCATATAGAGATGGGATTTTTACTAGCTAGTCATTTAAATATAAGCATCATCATAGTCAACTCCATAATCATTTCAACTTGGAAATGGCTTTTGACTTAGCTTTGTTGAAAAATAAATATCTCTCAAATGTTCTACTTGTGTGGTGGCTATAGACTTCATCCATACCTGACCTGCAGCAGTTGGCCTGCCATTACCTCTGTGAACACAATACCTTGCTGCAGGCAACTGTGTTGTTATCATTTTGCTACTTTAAATAAACAGGTAATCATCATTAATAAGGTTCTATCTCTCTCTTCCCCCCTCTTCTGCATGCATGATCTCTCTCTCTTGCTTAATCTCCACCTCCATTATTTCTTAGACACCTTGTGTAGCCCATTACATAAATGTTACATAAATTTAATTAATATGTCAGTGACATTTAGCAAAACTGCGATATTGCAAACATACAAAAACACTCTGACAACAATCCAACATAATACATAAACACACAATATATATGATAAAGGTTTTGTTATTTCTGTTAATAGGAGAGTACAGAGAATGTTATAAACCAAGGTTAGTGTTTCACCACAACCCTTTGACATGATGATGATTTTAACAGGTGAAAATGCAAAGTAAAAATCACAGTTTTAATTGAAAATCTGAAAATAAACACAGAATGATCACCAGTCAGCTCAAGCACACCTGGCACTACATCATTCTGTTTTCTGTATTTCAAATATTGGAGAGGCTCACCACTGTGACTGTTAAACCACAGAGTAGTAATTACCCAGTGATTATAGGTAATGCCATACCATAACATCATTTTTGGTTTGCTATTTTTTGGTTGGCAAATCAATTTAAAACATTTTAAGAGGTTAGACATGGCTGCATGTTCTTACTGCAGTGTGGAAAAGCTTAAACCGCCAACAAAATCAACATCTTTTCCCTGAATGTTGCTGCCCCCCTCAATGTGAGTGAGAGAAAATCTGTAATCAGCTACATGCAGTGGCCATGCGTCGGCCCTTCTTCTATATAGTTTTCAATCTTAAGGTAGGAGGTAAGAGATGAGAGAAAACTTACAAACAACAAGAAAGGAAAAGACACAATGAAGTGTACTCTAGGTGAGATAGATAGGGGACACCAGAAACAGGCTTTCTCTTTCTATGAAATGTAATTAATTGTATCCGCTGCAGTAATGATGCAGTGAGAATACACGTAGGACAGACCAAAAACATCCCTCTCTCTCCCTCTGTCCCTCTCACAATTTAATTACCATTCATCACAAACACACATGGCTGTTGATTGGCATTCTGTTTTAAACTTGAGATCAGCGCTGGGTTTGTTTGTCTCTGTGCGGAAGGACTCATTTCTAGCACTAATGACTTATCTGGCTCCTAATGGATGACAGAAATAATGAAGCTGTCACTGCCCATGCTCAAAGAAAGTCTTCGAACAGACATCAGAAGTAACTGTTTAGTATTTCCTTCATGCTTCTCTGTGCCACTCAGTAAATCCAGATATTCTTTGAACAGGTTGAGATTTATGAGCCTGGAGGGTCATTCTTGACCTTGTACCGCAACGGTCTACTTATGTCCTTTGTCAGAGCTTCTAACAGCATCTACTGGTCTCCATCAGCAAATGGAGCTGTGTTGAAACAACACAATTCCTGTGAGTTCAGTGATGGTTTTGCTACAGTAAGCTAGCCATTACAGTCACTTGACAAACTTGGTTTTACATTTATTTGTGAAACAGTCAGTAACATTTAGTAACAGCTGCTATAAAACACATGCTTGCAGTTTACCTGTTGCTAAATTTGTTTCCTTGTTAGCCATAAAGCTAGCTAATGTCATGGCTTGTCAGTAGAAGGAAGATAGCTAATGAGTTCTTCATGCATGGTTTCATACTAATTCTGTCCAACTAACCTAATGGTAAATATACTCGCATTTCAGTAAGTGTTAGAACATTTACAGTCGGTGCATTTAAAGCAAGTTTCTGCAGTGGTGTTTATTCTCAGTCACTGGATCAGTTTACTGTTTCAATCTGCTGACATACATAATGTTTGGAAAATGATTTCCTGTAGCTTGCATTGAATAGACAGACATAAAAAAGTACTGCTAAGTGGATAAACTGGCGAGTTTAATATATGAAAATTGATGACAGGCTATTATAACTATCAAAAATTAATTTACAACAATACCTATTATATAATTTGTTTTGCCTATAAAGGAGAATCCTTGCTTATTAGAAATTATAATTAACAACATCAATAATAATGATAATGTTTACTTACTACTGTTGCAGTTGCCATTAGTTATGTTTTTGACAATAAAACAAGTTAATTTGTCAACTGTATGATGTCCTGCTCAGTACAGATCTTGGTTAGAACTCTTCAATAACTTAATGTGAGGGATCCTTATCAATGGCATCAACATTAAAATTCCAGTACTGGAAGGGCTCTAATGTGGATGGCCTCCTTGATCCTTCTCCCCCATCCAAAGCTAAAAACGTTAAAGTCTCATGCTGTGACAAATTTTAGAAAGATTTAACATACCATTCATTTAGAAAATTGAAAGCCGTACAATCTAGGAGAATAGGGAACTTTGTCAAAATAACTGTCCTTGCACAGACAATAGTTTTAATATTAATCAGCCTACATGAAATATATCCAAGTGAACAAAGTACTATCTATGGTCATTTATTCTCCTTGCATTGTGAAACACACACACCAACACACACATATATGTGCATATTCTGTATTTTAGTACAGTAAAGATACAGCCCTGCCCATTTTGCAAACAAATCCATCTTGTGTGTGTCCTTGCCATAAAAATAAACCATTAATCAATGAACAACTCTGGCCCAACGCTGTCCATCAATCAAACCACTGGCCAGCTGTCCAATGGAAGGCAGAGTGACAGTGATGACCCCGCCCACCTGGTCGACTGGGTGACCTTGAAGTCGTCATGACACGGTGATGGATATCCTGTGTCACAGGAAGTGAAACATTTCCCCTCCAGACTGCAGGTGAGCTGACAGGATTATTGTTCTGATAAATACTACAGTGCTACAACATCTATAGAAACAGATGTGTATAACCTGAGAGCATATCGACATTGTGATTAAGTATTTCAAAGTCTTAACAGAAAATGAATGTTAAACACAGTGATGAGAGCTGTAAACTACCCACAAGACTTGCAAAATGACACTTCTCTGAGAGAAAAAAGTTCTGTCAGGTTTAAAGAACTTCTATTGATCAGCTCTTACTCATCTCAGTGGGATGTCAGAGGGTGTGTGACCAGCCACCCTCTGTACAAAAGAGAGAGCCAATCTGGGTACCCACACTGTAAAAGACACTCACAAATAACAGTTTGTGCACCAGAAACTATTTATTCTACCAGAAAGCCACGACTAACATTTAGTAGAGTGAGAAAGAAGCTGTGCTGCTTACTATTAGAAAATAGATAAAAATCACTACTTTCACAAATAGAGATGTAACGATACCGAAAATTCACGCTACAATAATAAAACGATAAAAATGTCCATGATGTGATATTATCACGATAGTTGAAAAAAAATCAAGAAAAATGATAACCTGATTTTTCCTTTTAACTTAAAGTGCTTCTGCTTTCCTTCTTTAATAAAATAAAATTTAAGTAGCCAGCCATGACCTAAGCATCTGCAAAAAAATTGGCATGAATTGTCTTTGGCAATGATTGAACTATGTACAAGTGCAAAACAAAAACAATGCAGCAGTCACCAGCAGTGCTTTTATAAAATAAAATAAAAATAATAAAATAAAAGATTATTGAAGCAGCTGGATCGTGTAAACAAAACAAGTCACAGTGACAGTGGAACATCAGTGTTTTTTAGTACCCCCTGTGCTACTACCTACCTACCTACCTGGTAGGCTAGGCAGCCATTTATTTTAAAGTGCCAAAAACATACAGTCAGACAGTAAATCACCGACTGGAACAGGAACATCAAGTGTTTAACTACTCTACCTATGGAAATTATGCATTTTCTTAGTGCAACTGCATCTCACAAATCAAATAACAAACAATAAAATAAAGTAATCAGACCCTGCAATGAAAGAAATCAACTTTCACTTTAGTTTGAGCATGTCCACATTTCCAGGTAGAAGCTGGGATCTTTGGGCATTTACAATGTCCCCTCGCTCCTACGGTACTGAGGTTGCTGAGACAGAGACATATGTTTTGGCCATGGATGACAGCAGTGTGTAAAACCATGCATTGTCTCTCCACCACTTTAGAGGACAGTAAGAGAGTAAAATAGAGGCCTCCTTGCTGTACAAGTCAATTTCAGCCTCAATCCCAATGTTAGGTGGTGCACTGTCCACTCCTTCAGTGACAGAATCCCCAAGGAGATCATTGAGCGCTGTCTTTTTGGAAGGAGGAGATTGTTCCTCCTCAGCTCTATGTGCTGTATGTAACAGGCCATCACCAGTGCATGTGTGGGGATGTCCAGCGCTATGGGGACAGTCTGGCCTCTCTCATTGCTATATCTATATTCCGTGCATTGTCTGTAACAACAGCAATGCTGTGATGATTATTATTATTCATCATGTCAATCTCCCACTCCAAAACAGCCGACTTTAATACCTCAGCTACATTGAGTCCAGCGTGTGATGTGAAAAGAGGCCACGTCTGTGTTTTGAGATGCACTCTGTTTCTTTGAGGCTCTGTGTCACTTTAGCTTTTGTCTCTTGATACAGCTGGCAGCACTGTGTTATTCTGAGGAATGGCCATGATGGAATGGTATACTTGGGCTCCACCATGTTTACTAACTTCCGAAATCAATTGTTGTCAAACACAGAAAGCGGAAAGAAAGTCTTTGGCTATGTATTCACCGATGCAATCTTGTTATTTCTTCAGCTCTCAGACTGTTATGGGGAAGTGGGGCTCCAAATGCTTCTTTCAGAGTCTTTTGGCCTGGCTGAAGCTTTTCCTTCACAGTAGTTGTGGTTATGATTAGAGCTTTTCTGGGTGGTGATGTGCCAAATGGCTTGTCATGTCTGATGTATGTCCCATAATGTAGCTAACTGTCGTCCGGCAGTATTTGCGAATTGTTTTTCAGTTTCCTTTTCACTGTTGTCATTTCTTGAAACAGGGAAACTGAATTGTTGCCACACATCAGCTCTAAAAGTCAATGGAGCATCCACAATCTCAAGTTAAAATTTTTCATTTCGTCATTTGTCACCACTTTCATCTACTTCATCCTCCATTTTCTCGTTGGGTCTGAGCCAGTCTCTGTGAAGAAACATTGCTTGGCTTGCACGCAAAGGATTATGGGAGTCTTCTTGACTGGTAGGACTGCACCCTCTGCTGCTGTTCAAACAAAATCTAACAATTTTCAACCAGGAGAGATAGTAAAACGTAGCTATACTAGTGAAATAAGCATGAAATATCATGGTAGAATTTGTTTCAGTCCCACAACGGCATTCAGATATTTTTTTTGTATCGCAATATTGCAAAATTCAATATGTTGTTACATCCCTATTCACAAATAACCAGAGCTACAAGCAAGCACATACACAAAGAAAACTAATCTACTGTCCCATTCGATGTTTTATCCTCTCTGAGTTGCTCTTCACAACACTAAGGGCTACAACCGTTTACCATTGATACACACACAACAAAACTGCAGGGTCAGGTACCAGCAGTCTCTACCCTTTTTTGGCCAGAAAAATGTTTTCCAGCCTCATCCATTATCTTCTATCTTCGAGTCACACACACACACACACACACACACACACACACACACGCACACACACCTCTTTTGTTTGGAAATTTTCTCTATGCTGATTTGTTAGATTAGTTCCTGTGAGTCTGAATCCATTAATCCCCTCATTCCTCTAATAATGATCTCTAAAGGTTAAACATTAAACATTAGAATGTTTATATAAAAACTGTCATTAAGATATGACTCATGGTCAGGTTTACTAGCAAGTGATTTAATTACATTCATCACATTTTTTGAGGTAATATCAAGTCAAGTTCTTGAAAAGGAAGATTGAATGGATGGGTGAACATGTAATAGCTCCAAGCAGGGCCACAGATTCAATGACCTTTCAACGGTGGCTTCACCTTGACACATTTCTATATGAGTGATATCAAACAGTTTATAGGACCAGGAGATCAAACACCATCTGTTTCAGGTCCAGATCAGTTATCAGCAACTCTCTCTCTCTCTCGCTCTCTCTCTCACACACACATACACACACACACACACACACACTGTAAAAAACATAGAGGGCTGGAAGGTCAGCCAGGAACATGACATCCAACCAGCTGTTATCACATCATAGAGTGCCATCTAACTCGGAGAGGGGCCATTAACTCTAATTAAAAAGGTTAGGGTGAGTGGTGAGAAAATTGGTGATTATTAATTTAAAAATCAACAGAACTCACTGAAAGTGGATGTGTTTTGTTAAGAGGCTTCTAACAGGTTAATAGTAAAAATGAAAGGTGTGCCATCTCATAAACTCACTATGAATTGTCATTAGACGTGTCAAGCTGAAGCAACAGACTAATTGCTGGCACACACCAACCATCAGTTTGTCAAACTGTCCTGTATGCAGACTAGAGAAGCGGAGCTGTCCATGGTACTGCAATATAATGTCTGCAGATCAGGGCTTGTAAACAACCAAGACATAGACTCTATACTACACTACATCATTTACACAATAGACAAAGGCAAGGTAAGGGTTTCCTTCTAAGCTTTTTGCTGCTGGTACTTTTTGCTACCAGATCGTAAACAATACTGTTTTTCAATACCATTACTATTTAATGTCTTGAGTTAACTGCTTTAAAACTAAATGTCCTTTAGTTAAATGTCCTTTCCTATAATCAGGGTCACCTTATATTCAGGCCAATACAGTATTTAGGAACCAATTATTTTACAACATCTGAGGTTTTTTCTGGAGGTTACCACAATGGTTTGAATGGCTTCGCTAATTTGTGCAGTACTCAGCAGCTCATGTTGGAAATACTAAAAATACGAAGAGGTTTAGCATCATTTAAACATTCTTTAAAGTCTCCTCTTGGGTTCCAGATATGTACACAGTAGAGCCTGACTGATATATTTGCTGGCCAATTTTATCTTATTGCAGATGAATTGGTATCAATGTTTATGACTGCTGATAAGAAACAAGAAATTTAAAGATCCCCTTCAGACATGTATTATGACATAAAAATGTTCTGCTTGGAACAATAATGTGAGCCTTATATGGTTTTCATACAAAAAAGTATATTTACCACATTAAAATCCTTAGAATTGCATCTACTTCTTCTCCCTCATTAATTCATCATTTAATATATTATTTCACAGTCACAGTTCAATCCAACACACCTGCAAAGCAGCCACCCAACACTGAAATCCTATAAAAGTCTACATGAGTCTCATGTTTTACCTGTAAGACTTGTGTTTCAAGACCTTTGTTTGTCATTTGTGTAATGACAACACCACTTCTCCAAGCACTCAAAGATATAAAAAGTGTGTGTCCTGGTCATAGTTCAGTTATATGACTAAGGCGCATCACGGAGCATCTCTCCTGATTGGCTGCAGACAGAGCTCTCAGCTGAGGAGTCAATCACACTGGATGACAGTAGAGGAGGTTTTACCAGCATCTGATTCAAAGATTTAAGCTGACTTCGCTAGCATGTAGCACCGGAGCAGAGAGCGTCAGAGCAGTTTGTAAAAGTTTATAGCCTGTCTTGCTGTTACTACCCTGTGTACATTTATGTGGCTAAAAAAAGCAGCGATTTGACTGACAAAATGCAAGTTGCCTCAGGGGGTTCTCAACTGATGATTCAAATCATCAATGTTTAGTACTAGCAGTAAGTACATTTTCTTTCAAAATCTTAAAGCTTAGGCACAGCACCTTTTCAGAATTACTGATCCCCTTAGCTAATGTCTGATCATCACATTGAAAACAGCTGGTTAGAACTGGTAATATTAGAGGGATTATTAGGCCAGTGGAAAAACACTACAATTAAGAGTGTTCACAGTGAGACAAGTAAATGACAGTGAAAGCTGATTCGGAAACTCCCCATGCTCCCTTCCCTCTCATTGTTTGTCTTGTTTCTGCAGCGGCATTTAATCTCACTACATTTATTCACTCATCATCTGTCCTCATTTAAGATGACATGTTTTTAAACAGTGTTTTCAATCTGTTGACATAAACAGTGGTTGGGAAATGTAGCTTGCATCGTATGGAAAGAAATTAAAGAGTAATGGTAAATAGACAAACTCGATAAATTGAATGCAAGAAAATGAAATGTTCATTGGTGACAGGCAATTGTATTTTGCCCAATACCAATTATATAATTTGCATTTGTCTATAGAGGAGATCCTTTGCTTATAAGCCAATTACAATAAACAACAACGACAATAACATTAATTCCAGTGAAGTTTGCTGTTGTATCGGCTTTAAAAATCCTAATCGGTCGGGCTCTAGTACACACACATAGACACACACACACACACACACACACACACACACACACACACACAAACAAAGGCACGGGCGCACATACGCAGATTAAATCAAGGCTCTAATCAAGGTCTGAGGCGAGGTAATTTTTCTAATTACATATACGTGACTCAACATTTTTCAACCCAGGAACCTCAGGGTGGCTAACCTGTGTGGAGATCGGTGGATTCTGTGTGTGTGTCTGTGTGTGTGTGCACATGCATGCGTGCGTGCGTATTAGTTTGCTGAAAATGGCAAGCTGTTAGTTATTATGGTAGTTATCACTAACATGATACCTCCTTGAAACACTAGTCCCCTGCCCCCCCGCCCCCATCTCTCCTTCCAAACACCTGAGAACTGCTGACAGAGTTGTGAAAGAAGCAGGCAAATAAAATACAGGAAAAACACCAAAAAAGGGGCATGTAACAAGAATAATGAGGTAGGGGAGATTGAGCAATGTTTCTGAAAACAGAAAAAGAGAAAACCAGATGGATAAAAGAGTAAGAGAGACAGAGTGAGAGAGAGAACAGGAGAGAAGGAGCAGGGCTATATAATATGGTAGAATTTCATCAGTGATTAGTGAAGCATGAAACTAGCATAGGAAGAGTCGTGAGATTGGGAAGACGAAGGAGGAGAGGAAAAAAGAGTGAAGGAGGAAAAAGATAATGACTTATACAGCAGAAGCTGAACCACTGCTGTCCTTACTAACAACTAAAGATCTGCACACCCAATGAGAGGAAGTGATTGTATTTTCTGCCTGGCTGATGAGACCCGGAAGGACGAGCTAGCTGGGTTCTAGAGGAACACCTCCTCCAGAGCCCTCTTTGTAACCTGATTTGTAAATGTCTCTCCTACAGACACTTAAAAGCAGGAGAGGATAGAACACTGCAACCTATTTGGTCCAAAACTGGTTTTCTAAGAAATGCACATTCAAAGACAGAGACTATATAGCAATCACACCCACAACATACAATATTGGACTATCTCCTTTCTGTTATGAGCCAAAATAGTCTTCTCTCACAGAGGAACAATTATAATTACACTGGACAAAAAAAGCACAGCTGACTGTAGTATCAGCTGCTGTGAGTGAGGATGTGCTACCTATTTTTAGTCATGCATAAATTGTGACAGATTGACCCAGCTCACTCTACTGATAACAGCACAGCAGGCCACCATGAAAGGCCTCCCCCCTGCTAAAAGCTGTACTTGATTAGAGTTTGTGAGGTCAGTACCCTGGGTATACTTTGGCTGGATAAGACAGCGCTTTCTTCTTCTTACAGTTTCTCCTCTTTTCCACAAACAGCAATGTATTGGTACCGTCCTACATTGTATTAGCACTGGACAATATTGGATAATGACCACAACAAAATGAATCTTCTTCTGATTACATAGTATTGACTTTATGTTTTCATATTACTGAACACTGAATCAGGTTTTGCTCGCTGTAGTCCTTCCTCCTGTACATCCTGACCATTAGATGATCCCCTCCAAAAGGGCTTACAATGTGTGACGGGAAACAAAATCCACAGTCCTCGTTTTGAGCAAAAATGTATTTAAAAGTTTATCTGAAGATAATATGAGGCTTCATCTGTCTGAGTTAGTCAAAACAAGATGATATCTAATGATAATTATAATATTTAATCTCCCTTTTTTGTGTTTTCCTGTTCAGCTGCATTGAAAGGATCCTAACAAAAAGAGGAACTTTGGCTCTAAAAATACAGTAACTTTGAAAGATATTGATTTGACTAATTTGAACGACTAAATCTTCATATTATCTTCAAATAAACTTTTAAATAAATTTTAGCATGGAAGGAAGGCTGTGGATTAGAAGACCATCACTTTAAAGTGCATTATGAAAGGATCTCTTTAATTGTTAGTATGAACAGGAGGAATTATTACAGCAAGAAAAACTTGTCAATGTTCATTTGGGCACCTGACTATTGTTTTAGGACAGACTTGAAAAAATATGAACCTACCCTTTAATGTGCACCTTGCATGTTTGTGCCAGTTTTCAACATACAAACAAGCACACAATGGAGGAAGAAACGGGTGGTTTATCAATGAGGATGCAGGGTTGTGGCAGAGAGAGATTGAGTTTACAGACTCAAGCTATGACTACTGTAACACTGGCATCACTTCACTAACTACTAGATACTCTAATCAGTCTCCTGTCTTAACAAAGAGCTTAAGACTTCTAATGTGCCCAATCACTTACAATGCTATTAGGCATTGAAAAAGCCAAAATTATATAATACAAGAACATCATCACATCTAAAACAGGTCTCTAAATGCTCCTAGTTTTATGGCGCTGTCACATTTGTGAAACCTCAACATGCACCAAAATCCTGCATGACGGTAAATATATTTTTCCTTATTTGAGGAGCTTTAACTGTTAGCATGACTGCTCTGCTGTTATCAAGGTGTGTTTGTGTGTGTGCTTTGAGCTGGGCAATGTGGCCAAAATATTTTACAAAATAAATTACCAGATTTTTTTGTATTGTGTGTATGGGTGGGTGAATGTGAGGCACTGCACTACTCACAGGCTGAAGGTGCTATTTAAAGGTGCAGTGTGTAGCACTTAGTGGCATCTAGCAGTGAAGCTGTAGATTGTAACCAGCTGAATATCCCTCCCTCACCCCCTCCCCTTCCAAACGTGTAGGAGAACCTACGGTGGCCGCGAAACTCGCAAAAAACGCAAAAGGCCCTCTCTAGAGCCAGTGTTTGGTTTGTCTGTTCCGGGCTACTGTAGAAACATGGTGGTGCAACATGGCAGGCTCCGTGGAAGAGTGGTAGTCCTCCCTGGAACTCTCTTTGTGCCAAGCCAAAGAGTAAGTCATTTCACTGAGAAAGGGAGGGACAAGTAACATGTAGAGACTTGCACCCTGAGATCAGTGATGCAACTGGCTGCCTTGCATTATCATCCAGGCAGAACACCTCTTCAACCCCTGTTCTTAGTAGGACACAGCCGTGGACAGCTGCAAAGGGGAGAGCTAGCAACAAACCTCCCCAACAACCGAGTGTGCAACTGGAGAACAGATTTACTCCACTGTTGCAGGACCCTGGATCTCCGCCTGATGATCTGGATAACCTCTCTTCCTCACAAAGCAGGGTAAAGACTGAGAGTAACTCAGAAAGTAAAAGACTACAGGGAAAGCTAACGACTGGACCTCAAACTCTAATTGTGGGTGACTATGCTGTAAAAGATGTAAGAAGCAGGTGCAGTAGAAGCAGTAAAAACACCAAAATACTCTGTTTTCCCAAGGATATAGTCTCATGGACATGACAGAAAGAATCCTGCATATCGTGGCTGCACATCCAACTGTGAAAACCATCATTGTGCACATAAGGACCAATGATGTTGTAAAACAACAGTCTGACATGCTGAAACAAGACTTTATTGATCTGTTGAACACAGTCAGCTCTTTGAATGCTGAGGTGTTTCATCAGTGACCTTCTACCACCAGTCAGAAGAGGAGTTGAGAGATTCAGCAGATTGTTGGCACTGAACACTTGGCTTTAAAATGCATGTACTATCCATTCAGTGCATATTATTTCAATTTCAACTTTTTCTGGGACCAGAAACTGATCTAAACTAAATCTGAACTAAATCTGAAACAGGAAGCACTCAACTGTTTCTGCAAATTTATCAAATTTAGCATCCATTCCTCGTCAACCATAGCCTGTCGCAAAAAAACTGGGCAGATAATGCTTTTAACACACTAAATCTAACTTAAAAATTAACTTAAAATGTCAGGTCTTTGGTAGGAAAACATTTTTAATCAATGATTTTACTGTCAAGAACAATCTTGATTTTATGTGTTTAACTGAAACTTGGTTAGACCAAGATAACACTGCAGCTGTTCTTTTTGAGTCACCCCACCCAACTTCAGTTTTATGAGCGAAGCTAGAGTTCATAAGGAAGGAGGTGGAGTCGCCATTTTGTTCAATGATTCCCTCTAATGCAAGCAGATATCTTGCTCAGCTGAATTCCTCTTCTTCAGCTATGACTTTGGATGACTTTGCTGACATGCTGACTATAATCTGTATCGACTTTGACTGAGTAGTTATTGTTGGTGATTTTAACATCCATGTTGACAACCCCCAGGACAAAGGGAAGAGAAATGCTTCACTGCTCAGAATAGGAGCAAAGAGTTCAAAGAGAGAGGGTTCATTATGACATCTGTAAAGACTAACAGAATAACAAACAATCCTGTGTCAGTAGCCTCTGAACTTCTATCCACCAGGGCCTGCAATGAATTTGCTTCCTTCTTCACTAACAAAATTCAGAATATTAGCCGAGCAGTCAGTGCCTCCATATCAGGTACAGAATATGTGTTGTCCCTGTTTCCACTTAAAATCAATTCAAATACCATGACACAATTTTATCTGATCAACCATAAAAACCTGGAGGACATTATACAACATGTGAAATCCTCCTGCTGCCTTGATATTTTGCCTACAGGCTTTTTCAAAAATGTTTCTAATTGCATGGCCTCAGATCTGCTACAAATTGTAAACATGTCTCTTCTCTCGGGTTTCTTCCAACAGGCTCTGAAAACTGCCGTCAACAAGCCAGTCACAGCACTGAGAATGATCTTGTTAAGGTCTTCAATGACATACCCTTAAACACAGACAGTGGCAGAATTTCAGTCTTAGTATTACTGGATCTCAGTGCTGCATTCAACACAGTTAACCACAATATATTAAACCGACTGGAAAACTGGGTGGGACTTTCAGGCATAGTTCTAAATTGGTTTGAATCCTACACTGTAAAACCGAACAGTATAAGCTTATTAAAAATGATGAGTTGTATTACCTCAAAAATTAAAAACAGCTATTACAAGGCAAAATGTTTGAGTTATTTCAACGAATTTTTAATTTTAAGTGTACAGTACTTAACCACTTTAATGATTTTGATATATTGTACTCAAATAATTTGATAGTAATCACTTAATCCGCGTGACGTCACGCACGTGCGTACGTGCCTCCTCGCCAAAGTGGAAATGTCCGCCATTACTGCTGCTACATCCCTGCAGTGCACAGGTAAGAAGTTTGCTTAAACGTTTTTTGCATGTGAGTTCTTTAGATATATTTAGAGCCTAAAGCGAAAGAAAGAGAGTAAACTTGCTGTGGGACTGCTTGTGACGATATTTTAAGCGAAACGTGCTGTGGCATGCAGCAAGTTTCTCGACCTGACCAGCTAATTGTTGCTAACTTTAACTGTTACCATGCTGGCTGCAATGAAAGCGGTCATATGGTTTTCCGTGGTTGCCTTAATATTTTATTCGTTAGTTTAGTTACGTGTTTTGTCGGGTTCAATTAACGTAACTAATATTTGGCGTGTCTTAGAGTTACTTCATGCATTTGAAAAAACTGTTAACCATATCTGCCTAATTAAAGAGTGAAAGGCAATTAAAACGTTGAAAACACTGAAAGTTAACGTTAATTATTAGAGTACACAACAATAATAGTTATTCTAATGTTTCCCGTTGAGGCGGACCGTTTGTGATGCATTAATTTATTTGTGCAGGCTTTTTAAGTTTTCTGGTTCTTTTCTCAACCAGAAATTGGCGGCATGCGACCCCATTTTAATCGGGCAAGTTTTGGCAAGTTTCGGTAAAGGCAATGGTTTGCATTCAGTTTTTGCCCCGATGTAATGCTGGAACGTTTTACTACACGTCATGTATTTTAGTAAGGAGAGATCATTAAAAAAAATTAGTCTTGTGATTTGTGTGTGAAATAACACTCTCATGGTCAAGGTCAGGGCACAGTGTCCAGGGTTTGTGCAGTAACCTGACCTCCAAAGATTAGCAGTGTTGACGAAAACATAATAAGTAAAAAGAAAAACACCCAACATCCTTATTTGCCTGCTAAACTTAAGAGCCAGTATAGACTTTTGTTTGTTATATTTATTTGGTGATAAAAGGTTTAAATATATTAAGTAGCCTGTTACATTTTTTGCTAAATTACACCCAGAAAAGCCTTTAGACGATCAAGGCATCAGCAAGACATAACATTACATTAGTAACCTGCTGAATGTATTTATTCTATGTTGCCCTCACCTTTTAGGATTTTGACATGGAAGACAACTTATTGTGCAAAGAAAGAGAAAATAAATAGCTTAATTTTTTGAGACCAAAAAGAACAAAGTGTTTTTCGGGTGTCCTTGGGTTTTGTATATTAAAGTCTGAAACACCATATTTCATGTAATTTCTGTAATGTAAGGCAACTGACAATTATTCAATGCTTCTCTATTACTTTGCTCTGGTTTTGTAAAAAGATTGCAGCCTATCTCACTTTTCAATCTCTTCTCTCTTCAGGTTGAAATTGAAGCAACAAAAGACTGGCTGAGATACAGATACCAGATTCTTCAATCTGGTATGTTTATAATGCTCTGCTCGTACCAGTTCTCACTCTAAATATTAGAGTTGTAAATAGAATTTTGGTTTCCAATGGCTTGGAGGTGCAAACTCTGTGCTACTCTCTTTGATAGAAAGGCACAGTTGCTTGAACATTATCGTTTACATCATAGCAATGTCTCCTCAGTCAATCAATTGCCTTGTCTCTATGACAACTGTGTCTGCACATTTCATTCAGTAAATGCATTGAAAATTCACCTAACCCGGTTACATACTCAGACGCTTGTGCAAAGTGACAATCAAGAAGGATATGTGTCATTTGTCTGTGCTGTGTGTAAATTTAAAGAACCTTTTAATGTCAAAACTCTTCTCAGTCATTTAAGGATGCATTTAAAACAACACGAGATGGTGGATTGTCCATTCAAAAATTGTCAGTACCGCACTAATGTGTATTCCTCCTTTAATGCCCACAAAAGTAGGAATCATCTAGGCTGTGAATTCTCAGATTTTAAGACAGAAATTGTCTTGACAGAAACTGACGGCCAACCCATTCAGAACCAAGTTGAATCTGATGAGGCTGGTCCGTCTCAGAATTTTCTTGAGCTGGAAGCTCCAGAGTGTAATCCTCCCGACTCTGGATATGACGCTGGTGAATTGCAAACTCAACTGAGAAAAAATTTGGCTTCTTTGTTCTTGAAAATGCACAGTGTTCTGCATGTGTCAGAGACAGCGATACAAGACATAGTGGAAAATCTGGCACAAATATTCACGTTGTCCAAACCCCTTGTGAGAGACTCTGTCATCAAGGTTTTAGGAGAGCATGATCAGTCTATCAATGAGGCCCTTCTTGAGGAATTGGTGGAAGCTGTCATGAAAAGTAATGTTTTTGTCAGTGCTACTGCTGAAGGTGCAGAGCTGTCCAGTGCTAAACGGAGGAAAACATTTGTAAGAAGTCACTACCCTCTGGTAATGCCAGTGCAATATGCTGTGGATTCCCTTGGACACACAGCAGTGTATGTTCCAATACTACAGATGCTTCAAACAATGTTTAAAAATACAGATCTTCTTGACAAGATTCAAGAAACTAAACCATCACCACCTGGAATGTACATGTCTCATGAAGATGGAATGTATTTCAAAGAAAATCAATTGTTGTCAGCGGCAGAAGACCTTAAGTTGTCTCTGATTTTATATGTGGATGACATTGAACTAGCTAATCCTTTAGGCACAGCTAGAAAGATCCACAAGCTTTGTCCGGTGTACTGGTTGCTAGCCAATGTGCCCAGTATATATAGGTCCAGCCTTCATATCATACAACTAGCTCTGTTGTGCAAAGTACCTGATCTGCAGAGTTGTGGTTATGAAAGTGTTCTTTCACCTTTGCTGAAAGACTTGCATACTCTTGAGCAGGATGGCATTTTTATCGAACCTGTCGGCCAATGCGTAAAGGGCACTGTCATGTGTGTTGCTGCTGATAATTTGGCTGCCCATGGTCTGGCAGGCTTTGTGCAGTGTTTCAGAGGACACTATGTCTGCAGATTTTGTTGCTGTACTACAGACCAAATACAGTCCACTGAAGTTTCTGAAGGAGAGTTTAGCATGAGAACAAGGGCCTCCCATGACGTACATGTGCAGAATGTTGTGCAAGGAGAAAATGCATCTCATTTTGGTGTAAAGGCTGAGTGCACTCTCAGTAAGACACTACAGCATTTTCATCCTATTTCTGGTTTCCCACCTGATATACTTCACGACCTTTTTGAAGGTATTGTGCCAGTTGAATTGGCCTTGTGCATTCGTGAAATGATTCGTCTTAAGTATTTCACTCTTGAATATCTTAACACAAAAATACGTTCATTTCCATATCAGCACTCTGATAGGCTTGATAAACCACAACCAATCCCAAAGAATTTTGCGGCCAAACTAAGCATTGGTGGAAATGGACATGAAAATTCCACTTTGCTGAGGTTATTGCCCCTTATGGTGGGAAGTAAAGTTCCTGAAGGAGATGAAACCTGGGCTATTTTGATGGACCTGAAAGAAATCGTGCAGCTAGTACTCTCCCCATCTTTCACAGAAGATTCCATCCAGTACATGCAGACTAAGATAAGTGATCACAGACAGGGTCTTCAAGCAGTGTTTCCAGATTTTAAGCTCCGACCCAAACATCATTACCTTGAGCACTACCCAGAACTAACAAGATGTTTTGGGCCTCTGGTTCACTTATGGACCATGAGGTTTGAGGGAAAACATCGCTTTTTCAAAAGGGTGATACATGACACACAGAATTTCAAGAATGTCTTGAAAACTCTTGCAACCAGGCATCAGCACATGATGGCGTATCACCTCAGTGCACCATTGTTTTTCAGACCCCACACACGAGCCTCAAGTGTCACCTCTGTCCAAATCGCCACACTGCCGCAAGTGGCCAAAGACTTCATAGAGACAAAGACAGAAAGCCAAAACATATATAGTACTTCAAAGGTCTCCATAAATGGCACAGATTTTGCAAATGGAATGTTTGTGTCTGCAGACCAGACTGGAGGACTTCCAAATTTCAGCAGAATTGAACGTGTTCTGCTTGTGGATAACTCTGTTTCCTTTCTTTGCAGGAACTACAAGTGCTGGTACAGTGAGCATTTCCGATCATTTGAGCTGACAACAACAGGCAACACCTCTGTGCTTCAGCTGTCAGAGTTAAATGACACTGTAAGTCTCATGGCGTATGATATTGATGGGCATTTGATGTTAACGCAGAAAAGATTTATTTTGATCAGAGACTTGCAGGATTAAAATGTATTTGGAAATGAGGATCTATAGACAGTGGAGAAAATAATCTGCCCTCTGCTGGAAATAATCAGTGCCAGTGACACTGCCCACCACAACAAGCCAATAAAGACTAACTGAACAGATTGTTTTGTTTATTGCAAACGGCAGGCGTTTGAAGTTAATGATACTCATCAAAAACTATATTTTTTTTCATTCTAAAATGAAAATTTGAAGTACATTTCTGGCATTTCTTTTGAACAACATCATGATTATATGTTATCAAACTGGATGGTTCCCTTCAATCGATTCTCTCCTTTTCTTCTTAATAATAGGAAATGGCAGCTCAAAACTTCCTACTTCATGTCCATACCTCCACAGACATTGTGAGGAAGATGACTCTATCGTCACGTCCAGAATCTGTGGATGAGTTAAAAACGATGATAGGAGAAAAGTTTAATCTTGACTTCAACTTCAGCCTATCATACCAAGATCCAGATTTTGATGGACAGTTATGTTCCCTTTTAGACATTGAGGAACTTCCACAGAAGGCTGTGCTGAAAGTGATCAGGTCTGAGAGTGATGCCAGTTCAGTAGCATCAGATGACACGATAATATTGCCTCATGCCATGACTCCAGACAGGGTCAACAGATGGCCTGATGTTTTTCCAGTGCCCATTTTTTCCTATGAGGTAGAATTCTTACTTAGTGATGGAAATGCTACATATGACAGAACAGGGAAAACTCTAAAGTTGTCCAGGGGACAAAAGCATGACATTCTTGAGACTCTTGCTGCCAAGATGCATAGCTTCAAAGCTTACCCCAATGATAAGGAGGTTTCAATGGTAGCAGAAGCACTTGTCATTAAGCATCCTTGTCTGAAAGAGCCAGGATCTCAGACGGGATGGTATGGTTGGAAAAATAGTTTAAAGTTTAAGATGGGGAACTTCCGCACTAAGTTGAGTCGTGCAGGATTTCATGAGGTAGCTATAAATTCTGGGAAAAGGAGCCGGAACAACCCAAACAAACCATCTCCTCACACCAACATCAAAAGACCGAAGAGGGCAGAAGTGAATTTCCTTCCCAATTTCCCAAGAGGTGAAAATGCTGCAAGCCTTGAACGACTGAGACTGCAAATTGTAGAAGTGAAGAAGAGTGACAAGAACCTTTCTCTGATTGGAAAGTTAATGCAGACTACCTTTGCCCTTCGGCGCAATGAGATCGTCAGTGATGATCCCCCTGTTGATGAGATCCTGGAACGCTGGCCTGCACTCAAAATGGAGTCACAAGTAAAGACATTTTTTGTACTACACCTATTTGAGCAGATCTATCACATATAATTCTTTTACATGACTTTGTCTGTGAGGACATGAATAGTTTTACTCAAATGTAGATTAACATACCCTACATGGGTTGGTAGTGTCATTTTTTTATTGCTGTTTTTTATTTTTCCTTTTCAGAAAGAACACACACTATACGCTGACTTAAGTCATTTTATGTTTTTGCAGATCTGTGCTGAGTTTCACAGAATCTCAAACATCAACCTAAAGAACTGCTTCTATGCTGAGTTGGATCGACATGCCCCACGTCTTCAGCGCTTGTTCAGGAGGAAAGCTGCACGGACAGGGAAAGCAGCTGAAGTCCTCAGTCGGATCTTCCAGATGTATGACCTCCAGGTAAGTTGTTTAAGCTTCTTGGTGCTTTATAATTATGTTACAGTAGATTTTGGTTTATCTTTGGTAGAATTTTGGTAGGGCTATTTGTTTTAATATAGTGTTGTGTGGCTATGCTGTTTACCAGCCATAGTAAGGCAAGAATATGTTCTTGCTCCCAAGGAACAAGTTGATGTTCATGTCAGACGTGCTGCTGTTCTCCGTGCTCTCCCTGCATATCTGCATGATGACGACTCTGGATTTCTCAAGCAATGGGATGTAAGTCAGTATATTTATTTTGATCAAAGAGTCAAATTTCTTTGTTACTCTAATCCAGTAAATCACTGATTATACAAGTTGAAAAATTTCAGAGTTTGAATATTACCATTAAAATTATAGTCATATGAATAGAATGGACACAAATCAGAAAACAGGCATGTGTTGAATATGCTTTTCAATCATGGGTGTCTTTGAAATTACGATGTTTCCATATGCAATAAATCCTGCTTTAATTAATGTTATGTTTTTCTTGGGGGTTAAGGTTACGATCACAGTACACATTCAAAGATTTGTAGACTGGAATGAGGTATAATAAATAACTGGACTGAACATGATTAATAAATGTCTATTCATTTTATTAATCAAAAATAATGCCTCTGCCACTGTGTGAATGAATGAAAATCCACATCTTGGAGAAAACAATTCTGAGTACATGCCATTCAAATTTACCATATTGTATGGATATTGATAATTTTGATAACTTAATAACTGGTTCTAGCCCAATTTCTGTTTGCCTGAATCATTCATACTCTCCAAAATATACAATTTCATGATCTATTCCAAGCTTCAGTTTGCTTCAGTATGCTTAAATATTAAGCGGCCATTTCTCACTGTTGTCACTTGGACTGCAAACTCCAGTGTAAATTAGTCAAATCTATAGTTACATGAAAATAAACAGTACCATGGAAATTCCATAGTGCTACCTTTTTTTTGTAATGCTGAAATCCTGCCCTTGAAGCAATGGTAATATTACCAAGTTTCAGGTTTATCTTAATAAATGCCATAGTTGCTATGCCATGTGTCAACAAAATGTACACTCGCCCCTAAAAGATTAATTGCTTATTTTTTATTTTATGTTACATATGGTGAATCAAATCACATTCATAGATTGTAATTTTTTTTTTTTACTGCTATTTGTCTTCTGATAAGCCACTGATATATTTTTCAGCAATCACCCTTTAGAAATAGCTGAGGGAGTCTAGGGCCTAAGGTAACCCTTCTGTTGTTGTCTGCAGGTGGCGCAGTCTGAACCAGACATTGGTGACTTACCGGTTGGGCTCTTGATCAGTGCCACTTCAGATGCCATGTACCTCTGCCCAGAGAAGGTTGCGGTCGTGCTCGAGGGTAAAACAGTCATTGATTTTCCCACATTCGCTGACGCATTTGTAGTGCTTTTCGCACTGATTTATGCACTGCATCTGAATTACCCAAAAGACATGGCAAATACTTTTGACTTCACTCAGAAAGTCTTGATGGGTCTGGAGGATGGAAACATGAGACCCAGGGTCTTGAGCCTCAAAAATGAACTTTTGGCAGTGGAGTAGTTTGTTCCTGTTTTAAAACATCTTAGAGATGTGTTTTTCAAAGATTTTTATTGTTCAATTTTGAATGTGTTAATGTTCAAGAAAACTCATTCTGTACTGGTAAGATCCCATACCATGCGGTTGTCCACTATGTGGTTCTTTTGTCAGGCCATTTTGTTAGGCCCTTGCACTATTGTTCAATGTTACTGTTCCTGTTTTTGCACTGAATGGAAGCGTATAGGGCAAGATATTGATGTATAACGTGAAAGTTGTCAACCAGCAGAGATATTGCCTTAATATTCATTGTCATGTAACTCTTTTTAATATGCGGCCATTATAAGCAAACTGAAAAATTGGTGAACAGAACGGTTTATGGCAATATTTGGATAATTTTGGTATCAATTGCCTTTCCTTGTCAGGAAACGTACAAAAATGTTTTTAACTTGCCACGATTGTATATTAATATCATGATTAAAAATTGGCATGTACCATTATAGGAGTATATACATATTGTCCACTTCTATAGTTTGGGGAAAAAAGTAATTTCCCAAAGGCCCCTGCACTGTTTTTGAAGGTGTTATCATGCTAATTTCAGTGTAAAATGTTTTTGGTTACTAAATAAAATAGTAACTTGCATTTGAATCATCTGTGTTAATGTGTTTTTAATGTTTACTCAAAATATGTTTGTATTTTTTAGTCAATGCTACTTAATAAAATTGATGTAATCAGTTTCAAAAAAAAAATTAAGTTGCTTCAAATGGAATTTTGAGTTAAAATTTCAAGTGAAATATTTAAGTATAGGGAGGATTGTACAACTTTGTTGAACTTAAACAAGTTAAGTTCACATAAAGTGAAAATAGCTTTACCAAGAAATTAAACATTTTCTGGTTAAGTAACAAAAATTTTACGGTTAGCTATACTCGATTTTTATTAGTAGTCTGAGAACAAAATACTGAGTAATAATGATGTAAGTAAGAAAGTTTATGTAACTTAAAATATTGAGTATGTGTCACTAGAAATTACTTAGTAAAAACTACTTGAACAAGTATGTTTCTTTAACTTAGAAAATGGAATAATTATCACTTAAAATTTTCGATGTAATCTGTTTCAACAATTATTTTAAGTTATATTAACTTATCGGGTTTTACAGTGTACTTAAAGGACAAACTACTTTGTGTCTATAGGTAATTACACTTCTGAGCGGACATAAATGATCCATGGAGTTCCCCAAGCTCCCATTCTGGGGCCTCTTCTGTTCAACATCTACATGCTTCCACTTGCTCAGATTATGGAAAACAACATAATATGTTACCATAAATATGTAGACGACACACAAATTTACATAACTATATCACCAGGGGACTATGGTCCACTACAAGCACTGAGTAAGGGCATTGAACAAATCAATGATTGGATGTGCTAGAATTTTCTTCAATAAAACAAAGACAAAACTGAAGTAATTGTTTTTGGAGCCAAGGAAGAATGATTAAAAGTCAGTGCTCTGCTTCAATCGATAATGCTAAAAACCACAAACCAAGCCAGAAATCTTGGTGTAGTCATGGCATCAGACCTGAATTTCAACAGCCATGTTTCAGAACAGCTGATTCAGAACACTGCTGCTCAAGTCCTCAATAAGACCAAGAAAGTGGATCACACCACTCCAGTTCTCAGATCTTTACACTGGCTTCCTGTCTGTCAAAGAATTGATTTTAAAATACTGCTGTTGGTTTATAAAGCACTGAATGGCTTAAGGCCTTAATCTATTTCTGATCTGATGCTACGTTATGAGCCATCCAGACCTCTCGGGTCATCTGGGGCAGGTCTGCTTTCTGTTCCCAGAGTCAAAACTAAACATGGAGAAGCAGCATTCAGTTTTTATGCTCCACATATCTGGAACAAACTCTAAGAAAACTGCAGGTCTGCTGCAACTCTCAGTACTTTTAATTCAAGGCTGAAGACTTCTCTATTTGTGGCTACCTTTTATTAAATCAAATAACTATTAATTTCTTACACTGCACTGTAACTTTTATCTATTCTATTTATTCTTTTTATCTGTCTTATTCTATTTTAGCTTGTTTTTATTTTCTGTTCTCCTAACTCTCTTATGACTGCTTTAATTGTATTTAATAGTTTCTTTTGTACTTCATCTCAATGCTTTTAATGTTTTATGTAAAGCACCTTAAATTACCTTGTTGCTGAATTGTGCTATATATAAATAGACTTGCCTTGCCTTATAATTATTATATTCGATTTCTGCCAAGTCTGCGCTGCTAGATGCCACTAAATTCTACTGCATCTTTAATTTCACAGTAAATAGCCTACATGTAGAAATACATTGTACATACTGTATAATTTGGATAATAATTACAGCCTTGTAAGTGGTGTTGCTCTTGTTATTCGTGGACAAATATTTAATGCCTTAATGAAGGGTATAGATATAGCAAGCTTCAATTACGTTGATTTTTTTTTTGTGTGTGTTTAAGGAGACAAAAAGTGTGTGTGTGTGTGTGTGTGTGTGTGTGTGTCTAATTTTCTTAGTGAACTCACATCTCTGAATCCAGGATCTGTCCATGTTGTCCTGATCCACATTACTAAGCAGAAGAGCCAGCACAGGTAACTTAGCAGCATTTTCTGGAAGGAACTAGGTTAGCTAGCAAAAGACAGAATAAGAGAGGAGAGTAAAACAAAAGTAAACGGTGAACTGACATAAGTTACACTGTGAAAGTTAAATAAAGCTGAAGAACAGAATGCAATGTATGACGTCACAGGGTGTTTCAACTGCCAGTATTACTTGTTTTGTCATAAATGACCGTTGACGGTTAACCTGAAAGTTCGATAAAACCACGACAACAAGCTAACAGCGACTGAGCTACAGGCACCTGTTTGTCACCACTTTTCTCGTCTGCTTTTGTTCCAGATATTTTAAAACGATGGCGACCTGTAGGTCCACTCTACGTCCCATGAGGAAGTTAGGTTTAATGCACCTTGTCCTCTTGAAAGTTACCTCTAGACTCCTGTAGTCAACGATAATTTTGTTCTAGGATGGCGAAGTCATGACCCGCCCTACTCTGCCTCTGATTGGCTTACGCTGATATTCTTAACCTAACTCTAACCAATCTCACTCCCTCATGCCTCAACCTAACCAACCAAACCAACGAAGGCAACGAGTAATAGCCAATCAGAGGCAGAGTGGGGCGGGTCATGACTTCGCCATCCTAGGAACAAAAATTGGCCTCAGGTTAACATGAAAGTGTGCGACACTCTATTTTTATCCATACAGTCCAATATATCTAAATTCAAATTTGCCTGTCCATTAAGGACAGTATTATCAGAGCATGTTGTTGGTGGTTTACAATTTGGTTAAGTACTGTATACAACTACATTACTATCCTACATAGTATTGAGTAGCTATTGTAATGTAGGCTAGAAAAACAAACTGCCTCAAAAAATCAGTAAAAAAAAAATGCAAAGACGAATTTATATATGAGATCAATTTGATAGTTAGGCTACTTTATTTAACTTCACAATTGGATGTAATTGAGAAGCATAGAAGGAAAGAGATAAAATAAAAACCAAAAAGATCTATCCATCAATCTATCTATCTATCTATCTATCTATCTATCTATCTATCTATCTATCTATCTATCTATCTATCCATCCATCCATCCATCCATCCATCCATCCATCCATCCATCCATGTCTCTCTCTAGTGATCAGTGTGTCATTGATTTACAGTACAACAAAGGTAGTGGTGTATCACATGGAAATAGTGACTCGGTTTGTATGACTATTTCCAGGTGTGGAAGGAAGGGACCCTGAAAAATCCATGGTGTCTATGATGCACACAGCAACATACTAGTTAATTGCAGGCTGTTTTTCACACATGATTCTAGGTATACAACCGGTGAGGTCTAGAGACCTTTATGGCACACTGGAAGGATTAAGGGGGTTCCATGCAAAAGAAATCCTGTTTTAGTTACAACTGTTTTCATTCACTGGAAAAGGAACAGTAAATTATCTGTCACTATAGCCTTTTCTCTTCCTCCACAGCTGTTATCTCCTTTTTCTACAGGAATAACAGTATTGCACTGCCCCATTAAATATCTGTTTGCTCAGAGTAGGCTACATATTGTCAAACAGGGTGTCTTGCTTAAAAAATTATCAATATATTCTATGTTTTGGTGTGAAAAAAGGAATCTTTCTAGTCTACCCACGTGGACACAATAGAGAGATGAATTATGTATGTAGCCATGTCATGAGCCAATAGGTCCGCAGACTGATGAGCTCTGTCCATGGTGCTGAAACATTTTCATTCAGACTAACTGCATGTAGCTACAGAACTAAAGGACCCCTGCAGCCTAGAGTATAATGTAGTCCAATCTAATAATAATCCTGTAATGAAATGCCCCCTAGGTGAGGCTTATAATGTTTAATTTTTATTCAGATTTTGTCAGAGAAGTGTTGAGTAAAATCTCTGGTCTGTGACCATAGTGACCTGATGTCAAACGATTATGTTACACATAAAGGATGTCAGACTGATGATCATGTGTGCCAACTCTGTAATGTTAAACAGTGATGGAAAGGAGCTAAGTGCATTTACTCAAGCCACTGTACATAGGTACAAATTGGAGGTACTTGCACTTTACTTGAGTATTTCCATGTCCATGTTTACAGCTGCTACTGCAACAAGTGTTTTCATCATCAGTTCATCTTACCATTCATTTCTTGAATAATCGCTTTTCCTATAAAATGTCAGAAAATGGTGAGAGTTATTTGCAAAAGAAAAATGTAATGAGTTTACTAAAGCATCAAATCCTCGCATTTCAAAAGCTGGAACCAGTATGTTTTTGGCATTTTTTGATGTTTAAAATAGTTGCCATATGATTTTCTGTTAAATTAATAATCCATTAATCGAGTAACAAATATTGTACTATGTACTATTTACAACAAACAAAACATGTGATCATCACATATATAATTATGCATTTGTTTCTTTGCTTTTTTAAAAGATTTTTGGGGCAACTTTTGCTTTTATTGGACAGTTACTGGTGAAGAAGCCAACAGGAAACAAGGGGAGAGAGAGATGGGCATGATGTGCAACAATGGTCCCTTGCAAGTCTTGAACCCAGAATGTTGTGGATATGTGGCAGACAGTTACCATTCAGCTACCAGCGTGCTCCCAAGTAGTTAAATTTAACTCTGACTTGACCAGCTACATCAAAATGCTGCTTGCATGTGTCATTCATGCTGATGCAGTGATATCTAACACTGAAATTGGTTGTTATTATTATATATACTTATTTTTATATGTTAAATATATTTTGCTCATAATACTTTTGTATATACTTTATTTAAGTTAATGACCAATCAGGTTCCACCTCTTTACCATGTGACCTTACTGCTCTGCAACTGTGGTTAAAGGACCTGAAAAGGTCATGAAATGTTGCTTGATCTTAAGTTTTGAAACATCCAAATCAAATATTTTATCAAAATAATTATGTATGATACAGATAAAAACACCAACTGAGTTAAAATCAGTTTTTTTTTATCTTGTTTGAGCTCAGTGAGTAGCTAATTTTGCCTTTAGCTACCATGCTAGTCAGCTAGCTTGCTGAGTTTAATTACACAGTTAGGACAGTTGTTACCAATAATTACTGTTATTATTAGTGACTAAAGCTAATCTGAATTCTTAAAAATGAGCAATGAAAGACAAAATGTTAATTTAAAATAAGAGATACATTCAGGCTGCTAGCTGCTGATGCTAACTGGGTTTGTGTGTGTTTAATGTTATAACTTGAGTCCTGCAGCAGACACAGTGATGACAGAGAAACATTCAGAGTTCAGACACTGACAGAGACCCCAATTTGTCAAAAAGGAGTAAAAATTAAAAAAGACATGTATTTGGGGAAAAGGACAAGAAAGGCTCTTAAATGAAGAGAAATAGACAACAGCAAAAAACAACAAAGCAAAGCAGAACAAGGAGAGGAAATATCAGTAAATTATTGGAGAAATATTTTTGAATGTTTTTTTCTAATTGTCTTGAATTTTGTTGTTGGACTTGATCAAATCTGTTAATGAAAACCAAGTGTACTTATGTCTAAATTTAAAACATGCAGCTAAATTGTTGTCTTCGGCCAAAAATTGTAAATTATAATTCCCCTCAGTAGTTCATACAGTGATTTTGTGTATTTAAGCAAAATAAGACTAATCTGTCCACTTTTTTCAACAAAATCATCACTTTCTGTGCAGCGTTGAGGGTAAATAGTCATCATCTTGAATAAATGCAGCCCAGAACAAAGTTAATATGTCTACCTCCTACTGACACCTGTCTCTGCTGCCAGAGGCAGGTGATGTAAACTGAGGATGGTGGAATATGCTCGGCAGGTGTCTTTAAATATACAAGTCTAAGGCAAGACGTCCCACTCATACATAATTCAGTGTGACAGATGAGGTGAACTACATCTGGGTCGCTTGCATGAAGTGTGCATGTGTGTGTGAACTGTTAGCTTTAACATGCCACCACAATTCATTCACATGTATAAAAACAGAAACTCTATCACATTATGCTGTTCTCATTAACATATTGCCTGTAACAGCAGCTCAAGGCACCCCTGCAGTCACATCCAATTACTGAGAGCAGTCCCATTCAAATACAGTTTTTCTCAATTGCTTTTGGCACATTTCTCGAAATATTTTTAGAGTTTTCAGCACTGAAGATACATTTCCCAAACAGCTCATACGTGCAGCAAGACACTATGGTTAACTTACAAAAGGCCATAGCTCACCCAAAACCTTTAATCCATGTTTCAAAAAGTTATTGTGTCAGTGAATAAGTCATTGCCATCAAAATGACATGTTCCTTTGACATTGTGTAAAACCAAGGTGGTCAAAATGTTTAGATGTTTTGTCAGAACGACAGTGGACTCTGGAAGTGTGTTCCTCATCTCCTAATTTCCAAACAGTCTTGTCCTACATTTTTTCACTGACACTGAATGCCTGCTGCACCAGACTATTTCACATTCCACTTTGTAAAGCAAAGAATAACTTAGATTTGCATGTAATGTGAGGAAAAACTATTTTATTTTTCCTGCAATGGAAAAAACCTCGAAAATTTACACAACACTGCACAGAACAAAAACATGTATCAATACCAAAAAACATGTACTGTGGAAACAAAACATAGGCCTATTATATGCAGTAGTATATTACAGTAAGACAATAAAGTTACAGTTCTGGGAATCACTGGACTTCCTATTGCTCCTGTCTGTTTGGCCACAGATTGTCATCGACCTCACACCTAATGCTCTCCCTTGCAATGCAATGGGGGAAGAATCATCTTGTATGCCACAACCATCCTCTGCACACTTCTGCTATGTTATGTCATCACAAGCAGCATCCATTGCAGCAAGCAAAGACATCTGATTTTGTGGTTGATAGTCGTATATTTTACACCTCCATGCAGAAAAGAAATCCTCAGTGGGATTCAGGAATGGAGAGTATGGTCGAAGGAACTACATCAACATTGGGTGAGCTCCAAACCATTCTCTGATGACAATACTGTGGTGGAAGCTGACATTATCCCAGACAATGACAAACATTGGCAAGCCATTTCTCACCAAACCACTGTCCTTCTCAGGGATGAGATCCATGCAGAGGGTGTCCAGGAAAGTCAGCAGGTGCTGGGTATTGTATGGCCCAATGATAGGAATATGTGTTCTCACATTTTCAGAAATAGTGGCACACATCATTATATTCCCACCATGCTAGCCTGGCACATCCACAGTGGCTCACTGGCCTATGATGTTTTGGCCACGTCTCCTGCATTTTGCCAGATTGAAACCAGCAGTGTGTGTAGAGCATAACAATGCTTTACCTGTACAGGCTGGTACCGCAGCTCCTTCACTCTGTCACAATTCTTCTCAAATGGTACTTTGTAGAGTTGCTTCATTGTCACCTGATGTCTCTTCAGGCTGACAGAGTTTAGAACTGCAGAGATGCCATTGTCCTCTAAAATTACAGTCCTTTGAGTCTTACAGCATTATTTGCAGTGACCATGTTGCAGATGTCCTGTTCCTGCTGAGGCGTAAAGAGTGCTCTTCTGCCACCACCATGAGGTTGTTGTGTAGTCTGTGCACTGAAATTCACAAGTAGAGCATATTACATCTACTTTCATTGTACTGTAGCATTACTTTAATTGGGATAGCATATAGTATTGAATGATTACAAACCTGTTTTCCCTGCGAAATGTTTGGATGATCTATGACACGGTGGGCCGGCCAATGTTTGACTGCACCCCCACTCTGCCATTGTAAGGACAATGGTTGTATGATAACTAGGCAGCATGCGCCATTGGTTGATTTAAGATGTGAGAAACTCCCCATTCGTCAGTGAGGTTCGAGTTTCACCTGATAACAACTCTATCAATTTAGCAGACTTTACAGACACTCCATATCTATGCAATTTATGAAATGTGGGCTCAGCAGATTTTGACAATTAGATGGACTATTCTGCATGTGATGACTTACACAATGAAAGAATGTTAACATATTTTGGAGAATAAAATTATTCAACTGAGAAGTAACATTATCTATTTGATCACACAGACATATAAAACCAATAATTACTCAAATTTTAGACAATTATTCTTTTGTCTAAATGTGCTAAAACATTTGCAAATGGTAACAAAGAAGGAGAAATGTTCTTTCTGTTGTGCACAAGTAACAAAATGCAACTGAGAAAAACTGTAAACTGAATGAGAAATGGCTCACATGGTTCCAGTGGCTTCTCTGCTGGTGACGGCTGATAAATTTCATTGCAACTTTTTGATGTGCAGTCAAGTGAAGCAAAACAAAATTAGAATTCGTTTACTATTACTCCCATGTATTTGTCGGCTATCTTAACCTGTGCTGCATTTTTATACACATTCCTATGGTTGTGGTTTTTCATAGTTAGTCCTATAATGTCCCTAATTTTACAGTTCATACTTAAATGATAATTTTTCAGTCATCCATTTACAATTAGCCTTTCTTCTTAAACTCTGAGCAAAATTTAAAAATGATGTCACAACATTTTTAGTCTTTTGCTGTTAAAAACATGGTCAAAAATAGCTGGTTTTAAAGAGGAATGGGATTGGACATAAAATCAGTATACTGTGTCTGCTGAGCAACAAAAAAAAGTATAAGTAAACTTCAGAGGAACAGAATCAAACTAACTTATAAACTTTAACTTATATAAAAGGTCGCTCGCTCAAGTTCAGGGGGCACAGACACCTAACTCTTGTACAAACAACCCTAATTAAGATTTGATATCCTTTCTGGCTGTCAGCCGCTGCTGCTGCTGCTTTTATGTGTCTCCTTATTCAAAGCCAAGAGATAAGAGTATTTTCTGCAGATTCCCTTTATGTGTGTCTCTTAAGAGGGACGCAGCTTGGCCAAGATTTAGATAAGGTCAAAGTCAATGATAAGATTTCTTTGTATTATGGACAGTCTTGAGACATAATAGCATTAAAGGGGGATATGACATAAAATTCTCATAATAATGCCACTAATAGCAAGATGAATTATGACGGGCAGCATTAAGAAACACCCAAAGGGTCATTTCACTTACAGATTTGAAAAGAGGTCTTTACGGTTACAAGTCTAAGTCAAGTCTTTAGAGTTTGAGGGCCGAACTTTGTACAGTGATCTTAAAGATCCCATAAAATGGCTTTTAGATAATATTTCTTGATGGTTTAATGTGTCTTCACATAAATAGGATGATGTGGTGAGGATTAAAATGGGAGATAGATGAGGACGCAAAGGAGGTAAATGTTTTTATCCTGGGCATCAAGTCATAACTCAACTGTATGTTAAATATAACACAAGGAGGAGTTGGGTGAACCAAATTATCTTCTCTTTGCAAAGAACTTAGGGAGATTTTTCTCTTGTTTTTAAAGCCTTAAACTTCAGTCACACCCTCAGTGCACACTGATTATGAAGCACTATTTTGTCAGACTACATCAGACAGAGTCTTTTAATACTCATGTTGTTGCAGCTAATCATCTCATTCCCCATGTACCCACCCCCTTCTTTGGTGTAGGCGTTGTGTCTCTCAGAGAGAGTGCACTTGTGTTACTGTGATGTTCCCCCAGATTTCAATATTAAAGAGAGGCTCTGCAGGCTGTCTGCCACAGCTGAGATTACACAGACAGAGTGAGGACAATCACACAGCAGTCCAACTTGATCAAAGTGCAAACGCTGAAAGACAGTCAGACAAATGGGAGCCAATGTAGCTACAAACAACAACAAAAGCAAACCGTACCATCTTGAGCTGTGTACAGAAGAAGAGAAGAAAGGGGTTTGTTTTGTGGTTAGTCTTAAGACATATGTCCACACACCAACAATGACCTGTGCTACTAAAAAGAGAGAGAACAGAAAAGAAGATAACAGAAAAGAAACAAAGTGGGAGGGCTAATTTAAGAACTTAAGATAGTAGGAAAAAAGTAACAGAAAAGACAGAAACACAATAGAACAAAATTAAAAGCTATTATGCGTTACTGTTAGATGTAGTAAAAGTCACATCTGGTCCTCTCTACTTCTGACTATAGCTCTTGTGGGTTCACAGAGGTCAACAATCAATTACTACTGTGAAGGCTGCAAGACAACAGCCATACATCTGTCTAAAGAGGACTGGTCATTTTCAGGGGCACGTGCACACACACACATGCACAGAAGAATAATAAAAGGTTACAAAGCATGTACAAAATTAACATATTCCCTTTAGCCTTTTTAAATGCATAAAATATAAAAATGCTATATAAATCTGGTTGTCAGTGAAAAGGGGTACATTTGTGACAGCTGTCACTCAAGCTGATTGACCAATGAAGCTTTTCCGATGACCCCGTCTGACTCTCTCCGTCTGACTCCCACTCATCTAATTCTGACAGGGCAAACCAGGATCAAAGAGGACTCAAGGTTAGTTGATTTATTCCTTATACATCAGTTACAACAACGTGTGCAGTGTTCCTTGTTCCTCCATCAATCTCTGCCTGAATACCCAACCTCTCTCCATCCCTCTTTCTTTCTCTCATTCCCTTGTTTTTCCACACCCTCACTTATCTCTGTCACTCCCGTCCTTCCTCCCTGTTCTCTTAGGGTTAGCACCTCTACTCCTACTCTGTCTTTCCCTCTTTCCGTCAATCTTACTGCAACTCTCCGCATCATTATTCGGATAACTGTAGCGCCACTTGTATTTCCATCAATATGACCTGCACTCGCATCAACTGTACGGCCTTAATTTCTCATTTTACCCTCCCTTGCTTTTCATCTGCTGGAGGCAACAACCCGGCTCTGATTTTCGGTTATCTTCCTCCTCTTTACTTAAAATGATCTCTCCTTTCCTCCCTCGCCCTTGCCTGGGACACACTGCCTGGAACTCAGGCTTCTGGATGCAGTTGTACCACTCGTTAATGAGTGCAGGTGGATGGTGCTCAGCTCACATTGGTCCAACAGGTCATCTTTAGCTTGTTGAACACGCAGTGAGTCTTTACAGATGGGCAGAATGCTGACAGAGGGATGATAAACAAAAAACTCATACTGTAGTAACCATTGTTGAATTGCTGAAATGTGACTTTTTTGATGTTCTTTGTTTTTTAAACCCTTTTTACACCTGTTCTGTTTGGATCCTCACCAACCCCTTGGGGAAATATTTAGCACTTAAGCAGTTAAATACTTAGTAGGTAGTCGCCAATTTTATCTGTCTGTTGTTATATGCAGGCCAGGTAGAGTTTTTCGCTGTTTGCTGTGACTGAAAATTACACTGATGAGTTAAAAGACGCTAAAATGATTTGCAGACCTGAGGGGAACTGCAGAGTCGGGTGACAATTTTCTGTGGTTTTGTCACTACTTTCATTACACTACTTACTTTTGTTATTTTATCTACTCCATAGACCGCAAGTTGCTGAAGGGGACACAAAGTCTCCACTGGGGGTTTCTATGTTGTTACTATGAGCTGAATTAAGACAGTAGCCTCTGTGAAATGAGAGACGAAGTTAAGAAACGACTGCATACTGTGACCATTGAGGTAATAGGTGAGGATCCTTCTTATGCTCATTTTATTTAATTTCCTTTCCTGGTTCTCACACTATGGCTGTCACTCTTTTCTTGGTACTTTGGTTTTAAAGGATAGGTTCACAATTTTTCAAGTCCATCTTAAAATAACAGTCAGGTGCCCATATGAACACTGAAAGAGGTTTTCCTCGCTGTAATCATTCCTCTTGTTTATACTGGCTATTAAAAGATCGCCTTCAAATGCGCTTTCAATGTAATTGATGGGGGCCAAATTCCACAGTCCTCATTTTGAGCAAAAAAGTATTTAAAACTTTATCTGAAGCTAATATAAAGCTTCAGCAGTCTGAGTTAGTCATATCAAGTGGATATCTGCCACATTTACAGTCTTTTTACCATCAAATTCCCTCTTTGTGTTTCCTCAGACAGTGTTTCCTGTTGAGCTGCAGTGAAAGTATAATAACAAAAATAGGGACTCTGACACTATAAAGACTGTAACATTAAAAGATATCTACTGCTGAGGCTTCATTTTAGCTTCAGATAAACTTTTAAATTCATTTTTGCATGGAAGGGGGGCTGTGTATTTTGGCCCCCAGCACTTACATTGTAAGTGTATTTGAAGGGAATCTTTTATTTGGCCAGCATGAACAGGAGGAATGATTATGGTGAGAAAAACCTATTTCAATGTTCATTTAGGCACCTGACTGTTGTTTTAAGACAGGTCTTGGTCTTGGGCAGTACTCCTGCATAAATTGTATAAGCCTTTTGTGGCTCCAGAGGGAGGTGTGTGAAATCTGATAGATTTCCATTTCGTTTTAGGAAGTGTCAGTTGAAACTGAAGACTACAAGTTTGAAAGTGAAAAAAATCTGGGGTTGCGGAGCTAGAGACAAGTAAGGTTAAAGACCTCTTTAACATGCTTCTCATCTCTGCTTGAGGCTAGAGGCTCAAGACTATATTTACTTCTACAAGTGCAGCTCACCCAAATTTCCAACCAAACTGTCATGGTGGGTAATGTGGGTGCCAAGTTTTGATGAGGGAGAAGAACGGATAGACTAAAAAAGACGATACTTCTGGTTCTGCTGCATTGATTTTTATCCTTTTTTTAAACTGTACATCGAGAGTCCAGTGAGTGCAATGGCAAATTGGTGGAGTACTCTTTAAACAATAGTGGGATTGATTATGTGTGAGTGTGTTTGAGTGTGGTGGCAGAGTTGGATGGCGTGGGAACATAGTGACACTTGAGAAAACAGAACTGGGTCACTGTTGACATGGTCAGCTCTCACAAGGATTGTAAAAAAATATTGGAGGAGTGTCAAACACACACATGTAGGTCAGTCTGTCACTCTTCAGGCTGATGGGCTCTGTGTCACTGTAGACCACACAAACACTGGAGAAAGACATAGGGTGAAAAGGGTAAATATCACTCACACTGTCACTGAAAATTTGTGATAAACAGCTGGAAACACAGAGGAGGGAAGAAAATGATACAACGTAGAAAGAGAAATAAAAGACAGAGAGAGGAGGGTGAGATATTGCACCTCTGTTGTGATGAATTGAAAAACATCCAAGTGTCTTTAGCGGGAGTGCACCAGGTGAAATGAAAAAACAAAGAATCTGTCATTGTCGTGGACTGGGAGGCATCCTGGGGATTAAAGGCAAGTTGTGGTGACAGGTGGAACGTAACATGCATTTCCATTCTGTCCAAAAGTGTATCTGTAGAGAGAGCTGGTTAAATATTGTGTATCAAGTAAATGCTTATACAATAAGAGCCAAACAGATATTATGTTCTTTTCTCTTTCTCTCTTTGCAAGGATGTGCTACATGTGAAGGTCACAACCTGTAAAATGCAATCTGTAATTAATTAGTACTTCCTGTATTTAAGCAAAAGCATGCACAAACAGATATGCACAATCACATACATACTGGAATAAATCAGCTATGCTTCATGATTATTGTTGGAGAATGTTATGTAATTGCCACTGTAAAATAATAGAGTCCAGGTAAAAGGAACTGGAGCTGAGAAAGAGACAAATAACAACATTATCTGGCTGGCTATCCAAGCTGACATTTCTAGTTAAATCACAAGGCGGCGTGTGTGTGTGTGTAACAACCCTTTTGGCAAGCGTAGACTGATAACATTTCAGAGCGTTCTTCATTTCCGCAGGTCTGGCACACAGGAAGAAAGAGCAGGATCCCAACAGCTGAACATTATCTGCCTTCACCTCCTAAATATCATTCTTCTTCAAGCTGAAGTGGATCTGTAGCATGTCGCCCTTTCCTAAACACAAACCTCAGAAAACCCCAACCCTTTTCTACATTTATCTGACTCTTCTCCATCCCCATATCCGCTGTTTCTCCCCTCCATATACGATCCCTTTCTCTGTCATTTAAGTCACTCTTTGCCTTTGTCACTCAACTGCTGCCTCTGAGAACTTATTCATTTCTCTCTATATTGCCTGTCCATTCTCTATCTCTCCATCCTCTAACTGTCAGTCTCCCACTAGTCAATAGGGACCACTTATCCTACCTCTGCCTATCCCACTTTCTCTTAGATCATTACACTATATCTTGAGCTCTCTCCATTTCTTTTATTTCTTCTTTTGATGGCCCAGGGTTGCTGTGAGTGCTTCCTTTCTCATTTTTCTCTTCACTCCTTCTACAGCTTTAAAGCGGTGAAATACATCTCTTGTTACTTTTGATACTCACTGTCTCTACAATCCAATTTCTCTCTTCCTGACTCCCACTCATCTCTCTTTGGATTGTACTGTGAGGCCCAAAGTGAAGCTAGAGTGACTATCTCTCTTTCACTTCAATGACCAAAACTGTTCAGAATCTCCTTCAGGCCTGGTTTATGCGTCTGGAATGCCAAGCAAATGCCCAGAGGCTTAAGTATGAATTCTGAATATAAATCACAATTAAATAAAATGAGAGATTAATAATGTTTTGCTGTTTTAGTATCAGAAACTACTAACACAGAGGCATGCAAGTCAAGATATCACTTGTTGTGCCGTCACTTATTATCATGTGTAACTTGTCATATTTCTTTGTTATATTCTTTCTGAATTCTAGGGCCACTTCAAAGCCAGTCTGACCCTGTATGAATAAGAGCTGTAGCTAGAGAGCTGTCGCTAGAAACATTCATGTATTGTGAGACATAGACAGATAAACAGAACACATTAGAGACAAAACAGTCTGTCAACAGTCTCTCTCTTTCAGCAGTAAATCAGGGTCAAAAATACTTAGAATATGTCTGAAATCCAGTCAAGGTCGCCATTAAAGCAGCAGAGAAGAGGACTATTATGCCAGAGCTGTATTTAATATAGAACCTAATAAATGATGCTGCTGCCGCCGTCACTGGAAAACCAGCAGCAAATAACTGTTTAAAAAAGAGTGCATAAAGCTGCTGATTCAAGTTAAAAGATCCCCTGAACAGACATTCAAATATTGACAATGTTATCAGACTTAAAGAGAAAATAAGAGAGAAACAGCAAACAGCACAAACATCTGAAATGTCATGTTATGTGCTGTGAATCTCCGGTGTGTTATTCAGATTTAGAGGCAGTGATAAACTCTACCTCGGGCACTGAGCTGATTTTTATGTACACTCATGCATACAAACAGACACAGAGAGGAGCTTTGAGCAAAAGGGATTACCCACAAAGACATTAGATTATGCAGATACAAACAAACACATGGACAGGAGAAACTAAGAAATCAATAGGTAATTTTCTGGAGAGATACAGAGGAGGAACGTTATGGTTAGATCTTATTTGACATTTCTCTTTCTTAAAGTCTTTATGTGAATCTCACCCTCCGCCCTATGGTCAGCAGAATATAAAATCCCTACCTCATAATGATATTATTTTCCAGAGCAGGAAGAGGAGAAAAAGGAAAAAAAGAAAGATAATTACATGAAAAAGAGGTTTTATCAGCTTCAAGGTATTGTTCACTACAACACACAGAGCTGGAAGAAGACACATGCTATTATTGAACGATACATCTCAGAGTGGAGGAACTGTTAAAGTAACACTCATATGTTACTGTTCAGTTATGTGTGTCAGATTAATACACAAGGGTTATTGTGCTATCATACAAATATTTCAATCAATCAATCAATCAATTTTTATTTATATAGCGCCATATCACAACAAAAGTCATCTCAAGGCACTTTTCACATAGAGCAGGTCAAGACAGTACTCTTTAATTTACAGAGACCCAACAATTCCCCCATGAGCAAGCGCTTGGCGACAGCAGTAAGGAAAAACTCCCCTTTAACGAGTAGAGACCTCAAGCAGAACCCGGCTCTTGGTGGGCAGCCATCTGCTTTGACCGGTTGGAGAAAGAGAAAGATGAGAAAGATGCTCCAAAAATAAAGAGAGAAGTCATAGCTGTTCTGTTTAGTTGTCAATTGTTTAAAAAGAACATGCCAAGTTCTCTCCTAAATAAGTCCAAAGCCTCGCTAGCAGCTCCTACTGTATAGACTGAAATCTTTATTAGACCTCATGATACTTAAGTGTTGAATGGAAGGAACAACATTACTGTTGATTTTGCTTTTCTTGAGTCTTACCAGCAGTATGATGTTGTCCTTAGTGTGGTGCTTTAACTCTTTTAAAATCAGTTCATCATAATCAGAGCATAAAAGTGCTCTGCTACTTCCTTGTTAATTTACCTACAGTATGTCAGACCATTATTCATTTTGTTGTGTGAAAAGTGACATTTTGGCCTGACTGTGACACAAGTGAAAATTAAATTAAGTATCCAAAAATGTAAAGTACTCATGCTCTCGCAAGCATGAATGTACTATTATACTTATTTAAAGATCCCCTCCAGCATGTTTTAAGATATGTAAAAATACTCTGTTGGAGCAATTTATCTCTGATATGGGTTTTCCACATAAAGGTTTAGTTAACTAAAGATTCTTAAAATTACATCTACATGATCTACATCAACATTTTCTTCCTCATAAAAAATAGATGTAGAAAAGAAATAGAAAAAAAATCCAGAATTAATATGTAAATTTCAAATATTTAACTGCTTGTCTCCTACTTCACTGAAAAGTCCAGTGAAGACAAGTGTGATGTCCATTCTCAGTGCACATACACTGAGAATGGACATCACACTTGTCTACATTGCATACTGGACCCAGTTGGGTCCAAATTAGTTGTGATGTCACAAATCATGCTCATAGGTTCACACCTTAAACTCATATTTTCAGTGAGCACAGAGAAATTTTCCCCCGTCAGAAGATTCATTAGAAAACAGCCTTCTAGTGTCAAACTCTGCACATACATAATCATTCTACACAGCACAGCTCAAACCTTCAAACTGAGGTCACAATAAGAAAAACAGATTTTTGAGTGGAGGAGGACTTAATGAAAAACATGCCAATTTGATTTTGATAATTTTTGTGGACATGTAGAAATTTTGGTCTGAGAGTGACACCAAAGGAAAGGTCAAACATGAACCGAATACATTTGAATTCTTTCTAATCATTGACTGACTGCACAACATCATCACCCTTGGGTGTTGCTGTTTATTATATAGCTTATTATAAGTCAAAATTGTCCAGTTAATAACTTAAGGCCAATATTTGAATTCCCCGGATATTTTTTCTTCCAAAATGTTTATTTGTAATTGTAAAGACTGTATCAGCACTTTTACAACTGAGCCCTTTCACAAATTTGATTCCCATTCAGTTTGTTTTGGGGGAATACTGTATGTCTCCACAGTAGGAAGTGATAGTAAGCAGCCAGCCAGACAGTCTGTGTGCTTCTCACAGGAGAAGCAATCGATCAGCTGCAGGTCAGATATGAGAAACTAGTTTATGGCTGGAAATTACCTTCTTTTCTTTTTCTGCTTCCTGTCTCTCTCCACCGGTCTCCTCCACTCTCTTGCTCCTCATGTCTTTCATGTCTATTGTCTCAGATCGATAGAGACTCCCGGGGCACAGACCAGACAAAATCCAGCAGCCCACAGTCAGCAGGCCTGCACACTGCACAAACATGCACTTACACACAAACACACGTGCATTGTTTCATTGACTGCCTCCTTCCAGAAAAGTGGTGGATGCACCAGATACAGTATGTGTAAACATCAGTAAAAGATACTTCATTTCTTTCCATCCAGTTCATCTTCACTGCATCCACCCCTCAGTTCCCCAAACTCAAAACACAATTTCTCTTCCCTTAATCATTAACCATTAGGTTAAAAACAACTCACCTCCAATCTTCTCTATGAAATTGATAACATTGAGCTCAACTAGATGAAAGACAGGGAAGAACAGAGAAAGAAAAGGAGGAAAGAGGAGTGAGAGCACACCTTCAAACAGTAACAAAGTTCAGAGTTTAGAGTTATTCAGGTTCCTGCATCAACACCCTTTTCTTAATTTATGTTCTTCTCTCACTTTAGATTTTGAACGTTATTTGAGAGAGCAGAGAAATGCAGCTACATAAAGGCTGAACGAAATGTTTGCTTGGTGTCACAACAGTGACCACACTTAATTAGTCAGTGTAACACAAAGATTACTCTGATTACAGGGGCTCCTATGACATGAATTAACTCCAAGAAAATAAACAATGGGAAGGGAGGGAAAAACATGAGAATGTAACATGTGTCGGTGTGTGCAGAGGTCACTGTATGATTGTAGAGGGTCTCTTGTTTGAATGAGGCAGGTCATGATGTGCTGTTGTGATGTTGTGAGACAAATTACCAGTGTCGCCTGGGGTTTCTGACACCTTGACGTGACAAATGGGGACGTGACAGCTATTGTCATGGGAACACAAGGGATCAGCACTGTCACATACATCTTTGTAAGTGGTGACAGAGTCTGTTTGACGAGCTCTTCATTTAGTGGAATTTCCTCTTGTGTCTTCACTTCTCTACTTCTTCCTCTCTCACCCTATTCTTTGAAAAAAACAAACAAACATGTGAATTAGGTGGTGGATGCATTCACGTAAAAAGTTTACAGGAACATGCTCTCTATGTTGGAAAGACTTGTTGTGGTTTAATTATGAACTACCCTTTTAGGAAGAAGTTCCTGTTTTTTTCTCCAAAAAGTGCTCAAGTCTGCTTAATTAATATGAGAATTTTAGCATTCCTGCTTGGATCTATGTAGAAGGAATTCTTAAACCTGCAATAATTGTTTGGCCACTAGGAGGCAGCAGAAACAAGCTATAAACACAACACAGACATTCCTTTTCTCCACTAAGTCAGGTCTCCATCAAGACCTGGCTTAGCTGTTTGGCTGTGCAATGCTCTACTATTTCACCAGCTAGTCACTAACTTTGTCTGCCTGCTGTTTGATGCCTGCCAGGTAACATAAAGTGGGTTTTTAAAGCTTTTTCACTGAAAACAACTGCCTGCTGTGTCTGGAAATGATGCCATGAGAGCTGTGAGACTGAATCAAAACAGTAGAGTTTGTGAGCTGGAAAACCAGCAACAAACAATGAGCTGCCAAAAAGCTTTGTAAATCTGAGGGACATTGAGAAGTTGGTGGATAATTATCTGTGTCTCTGTGTCATCATTATAAGCAACCTTTTTCACATACAAATAGTCAAGAGTCACTGTTAATTTTAAAATAAAGATTATAGCAGCTTTTGAGTATATACCATATAATCATTTTTTTGCTGTATAACTGGAATACTGGGTGTAAAAGTCTGTGCCTGAATCCTAGCTTCCCAAAGTAGATTTAAGTATAAATTTGAACAAAGACTTTACTTTAACAACAGCAAAACAATATCACAGTGTCTCTAAAGTTTCAACAAAGGATTTTCCAAACTACTTTCCAAACTTTTCCCTTCCTGTTGTCACTACATTAGTAACCACTGACACATTCAGACAAAAGCAACAAACTTTTCTGGTTTTGAGTATTTAGTAATGAGTACAAAAATACATATTTGGTCAAGTAGTCCTTTAAAAACTGCTTCTTCAAAAGTAAAAACAGTATAAAACAAATTGTTGCAATTAATTTGTTGCAACTCAATGATGAGAGCTTTTGTGCTTGTGTGTGTGTGTGTGTGTGTGTGTGTGTGTGTGTGTGTGTGTGTGTGTGTGCGATGGACATGTCTCTTCAGCAGTCGAGATGAATGTTTAATTACATGGGTTCAAAGACACTCTATTATAAGAGAGCAGACAGAATGGAGGGGAGGAAAAAGAGTTAGCAAGAACATAATCTGTCCTCCTGTGGGCTCTGTGCGGCTGTCAGACAATGTTGCAAGGACAAATTTAATTTAGTCTGGGGATTTAGCCCATTCAGTGGCTGACTTTGCTTTGGCTGCTATGAGCTGATGAAGAAGAAGAGTTGAAGGATCCAACACATTCACCTTTGCCGCTCAATTTGAACATCTAATTAACTTTAAAAACGAAAGAAGTCTTTCATGGCCTAATGAGTTCATATCAGCCCCAGTGATAATTTGGAGGATTGAACCATGCTTACACATTTTACTGCAGCAATTACACTTGTAGTGATAATTCTGAAACCCTGAATTATTGCTTTTTGGACAGCAAAACACAAATATCATTTGGTAAAAAAGCAGAGAGGACGAGGAAAGTTAATACAAATGTGGTGAGAGATTAGTGTGAACTAATATATTTGTGTATCCAGTGTAGTAAACTAATAGACTGTTTTAATGGCCTAAGAGAGATAAAATACAGAAGCTAGCCAGTGAGTCTCATAAGATTTCCACTTTGTACATAAAACTGTGAGCTTCTCACAGGTTTGAATCTATGACCTTCTGGGGAAAAAAACTACAAAATACATCTTTGGAAAAATCTGGGAGAAGGGTAACCTGAAGATACCTTATTTCCTGTTAGCACTGAGATATCCCTTGTGTGTGGGGAGATTTGCTGGCGATGAAGGCATGCCTTCATAACAACACTGCCTGTCTCCCTCTGCCTACTATAACCACAGAGCAGGTCCCATCACACTGAGCTGGCAGGTGCAAAGGTCTGAGAGAGTTTAACTGCTGCGCTGTTATCCCAGCGTGCTCCAGTCTGTCCCCATATGTGCAGGGAAAGTCAGAAAATAGATAAGAAAAACTGAAGAAAGTTGTCTGGACTGAAAAAGAGAGAGAGCGCAAGTAAGTTTGAGAGATTTGTCCCCTTGCACTACATACAAGCTATAATTGCCTGGCTGCCAGTCATTCCAGATGGTATATCAAAGTTGAAACAGTGGCCAGAGAAAGTAACAGGAGAGCCTCACTTTTTTTTTTTTTTTTTACCTTTCCCTCCATCTTATTACAGTGTGATGGAGAAAAATTGCAAAAACTCAGACACAGACAGGTGCGAAGAGAGAGAGAGAGAGTTAGCAATTAAATGTCAGAGTAGATTAAACAAAAATGTGAGAAATGAAACTCTTTGTCTGTAAAGTTGAGTATACCCGGCAGAAAACGAGTGCAGAGAGAGTAAATGGATGCTAAAACTAATTAGTGAGAATGTTGAAACTAAAGCCTGGATATTAAAGACAGCTGCCAGGAAGAAAAAAGAAAAGAAAGATTAGAGACTGATGTGAAAGATGGAGAGGAGCACACTTGTGACTTAATGAGTTTAGTTCTGCTCATCAAGCTCATCTTTCTGAATATCAACTCATGCGCTGCCTTTTACGTCTGAAATTAATATCTTAAGTAGTGACTGTGCTGTTTTAAGTGTGAGATGTAACAGAAAATGCTGAGATAAAGTGAAAGCAGAGAGCCAAACACTAGAAAGCGGCGTAATACTGTTGACACAGTCCAAGACCTTGAAATAGATCCTCTTTCACTTCACACATACATCCACTTCCTTAATTCCCTCAGCCAAGCTCTCAACACATACCGTACTGTAATTATAGTTTCCACTGATCAAACATAGAGAGATGTTAATTAGGCTGATACAGCATCACTCTCTGTTCCCTCACTGTTCTTTATTTTTTATTTTTGAAATTTTTGCAACCTGGGCCTAATTGATTTTGTGGAAATTCTTTTTTTTTTTTTTAAATTTCACCCCCCAAAAAACAAACAAACTTTGTTGCTGAAATCTGCAAAATACAGACAAAGCAGTTCATTAGAAAGAAGCAACTCAAGCATTCAGATGATGAGAAAAGTTTGAAACACATTCCTGTTTTAACCCACTCACTTTAAACCATTTATTTGGAAGTGACAACAAAAGTGAACTCATCTGAACTCTCTTATTACAATCATCCCTTACACTGTTAAACTGTGTTCACAACTACAGTAGGTACAAAATAGCAGTGTCCCAAAAAGTATACTATAAAGTATATACTACATACAGTTAATATGTAGTATGAAATTAAAGGTGCAGTATGTAGAATTTAGTGACATCTAGCGGAAAGGACTTCGCAGAAATGGAATTAATATTCATAAATATGTTTTAATTGGTGTATAATCACCTGAAAACAAGAATTACCTCAGAATGAGCCCTTTACATCTACATAGGGAGTGAGAGTTCAGAGAGGCTGCCATGTCGCACCACTATGTTACTACAGTAGCCCAGAACAGACAAACACTGACTCTAGGAAGGGCCTTTGGTGTTTTTCACAAGTTTTGCGGCCACTGGAGGTTCTCCTACATGCTAGGAAGGGGAGGGGTATTCCCTTGGTTGCAATGTGCAACCTCACTGCTAGATGCCACTAAGTTTTACACACTGGTCCTTCAATACCAAGCGGGTAGCTCCTGGTCTGAAAAGTGAAGCCAATTTAGAAGTGCCTTAAACTTGCATTTTTTTCTAATGGCCAGCAGGGGCGACTCCACTGGTTGCAAAACCAAGTCTGACTGTATGGAAATCTAAGAGAAAATGATCCAACTTCCCTCTTGATTTATTACCCCAGTAAACTAACCAGTGCTAACCAAGCTAAAAGCTAGTGTTAGGGTCAGCTCCACCCTCTCTTCCGAATATGGCCATTTCTGGCTAAAAAAATCAAAGATGGCGACTTGAGGCTTCAAAATGGCAGTCCGCGAACCAACAGGTGACGTCATGGTGACTATGTCCAATTTTTTTTACAGTCTATGTATAATACACAGCAAATTATTCAATCAGTAGGATGTTTTCAGGTGGTTCACATTTCTAGAAGCATCTCTGACAAAAGAAGGTTTAAGTGACATCTCCTCCAGTTTTAAAACATTCTTCTTTGAATAATAATTTGTGTCTGATGTGATTTCTCCATAAAACAGTTCAATTACCTGGTAAGAATTTCTTAAAATGACATCTTCTTTTTCTACCTCATAAAAAAACCCAGAATCTATGAATACGCAAATATTTTTCACTTCAAAAGTTGAACTGCTGAATATAAAATATTATTTTCAGTGTAAAGTCCATTCTCAGTGTATTTGCACTGCAGGCTTCAAGTCTCCACATCACATTTGTTAATCTCAGATTTTTCAGTGAGCACAGGAGGACAGAGAAAAGCTCCACTTTCAGCAGATGAATATGAAAACAGCCTTCCAGAGTCAAACGCTGCACATATATCGTATGTGCAGAGTACAGTGAAGAAAAACACATTTTTGACTGGAGGGGAACTTTAAAGAGAGAATCCAGTGCATTAGTTCACGCACAACACTGAAGTCATACTTGCATTAGTTGATTAGCATCACCTGTGTCGTTCATGCTTTACTTGATCAGCCACTCATTCATAAACTGCATGGCTTCTAGCTGATTAGTGACATATTGTTGACTTACAAAGACTTATTTCATGTAAGTATTTATTAAGGAGGGATTCATTCTCCCAGCAGAATCCTTGTTGCTACTTGGATTACTTGTTTTCTGCCAAATCTAATTGTATAACAATTTGGCCAGTTCCTCGACGAACGTGTCTCTGACTACACTGGAATTTTTACAAACTGGATTCTATTTTTGTACATTTTTATCTGTTATAATAATTTCCCACTTACCAAATTTGCTCTGCTTTCCAGGCTCCTCGTATATACAGAGCCAAAACTATAAATATGAAACTGTTATAAAGGCAGAATATTTCTTTACTGTGAGACATCTCAGTAATTTTCTTCTCTTTTAAATGCACCCATTGTGTATTAGTATGTGTGTGAGTCTCTGTGTACGCCACATGGTTTTATCAATAATAGCCCAATAATCATACTAAATTGCCATTTCTTTTTCAATCTTGCAGTGCAGAATGAAAATGGTAATGTGAGCAGAGAATCATAGGTCTGGAACCAGGCCAGATCAATGAGCCTGAATATTAAAATGTTTCTGAAAGATACACAATGCAGACAGTTGTTGCACATCTTCCAATACAATCAAAAGTTTATAAAAAAAGTAACTATCTAGTCTAGCATGTCCTTGCATATTTGTGTGCTGGTCCAGTGATGGTTGAATGGATGTGTTCTTTTCATTTTAAAAGCCGTATTAGTTGCTTTTTTTCTTCAGAGTCAGTCACTCATGCTGAATGCATTCATGACAATTTCCTCATACCGCATCATACCACACATGCATTAACACAAAAACATCGACACACAGATGCATGAGCAGATTACAGGGGCATCCTCCATTATCAGGTAACAATTTTGTTCACAAAGCCAAGAGCGCTGAGGTGAACTGTGTTTTAGTTTCAACTTTGAGTGACAAGAGATGTGAGATTACTTTTTTTGTTTGTTTTTTGGCTACACACTGTCAACCTGACAAAGAAAGACACTTCAACAGCATCTAAGAATTTTGAGAATCAGTGAATCTTAAAATGAGGTTAAGATCGATCTTCTTTCTATTTGCATATGTTGTCCAACTTTGATTTAATAGTAATTTAAAAACTAGACACTTGCTGCTAGGGGCATTTATTATTTGAAATCTGTCTGATGTAAAGTCAACTTAGAAGTAATGAAAAAACAGGTAAAACATGCATTTCTGTGTGTTGCTGCATGTCATCTGGCAAGACAAAGCTTTAATTTTTAATTTATTTTATTGTAACGTGTATTTAGTGTGTGAAGAAGTATGAAAGTTGGAAATCCACCCCACTATTCACCATCAGGGACGGAGGAAGTCTGTAACCATAACAGTCCATCCATTTTGTGCTGCTCTCTTTAGATTACATTTCTCTTCCAGAATCTCTCCATCTATCTGCTGAAATCCTATTTTCATGACAAACAATAAGACACACACACTCACTCCATCACTGCTCCCTGTAGCTGCCAGAGAACAGGACAAAGGAAAGAATGGAGCAATATTTAAAAAGATGAGGTGGGAGGAAGCTGAGAAAAGGTCCTGTTTCTCATACAGTGTCTAATTCATTCAGGCTAATATCAGTGTCAGGATATCTTTTAATCTTAATCCAGCTAACTGGCCGGTGAACTGATTTCCTAAGGTAACATAAAACCATGGTCAGCACACTATAGCTTAAAGAGACAGAAAGAGACTTGTTTTAATGCAGATCAGCAACAGTAAATTATTTTTGGATACATAAAATGTATCTACTATATTATTATATATATAATATTTTTATTATTTCTCATATTTTTTAGTGTGGCAATATGTCATTAATAAATGTTGGCACATTTCACCATGTGTATTGATAAATGACATACTGTTATAAATGAGACAGAGCTTATTACGAATTTTTAATTATGTCATGTAATGAGGAGCCTATCTATTGTACGAAACTTCACAATAAATAATATTTTTTAAAAACTTGTAAAAAAACAAAACAAAACAAAAACTAAACTAAATTGAAAATAAAAAACCTAAATTGTGCACATGATGCTAGCTTATTTTATAAGCACATGGCATAAAGATGACTGGTGTTAAAAATGGCAAACAAACCAACATGAAATAATAACCCTCAATGATCCGATAATAATCAGCTCCAGTTAATTTTGCTTTTTCCTGCTTTAATGTAGTTGTTATTAAACCTAATTGCTTTTTATGATTTGGATAAAACAAATGTAGCAAACTTTATCTTAAACCCAAGGGTATATTATTGAGTAACAGTTATTTAACTCTTGTAATTATGTAAATGATTAATGAAAACCAAAGAATCTTGCAGCTCTCTTCTGAAAATGTGTCTGACAAGATTAACAGTTTGATCTATAAGAATGTTTTTAATGAAAATGAGTTTACAGATAGAATAGAGCTTAAACTTTGATTAAACCTGCAACTTTGAAGATTTGAGTTGCTGCTCTGGTAACACGATAGACCAAGCCTGCTTCAGGGGATGGAAAATCCTGGGCGTATTCCAAACTGTCACCAACCTCAGCTGTAACTCAATTATCCACAAACAAGGAACAGGACCCAGATGTGAAGTCAGCATGTGCTGTCACAACACCACTGCCCTAAAACATCAAAGTAAGCTGCAGCGGATGCTGAGGGAGCAATCATTTGCCAATCAGTACTATCGCTCACAGCAACAACTCACCCAGGAATAAACCCTCTCATCATAACTCTGATTGACCTACTCTACACTGTATCAGTCGCTTCAGTTGTGCTGCAGAGTGTGGGGAAGCAGCTGGGCTGCTTTGCTTACTCTGCTATGTAGACGTCCTCCTCCCCAGCCACTTCCTCTACACCTTCCTGGTTGACCCTGAGGCGTTCCCAGGCCAGGTTGTATTTGTACTTTCACTATCGTGTTCTGGGTCTGCCTCTGGTCTCCTTCCGGTTGGATGTTCCCAGAGTTCTTAAACAGGGAGGCATCCCGGAGGAATCCTGATCAAATGCCTGAACTGCCTAAACACCGCCTTTCAATGCAAATGAGTGCCATTTCTCTGGTTTCAGTCTGAATGACACTCATAGCTCCTCTCAGGCTATTGAGGCGCAAATGGCCGTAAAGCTACCTTCAGACAGTGAGTGGTTGCTGCATGGCAACCGTGAGGTTGGTGGCAGCAGCAAGGAGAGATAAAGCTGCAGCCACTCTCGACAACCCACACCGCTACTAGCAGCTGCTGTCTAAACAGATGGTTGAACTAGTGGTAAGGTGAAACCTTACCACTATGGATCACCCTGTGACCATGGCAAACCCAGAAACAACACTGAGGAAAACACTGCAGAAACCAAATTGTACTGGTATCTGAATTTGCCAAATTATCTTCACCAGCAGTGAACAGACAAATATTAACAAATATTAATTAACTAAAATGGTCTAGGACAACAACGGCTGGGCCAAAACACAATGTTTATGATATTAGCAAGCTAAATTGACAAGCTAAATTAATGGATATAAATCATGTCATATTGCCAAACCATTTCCTCTACTTTAAGGCTGCCAGGTGGCAGACACAGCAGTATTTGCTCGTTGTTTCAAAACACCTAAAGGCTGAGCACAGAAATGCTGACAAGAAAACTCAATGTCATTCTTTTGGTCACTATCCAGAGATCATGCCCATGGGAGTGTGGGAACTAATCAGGAACTTCATCCTCTGGCTCAGCTCCCTCTTCACCACAACATTCTGGTGACATGGCACCAATCCACCTGTCCATCATAAGCTCTCTCTTACCCTCAGTCATGAAGAAGACCCAGAAAAACTTAGCAACTCACTCCCAACCCAAAAGAGGGAATCCTCTATTTTCTGGCACATGACCATGACCTTGTACTTCCAGGTCATGGTCTGTCATCTTAACTGCGTCACACTTGGCTGCAAACCATCCCAGTGCAGTCTGACAGTCACATGGCACAAAAAGAACTTCATAATCGGCATAACGTCCAAACAGCCTGTTTTTTATAATCATGGTCAGCACACCGAGGTCCTTAACTTTGCCTGCCACTAAAATGGTAATGCATCAGACCCCTCATGATTAAACTGACACTAACTTGCACACATAACTATGTTCATCTGCAAAGAAACACAATAAACACAACCAATTTCCTGCTATGTGGGATGTGAGACGAAGCAAATTGAACTACTTGGAAATCCATTTTTATAGCGTCACTCCGTTATGAAATGTGTTAAAAAAATGTTTGGTTTGAAAAAAAAACAATCCTATCACAAGGTGCCCCTGAGAGAAATAATGAAAACTTAAGTAAGTTATGTAAATCCTGCCTTTGAGGGACTGAGGACAAGTGTTGTTAGTGGGACACCGTGCGGCACACACAGTCTCACCTCTCTCCCGCTGATGCATTCTTTTATCCCGTTCTAATTCAAATCCATTTCCTTCCTGTCACCTCCTTGACAGCACTGCTAATGTTGCTTAATAAAATTATGCAAAGGAACAGCGCTCTGTCCTGTTCTGAGCATATTGAATTATCTGTCTGAGGAGAGAGAGAAAGGGGAAAAAACCCAGGAGATGGATGACCTCTTCAAGTCACTGGCACATCTCTCTCTTTCTCTCTCTGAGGGTTAATATGGTTTTAATGAAACCCTGCTCCTACATTGATTTATGTCATAGTGCAAAATGAGTGAGAAGTGATGGAGAGGTTCAGTGTGAATCTGTTTTATTTACTAATAGTGAAGAAAGGAGAGGAGAGGAGACTATATTACATAAACAGCAAAGATATAGACAGCTGTAAGTGAACCAATGTGAAGCATAAATCAGGGGGATTCATCACTTTACCAGTTACCTAAATCCTTCCAAATGATATTCAGTTTTCTGGAGTAGCCGTGGGTCTGTTTCTGCGGGTTAATATGGTTTTGATACACCGTTTTAATGCTGCATGAACAGAAAATTGAAGGGAGAGCGAGCGAGAGATGACAGTTGCTTACGGGTTCAATCTGGAGCTGCTCCACTTAACTAGAGGATGAACAGAAAAGAGCAGAGGAGAGATGATGATTTAAGAGAGCCGAGTAGTAATATGCTACACTCAGTGGGCTGCAGTCTCTCTGGTGATGAGAGCATTGTCATATTAATAGGATCTTGTATTTAAATGTGTGTATGTGTATGTGTGAAGATGAGTAGATATATAGTAAATATGGAGAAAAAAGCACTGCTGGCTGGTACAGCTCCACTGAAATCAGCACAGCAGAGAAGGACAGGAGTCAATACTTGTATAGATAACAGATAAAACAGGACAGGAAGGAAGTAAAGAGGAGGAGAAGGGAGACAGAGGAGATAAGAAGGAGATAAAAGAGGTGAGACAAGGTGAAATGAAATAAAAGGGGAACAAGGAAAGGAAAAGTTTGGGTGAGATGACACAAACTAGTTTACATAAAGAGAAAGTTAAACAGACATGACCTTCATTATCATTCAAGAAATGTGAATTAAGAATAATAAGGTGACATAGAAGAGTCAGAGTGAAAGACATGTAAAAATAGAAGGCTGTGAGACTCAGAACAAGATACTGTAAACTGAAAAAGACATCTCATCTTGGATGTATGACCATCAGATCCAAAGGTGTAAACTGGGGCACTAATGTTGCATTCACGTGATATAGACTTTACCGTAATTACCAGTTTCTGATTTATAAATACCGTTCATGACATCTTATTTGTACTTATGAGTGGGAAAATATATACAATATATCTGATATAAGTGCCTTAAAGGCAAACAAATATGGACGCCTCAAGGGAATTAACTTTAATGGATACAGTGGTATATTGTTCATGCACAATACTTTTAAAGGGGATCTATTATCACTGCAAGTAGGAATAGGTGTTGACTGCCTCTGCCACTTCTTTAATCCTGTCTCACCACTTTCCAGTCCTGTGCTGCAGTTTAAAGGTTGTATGCCTCTGGCTCTGTATACACACCTTCTCCGCCGAACCGCTGTTAGTTGTTAGTCTCTGCAGACCAGCTGTTAGCCTATCTCAGCTTGCTAGCGATCTACCGGCGTACTCAACAAACTGTGCATTATCTACTGTGGTATACCCTGACTGGACTCTTCTCTGCCACAATATCAGGACTATCCCTGTCCTCTCTTTTTGTCCCATCATCCTACTCTTCATCCTACAGCTTCACTGCTGTGCTGCTGCAGTGGTCCGAGGCTGGGTGTTCCTCCCCAGCTTGTGGCGTCGGTGGCTAGCTGGCGCTCCTAAGCTGCTGAAAAGGTGTTCATAAAATACTCCAAACTGGAGCTACTGAACCTCCTCTGTCACATCACTCCAAACCCCCGCACTAACACTGCATTCCTCGGACTCCTGCGTCGCCCCCATTATGTGCACAGGGCCTCCTGATGAAAGTTTATTTACTCGGATTATGCTATTCCCTCTGTACTGTCTGACAGGAAATCCATCGATGACAGGCGATGTGACAACGTCATTACAACAAACCACACGTACGTACTGGCAATCTGAGGCCCCTGGTCTGCGTTGACAGTGTCGCTCCTCCCATATCGCCTGCCTCAGCATCTATAAACAACACTGCAACATTTATGCTGCTGAATACTGACTATGTGGGATATATAATGTTACAATGTTGGATTCATATTAAATGTGGCCAAACTGTCAAATAAAAAGGTAAACATATGTAGAAATAATCCCTGTGAGCAAAAAGCACCGGTTTCAGACTGCTCTGAATGCTAGGTTTCCAACAGTTTTTTCTACTTTCAAACTGAGCTGATGTCAGTGCGTGGTCACCTGCTGCAGTTGTTGTAGTTGTTGGAGTTCACTGCTCCACTCCGCTAACATTATGGCATTTCTGTGGCTGTTTCTGCTTATACTATTCCTCCCTCCATTATTTCTAAATGATCTTCTGAACAAAGAGCTCCAAATATCTCCAGATCTTGTTGTGTGGATCGGTTTTATTAGAAGAATAGCACCACTAACAAAGCTCTGCTAAAACAGTGGATAAGCACATTTCATTTACTGTTAATTCTTTACAATAAAAGTCTCCTGTTATTAAGTTATTTAAAAGCTTTTAATATGAAGCAGCAAAAGCAGGAAATGTTGGTTTTTCATCAGCAGTAACTTGACATGACTCTGATTTGTGCTAAACGTATTCTAAACGTCTTCTAACTCTGTTAGAAGCTACAAAAGTGCTAAGAGCTGAACACATATAGGATAAAGATGTCAAACAATAAGCAGGTAATGAGCCTTACCAAACAGAGACATCCAGCTGTAATATTTGCGGATGTTTGTGCTCTCCACTCACATATTTCAGATCGGATTTCGGCTTCAACAAGTACAGATGTATTTGAGAAGTTTATATTTTGAGTAAAGAACAAGAACAAGAGGCAAAATCCGACTACAATAGTTTGCTCCGGAGCCTTCGCCAATGAGAACAGAGTGGACTTTTCGGGACGGGGGCAGAGGGAAGGGTAGTCCAAAATGGACTGTGTCAGAAGGCTGTACTGAGGGGCTGCATAAAGGGCCAGTATAAGATAAATAAGGAGTGTTTAGAACTGTGAATCATACAAAGCTACTCTAGCAGAGTCCAAAAATAAAAATACACAGCTGGAAATGAGCATAATAATAGGACCCCTTTAATCCTCACATGACCAACTCTTCAGTCATATAACTGTCTTGAATCATTGTAAATACTTTCATGTCATAAACATGGGAATCTTTTCCATCTCTACACCATCTATTGTGACCTCTCTTTTGCAGGAACACCCTGATCACACTCAAATTCACACCTGGAGCCTGGGGAGAGGCAAGCGCTGCTTCTTTGCTTCTTTGCTTCTTTGCTTTTCACTGCCAGTCCAGGGGATTCAGCTGGCGACCTTCTCGTCACAAGCTTGCTTCTCTAACCTTTAGGCCACCGTTAGACAGTGTGACAATGGGCCAACAGGCACAATAGCAGGACCCTGAAAGTGAGGCAGCTAAATAGAAGGCACGCATCATTTATTTTATTATTTACACCTGTGCTTCCATGAAAAGGCCTGAACTAACATCTAACAAACATCAGGGCAGTCATAGTTTAAATTACTCAATAAGGTCAATTAGGTGGCAAGAACTGAATTAGCTATAATTATCAATCAACCTATACTACATTTATTAATTGATGTTAAACCTGTTTATTCACTGTGTATGTATACTGTATATGTGCAAAAGACAGTCATACCCAACAACAAGTATAATATGGCCCACTAAATTGTGTTTTTGTTTTGTTACAATGCTGTGTTTACACTGTTGATTACTTGAACACTTGACACTACAAAATATATTTTATATGCTTACACTTCACTAAGGGCTTTAGCAAATGAAACATTCTGGAAAATTGAGAATTGCAATCTAATGAGAGAGTAAAAGAGAAACACAGGCAGCATGAGAAGGATAAAGCATGTTCATAATATTTGAAACACACAGGCGGTACAGTAGGTGCCATTTTACACACAAGAAATAGAGGAAAGTTTCCCTCTTTGTGAGGGTCAGTTGGAGCAGAGAGCCCCAATTGGTCCATTGAGATCTTTTCAATAATGAACATAATTACATCTAGAAGTCTTGCAGCAATCTCTGACTAAGTGCTCTCTGCCTCCTAATTGACCAGCACTGTAATAAGAGCCAGACACTCTTTACATAGAAATTAATGTCATTACAACAAATGATGGAAAGTGAGGATCACATACTGATATGAATAGGGCAGAGACTCCACATTCATACAACCTCTTTCACATCCATGCTCTGTAAAACTACAACATTAAGGGAGCGCTGTGGTAGCCAAACGGTTACAGTGCATGCGACAAAACCACAATGGTTTGGTTCAAATCCGCCTGGGGACCCTTGTTACATGTTGTACCCCTCTCTCTACCCTTTGTATCCTGTCTGCTCCTCCACTGTCAACTGTTGAATAAAGGCAGAAATACTCAAAAACATATATTAACAATAAAAAAATAAAAACTACATTAAAATCCCAGGCAGTGTCAGTCGCCTCCTTGGTTCTTTAGAAGTGTTACACTCACTGACCGAGCCGAAATCATTGCCACAACAGATTAGACATGCATACTACACCAATAAATAACTGTCCAAAGAAAAGGCAAAAATGCCCAAAAACATATCTCTTAAAAAAAAACCTACAATATTAAAATCCCAGGCAGCATGTCAGTCGCCTCCTTGGTTCTTTAGAAGTGTTACACTCACCGACCGAGCCAAAATCATTGCCACGACAGATTAGACAAGCATACTGCACCAATAAATAAAACAGTCACAGGAGGTATGACTTTCTTTCCCCTTGTCTTCCTCCTTCCTGTTCATCTTGAGCCTTGTAAACCAAACAGAGCAGAAGCAATGTGTGTACTGAAGTGTTGGATTTCCTTCACAGGATATTCATGTCAGCATGCATATGTGTGTGTGTGTGTGTGTGTGTGTGTGTGTGTGTGTGTGTGTGTGTGTGTCACAGTTCACAGGGGAAGCTGCTATGAAGCTCTCCCATTCAAACTCATTCTAAAAGATAGACCAGCTAACAGAGAGAAAGGTTGCGAAAGTTAATGATGGCTGAATTGTTCAGTCTGATGCTGCCTTATCTAAGTGAACTGTATCAGCTGTACAACATTATCTAAATTCATATCATCCAAAATAAATTTCATCAAACAGCTCTGCATGCATGTGAAGAGTCAACACGTCCTCACCATTAAACGAAAGTATAGATCTAAAATTCACCTGGTAAAGAACGACCAACAGTTATGTTTACACCATCTAGCCTACTCCTAATAAGGGAAAATCCACAGATTGTAAAAAATATGGCCATAGTCACCATGACGTCACCCACATGGTTTGTGGACTGCCATTTTGAAGCCGCTAGCTGCGCTAGCTGCTAGTATGGTTAGCATGGTGGATTTACAATCTATGGTTAACAGTGATAATGCTAATGCTAACTTCCGCTAATGAAAAACAGACCTAAAACCATTAAAACAAAATGTACTCACTGGAAAAACTGAACAGATGACTCCTTAGAGGGTCTTTTTTAGGTGACCATAAGTTACAATTAACTTTCATGAACTGAAAATACACTGTGAAATAGCTGCAGCTGTGCCTATACTCTGTGAATCTGGGGTTACGCCATGGTTATGTTATGTAAGCCACGTCCTAAAGCATACACTGCTTTATCGCCTTTTTTGCTCTAAATGGGGCCATAATTTACAAAATGAACATCATGCTGTATTGACGAACACTTGAAAATAGTGATTGAGACCATAAACTCATTAGGAAAGTGTTTACTGGGGTAATAAATCAAGTGAGAAGTAGCGTCATTTTCTTATAGACTTCCATGCAATCAGGCTTCTTTTTGCAGCCAATGGAGTTGCCCCCTGTTGGCCATTAGCGAGAATGCAGGTTTAAGGCACATCGGCTTTGGCTTCACTTTTCAGACCAGGAGCTCCCCTCTTGGGAAAATAATCTTATCAGGTTACCTTATGCTGATGTCATCTGAACTATGGCACTTCCCCGGGTCATAATTACCACGGCTGCTAGATGGCATAAATGAAATTACAGGTTGTTTTTGCTGGCCTGAATTTAGACCTATACTGTTTTTTTGAGAGCACGGGCTGGAAGAGTTGTTAGCAAATTAACAGTTCTAACAAACTAAAAAAAATACAGGTGCAATGTTATTTCAATCTTTCATCTTCCTTTTAACTCGAAAAACACGAAACAAAGGAGGCTTAAGCTCAAGCAAGAAGCTTTCCTTTTCACTTTATGATATTCTTTGTTCCATTATATCAGTAGAAGGCATTTAAAGGAATAACAAGGCAACTGATAATAATATAATAATAATAAAGTTGATTTATGTATCACTTATCAAAACCAGCAAGGATACATACAAGGAAGACATAAAAGGAACAAAGGACAGAATGAAATGCCAAATACACACACATTCCAACTTATATATCATTAAAAACAGATACAAATAAATAATAAAATGAAAATAAAAATAAAAAAAATGAATGAATGAATGAATGAATGAATGAATGAATGAATGAATGAATGAATGAATGAATGGGGAAATTAAATTAACAAGTTATTGCCAACAGAATGAATGAATGAAATTGAGGGTTATCAAGAATGAGACAAAAGTGCAATGAGGGGGCAAATAGTTAGTTACTAACTAAAGCCAATTACAGCAGTAGTAGATATTCAAGTGGCAAATGGCATGCAGTGGCTAAACTGATACTTGTGACTTCAGTGTCTTTGCAGTCTTTCTTCTTAGTTGAGAGTTTCTTTCTGGAGCTTTCAGCTCTCAGCAAAAGTGAAAAAGACAGCGGCTGAAATGCAATGAATGGGCCATAACGGCTGGAAAGAGAAAACAGGAGAAGCTCAGACAAAGAGTTGTAAAATATAATAGGCGTGAGGGTCCTTGGTACTCTTTTTGAGGGAACACCTTGATTACTAATTAATTTCTTTGTGTGAAGAGAAAAACTGGCAACTAAACTAAAAGGGGAATAATTTTATTCCTATCCTATCTAGGGAGAATATTTGAAGGCTTAGCACTTGCAATTGGATACTCACTCATTTCTGTCATCGATGTTGACATGTCATGAAAACCAGTGGAAAACACTTAGAAATTGCATAATATTGATTAACCAAATAAATAAATAAATAAAAATCAATAAACCTTAATTTTCTAATCTGTAGCTAAATCTATGTTGCAGCGGAACACATAGTTCTGCTATTGAGCACAGTTAATAAGTTCTGTTTATGTTCTTCATGACATCTTTTATGCCTTGAGGTCAGATGTCATTGTGTGTATGTGCTCTTGTATACACACTGTTAGACTAAAACACCGTAAGGTTTCTGAGAGAATCTAACTTTGTCTTATGTTCATGTGTTTGTCCACTACACATTATTATGTTAATTACAGCTCACTTAAATCTGCAGTGCAGAACTTTCACATATCAATGAACATCTGTTACATTCAAGTCCGTTCACACAATACTGATTAAGCCTATCACCGCCAGATAAATTTCTCTGTATTTCACAGTATACCAGAGTTTTTAATCTGTTGTTGGGTTTGAAATTCACATGATGGCTGGGTGAATGCATACTGCGCATGCTCTATGGGCAGAGCATGTGCACTAGAGACTTCCACCAGCCGAGCCGGCTGAATTCTGGTTAGCTCTCTGCTAACTTGAATTGGGATAAAATAATCTAATTGTGCAACTCATTTAGACTTCCAGATGTTATCGGACCAAATAGATTAAATTCTGATAGTGAAACGAGACATTTTGTGGGAGTTGTGTGACAATCAAAACATAATATCCATGTATCCATTTATCCATCGTTTTACAGCCACAACAGTAGGGACAGAGTGATGACGAAAGCATGTGTTGACAGTGTTTTTGTAATTACTCTCACTGCCAGAAGGGGGAGACTAATATCCCACACTCCAGCTTTAAATTAAATGAGATTAAACAATTACATGGCTCAAAGCCTCAATGAGTGATACTCTCGAGAAGATAGTTATTACACCAGTAACTTGTTGGATAATTAATTAGTAATTAATTCGAATTAAACTAGCACATTAATTACTTAACACACCTACTGAACTGCAGCAAAACGTGTAACAGAAACCTTTCAGTGGAAAGCAGACACACTCAAGATTAAAGTAATCAAAGACTCTTCGATATAGAGTGTCATGGATAAAGGAGATTTTTTTAAAGGCTTTTTTTTTTTTGCACCAGTCCTGGCGCTGAGAGGGAGAGGAACAAGAAGAAAGCATGATGATAATAATGAGATAACAAAAACAGATCCTTTATTTGCATCAGCTGTTGCTGCATAGTGACTCTGAGTTTTTGAGGCTCCATGTTCAGTAGCATAAGTAAATCATTGCATAGTTGATTTAATGTTGCTAAGAGGAAGACGAGAGAGCAGAGAGGCGGAGGAGCTTCACCTGAACCATTTTACTCCTCTTTGCTCAATCTGTTGGTCAGCTTCTTTGTCTTCTTGACTGTTGAGGTCATATTATATAAGAGGTCTGGGGGAGATGGGTTATTACTGCTGATTGCAGGTGTAGTAATAATAACTGAAACTGCAGGGCACAGAATGTGGGTGGCAGTCATTTATATTCCAAAATAACAGAAAAATTTTATGGGTTCAGATATGTAATAAGGAAAATGGCTTAACAGAAAAAAAAGTTATGTGTTGTTGAAACTTTCTTGCTGTTCTAAACTTAAAGGGGGCATATTATGCACATTTACAGATCTATATTTATATTCTGGGGCTCTACTGGAATATCTCTGCATGATTTACAGTCCATGAAACTCTTATGTGTCTTATACTGGTCCTTTATGCAGCCCCTAAGTTCAGCCTCCGACTGAAACAGGCAGTTTTAGCTCCGGTCTCTTCAAGGCCCCCCTCCCAATGAGCCCAATCTGTTCTGATTGGTTAGCTTCTGAAAGCTGCATAAATAAACAGTAGTAGTAGTATTTCAATTATTTTTCTCGTTCTCAAAAGGGAAATTTCTTAATTACATCTGTACATGTTTGAGCCCGAATCTGATCGAAAATATGCAAGTGGACAACATGAACAACCCATAGAACAACCTTAGCGACAACCTTAGCAACAAAGACAATGAACTGATGGCCGTTTGTAGGCATGTGCGGACAATCTTATGCCATCAAAAGCAAGAAGTAGAGGTCACAATGCAAAACAAAGTCTTCAATGCAGGCTGAAGACTGGGCTTTTGGCTTGCACGGAGCATTTCAACGTATGTTCTTCCAGCATCATATAAAGTATAAGTATAAAAATAACAGAAAATCACAAAAAACATATGTCCCCTTTAACTTCAAATCTGTTCTTTTATTTGTTTTGCACATATGTAAATCTTTTTTGTTGTTACTATGTCTTGTTCTACCCCAGGATAGAACAGAGTATATAACCCCTATGGCAAAAACATGACTGAACCCTGAGAGATCTGCTTGGAAAATCATTTACAAAATCTAATTTTCCAAATACCAGTCGATCGATATATTGTACCAGTCAATAATTATTTCTTCTTTAGCCAACAATGAACATAATAAACACAGCAGAAAGGACAGTCATCAAGATCACCTTCTTCTTTTAAGATTCTTGTGAATTCTTTTGGAATCTGAAACAGTATTTTGATCACAACAGAGAGTCTTATACATTTGTTTATACCCAATTTAATTGTGCAGTTTGTATGAGAGCAGTATAACAGAACAAAATATCTGTCTTTCTTTGTTATTTTGATCTTATATTGGATGGAATGAATCAAAATCACAATGAAGCCACAAAGACACAGAATGATTAAGAGTCAAAAAAGAAAGAAAAAGTAGAATAGGAATAATTAAAACTATGAAATAGACATAAGGCTTTCTAGAGTATGAAGAACTTAATAAGGACCCAGCTGGCTGGTGTCCACGCTGAGAGAGATCAAAGACCCGTTGACTTTGAGCTATTGTTCATTCATTTCCACCATAAACCCACACATACGCACATATGCCCATTCACACTGTAAAAAGGGCTGCAGATGATTTCAAAGCTGGTTAATCATCAGTTAATCGTGATTAGTATGTAGATCAAAGTGCCGCATGTAGATGATAATGTCCATTAGGGGACTGATGGGATGGGTTTTAAGCACAGCTGGTGCCTGTTTGTTATGAACACCAACTTGTCTCTGACCAGATCACACACTGTTTACGTAACATTAATGTTGAATAAGCCAGACACGATATTTTCTCACTTGTCTGATCCACGGAGTAAACATCCTACAAATGTGTGGAAGCAAAAATTAATGGGAGGGGGGCTGAATAGAGAAGAGTGGACAGATTTTTTCATCTGTTATTGCCTGAGGGAACAGTTCTCATATCTCATTTCTAGCTTTGTTGTAGAGCTAACATTTTGGGTATTTCTGTCATCACCAAGTGCTTTCTCTTGCTGTTTGATTCACGTCCTCTGTCTTGTCTTTCACTTTGTTCCATGAATGAATGTATTTTGTCTTGTCTTATCCTTCATTTCCTCACACTTACTAAACTAATTTATGAATTATGAGCCTGGTGATAAGCAAGTTTTTCCTCCACAACTAATCAAGTATGCTGCATCCAGATGTGTCCTCAACATATCCATGTTCTCCCAAGTTGCACTACTTGCTACTACTCGCCTCCTTTGTCACGCTCTATTAATTTCAAAATTGTGATGCTGGTGCACATGGGAGCTGCATCTGTGCACCTCTACAGTATGTCATGGCAAAGTCATAGGTTTCAACACGTTGCTTGTAATGCATTGTGACTCCAACACGCTCTGACAATATTTACAGCCTTTGAATGACTAGCATCTGTGAGACCTTGAAACACTAACTCTTTCTGCATCAAAGGGGGAGATCATCCTCAGTGTTTGTGAGGCATGCCTGTTGTTGAAAGGACAGTAATTGTCTGCACTGAATGGTTCTTTAATTACCATTAATTGTTTGCTATCAAAGGATGTTTAGGAGAAGATTAAATAAAGGAGACTTTAAAAATCTGTCACAATGAAGGAGGATTCTGTCCAACTTAAAAATGAGCTTTAGTTTTGGGTTTAATATACTAATAAAGGTATTTCTCCTCACATGTTTGAGAGAAAAAGGAAATAGTCTTTGCTTTTTTTAACATTCCCCCGGGATGTGACTCTGTTTGGCCATTGAGCAGCGCTGGAGAGTGGGATAGCAGTGAGGAGGGAACACAAAAGAGGAATGATAGAGGGCTGAGAAAGCAGACAAAGCCCGTGGAGGGATGACAGGAAAGGACAGAATTAATGTGGAAGAAATATGGATGTATATTGTGGATGTAACTGAGAGGATTTGTTATATAATAAGCTGCTCGGAGAGAGAGAGCAGACTTGGCTGCATCGTCACACTGTGGACTGACTCACTGTCTTAATGTCAGGACAGATTTAACACAAATAAACACACAAGCAGAGAGTATGCAGAAATCCCTGCATACATTACAGCACAACACAATCTGAGAAAAATGCGTTTCAGGGACTCTTTGAACATAGAAAAGTCTGACATTTAGCCAGAGGACCTTGCAGGGCCAGCACATCTGCACAATGACATTCCACTAATTGGACGTTCACTTAGCCACTTTACTGAAATAACAGAAAGCAGGGGTTTAAATCCCCGACTTGATGGCTGACCTTCAAGTGGACTGGTTATGTTTGTATCTGAGCAGGGAGCTTTTCCTTCTGTGCTTTCTTCTTTCAATTGTATTAACAAAGGCATGTTTGATGTGGCCTCTGTCCTTTAGTGTTCTTCAAATCCCTGCAAATTTTCTGCAGACTCACTTTCACCTCAGTAAAGAAAATAAACAAACACGCTGACAACCTCTAAATCAACCCATTAGCTACTGACTGACGAGGATTTACTTTTTATCTTTTGGATGAACAGCACAGAAAATGTCATACAGCAGCACAGAGTGGTGTGTTTAAGTCTAGCTTAGTAGTCATTTGATATAACTTTGACGTTAATATACACATATAAACAAGAAGTCATTTCCTTATGAGCCATGAGTTAATATTCATAGCTCGTAAGGAAATGAAATAATATTTAACATTTAAGTTAAGCTGACTTCATGCATCTTTTCCGGTGGGCACTCCTCTCCTCTGTACAGTAAACACCCCCCTCTCACTCTGCTCCTCTGCAGTGCATCCTAAACTGGCGCCTAGCTGTAGGTAGGCCTGGGTGGGCCCTGAAACCACCCACTTGCCACCCAGTCAAAAGGCTTCCTTTTTTGCTGGATCATCCAGTGAATACTGGTCAATGAACACTGTTTCAATTATATGACTATGCCACCAACAAAAATAAAACAATTCTTGTGTCATGCTTCTTGTTTACCATATGATGATGATGATAGGTCAGATTTTTTGAGTGGCAGTGCATTTCGCGAATGCCAGATTGCAAGCAGCCCCTCTTCTTTCACTCAGCGTACAGCCCAACCATTGCACAGAGGAACAGAAGCTGTCCACTAGCTAGCTGCTTTTAATGTAAGTTAAGATAAAAACCATGGCGTAACAAAGCAGTGGGCTTAGTTTTGTCGCAAAAAAACTTTGTGAGGAGCAGGAGGAAGAGTATTCAGCTCAAGTTCAGCCATCATTCTCAACTCAGACACCTACTCCTGCGTCAGTTTGTCCTCAACAAGTGCCAAGTAGTAACAACACATACGTGGCTGCTAATTCATCCCTTTCCCCATCAGCAGCAGCAGCAGCAGCAGCAAGCTGTACTGTTGAAAGACTCTTTTCAGCTGTCAGTCAGATAAAAACTGGCATCAGGGCATCAATGATGACATACAGACTGAACTCTTTGTCCCTGCTCTCCTTTGAAAGAGAACTGACTGAAGCGTTGCTGTTGCTTCTGTCAGCTGTGTGTGTGTATGAGTGAATATGTGGCTGCTGTGCCAGGCTATGTTGCTGTTAATGTTTGTCATGGTGTCTGTAACATCACCTCTAAGGATGTATAAGGTTTGTATGATTAAACTGTAGTGCATTCAAGCAAGTATAGTTTTAATGGCCTATTTTGGTTTCAGAACCTGTTAAGTATGATTGGTCTTGGATGGGCTAGGCCCATCTGATTTTCTCTGTACTACACACTATGATTTCTGTCTACACTACTGATCTTAAAGTAGTGAAATGCTAATAATCTGAAGACAGACATGTTGCCAGAGGGACAGTGATCAGATGCCAAAAGGTGACCAGTCCAGTATACTCTCTGAAATTTCCTGCTTGATTCACAGCGAGTGTCTACTGTGCTCTGGTGTTAATGAAGGAACAGCAGAACGAATGCAAGGCCATGCTGCCTTCAGGCTACAGGATGCTACCGCTGATTGTGATCAATTACAGTCAATAGAGCTGAAAATAAATAATGAAACTCAGTGACACTGTTTAAAGAAGTTTTCTCGACTTATTCTCCACAGTGATTTTCACATTGTCAGCTCAGCATGGACTGTTTTGACTGGTAGAAGCCTCTTTATACACACTAATTAGATCTTTCATTCTGTGCAGATATATATTTTGGTGCAGTGATATTTCTGTGGCCAAATTATCCAGTCAGTCTTTGTTTAATAAACACAGCTTCACATTGAGCAGGTCTAGACTGTACTTTTTATTTTACAGAGACCCAACATGAGCAAGCACTTGGAGGTGGCAGCAAGGAAAAAATGCCCTTTCACGAAGGACGGAAGAAACCTCCAGCAGAACTGAGCTCTACGGGAGTGGCCATCTGCCTTGACCGGTTGGGTTGAGAGAATAAGAGGGAGGGAGGGGGAGAGAAGCACAATAACAACAATCATAACAATAACAATGATAATTAAAGCTGCAAGCAGCGTTGGTCGGGACCTTGCACTCTGGCCCGTCGGGATCAGATCATTTTGCTTTTTAAAAATGAGGGATATTTCTTACAAGTGTGGTGTGCTTTTATTTTGAATGATGATGATGAATTGATTGACGTGTACTGTCAGGTGTGTGGAGACAATGAGTAACTACAGCTGGACACAGAAAAATACTCATATATTTGAATGGAGCGTGTAAGCGAACCCACATCTTTTTGAACATTTACTGCTTCCACATAGTTTTAGATACAGAATTCATTTAAACTTTAAATGAGTCACAAGACTTTGACCTACAAATCTTGAATTTATATGTTTTTTCTATCTCTTACTGTTTTTGAGATATCAGAGTGTGAGTTTTAAAGTCTTTTTTCGCTCCTCCTGTGATTTTATAATGAGTGTGTATTGCGGAATGTTTCACAGCTCTGAGGGAGTGACATCATCAGAGGCAATTGGAGAGGAGGATTTTAGAGTAATCTTCTTGTGAAATCTCCTCATAAATCCCATGACTTTGGCCAAATCTTACATTAAAAATCATATTTTAGTAGGAAATTTTGTGGCGAAACCATTGATACAGGTTTGAAATTGGTCAGACTTATAGTTTAGACGTCAGAAGCCTCTGTTTGACAAAAAGTTCATGCCTCCCCATTGTTTTACATTGTAAGGGTGATGTGGCACTGCAACTTTCAGAGCTAATAAAATCCAAACCATTCGAGTTATTACAAAGTTTTTAGCAAATTTTTTTCAGCATAGTGTGATAAGTCATCTATTAAAGTTTGAAGCCGATACCATTAACGCCCTTGGAGGAGATAGTGTTTGTTCGGGGGATTTAGGTCAGGGGTGTCAGTGTATGATTTGTAGGTCTTGATGAGACGAATAATTAAGTTTTGGTTTAATCTCTCTACAACATTCCTACGGGCCATTTTAGTTACCTAGGTGGCACTAGAGAGCACATTTTGGCACTTTGGGGATTATTTTTACATTTTATCAAATTTTTCACCAGACCTTTGGTCAACAGAAATTTGGTGAGTTTTTGAGCATGTTTAGGGGTCAAATTAAGGGTTTAAATGGCGTAATAATAAAGAAAGAAAGGAAAAAAGAAAGAAACAAACACATGAAAAACAATAGGGGGGGTGAGAAGGATTTTAAATTCTACTCTGGATTTTACAGGAAGCCAATGCAGCAAAGCTAAAATGATAGTCTTTAGAGAATTGTTAGGGCAGGATGATAATAAGGAATTGCAATAATACAGCCTAGAAGTACCAAATATGCGGATTAGTTTTTCTCCATCTTTTTGAGACAGGATGTGCCTGATTTACATAGGTGAAAAAAGACAGTCCTTGAAATTTGTTTTATGTGGGAGTTAAAGAACATATCCTGATCAAAGATAACCCCCAGATTCCTTACGGAGGTGCTGGAGGCCAGGGTAATGCCATCTAGAGTAGCTTTTTCAAGAGATAATGTGTTTCTAAGGTGTTTAGGGCCAAGAGGTCCTTTGTCCAATGCAATTAGGAGGTAATTTGTAACTTTCACCAGTGCTGTCTCTGTGCTATGATGCGCTCTAAATCCTGATTGAAAATCCTCAAATAAACTATTTGTTATACAGAAAGTCATACAACTGACTTTCTCAAGGATCTTAGAAAGAAATGGAAGATTAGATATAGGTCTATAGTTGGCTAAGACGCCTGAATCAAGAGTACGCTTTTTAAGAAGAGGTTTAATTACAGCTACTTTAAGGGACTGTGGTACATAGCCTGTTACTAAAGACAGATTGAGCATATTTAATAAAGAAGTGCTAACTAAGGGTAAGACTTCCTTGAGCAGCCTAGTTGGGATGAAGTCTAAGAGACAGGTTGATGGTTTGGATGAAGAAATCATTGAAGTTAATTCAGGAAGGTCAATTGGAGAAAAACAGTCTAAATATATATCAGGATTTACAGCTCTTTCTAAGGTTCCTGTGTTTGTGGATAAATCGGTGCCTGTTGAGGGCAGGAGGTGTTGAATTTTGTCTCTAATAGTTAGAATTTTATCATTAAAGAAGCTCATGAAGTTGTTACTAATGAGAGCCATTGGAATACATGGATCAATAGAGTTATTACTCTTTGTCAACCTGGCCAAAGTGCGGAAAAGGAACCTAGGGCTGTTTTTATTCTCCTCTATTAATGATGAGTAATAGACGGCTCTGGCATTACAGAGGGCCTTCCTATATGTTTTAAGACTATCCTGCCAGACTAAGTGAGATTCTTCTAGTTTGGTGGAATGCCAAATTATTTCAAATCTTCGCATTGTTTGCTTTAATTTGTGGGTATAGGAGTTATACCATTGAGCTAACCCCTTCTGTTTTATCTTCTTTTTTAAAAGGGTGATGGAGTCAAGTTTCATTCGCAATGAGCCTGTGACACTATCAACAAGATGATCAATTTTAGGGGGGGGGGATTCACATAAGAGTCCTCTGTAGTATTGAGACATGGAATTGAATTCAGTGCTGAAGGAATTGCTTCCTGAAATTTAGCTACAGCACTATGAGATAGAGATCTAGAGAAGACATTTTTGTCTAATGGTGTGTAATCCAGTAATATGAATTCAAAAGTTATTAAGTCATGGTCCAATAAAATAGGATTTTGTGGAAAAACTATTAAATGTTCAATTTCGATGCCATATGTCAGAACAAGGTTGAGGGTGTGATTAAGACAGTGAGTGGGTTAATTAACACTATAAAAGAAGCCAACTGAGTCTGATAATGACATAAACGCAGTGCTAAAACTATCATTATCGACGTCTACGTGAATATTTAAGTCACCTACTATAATTACTTTATCTGTACTAATAACAAGGTTTGATAAAATCTCTAAGAACTAAGAGTAGGACTCTGAGACTGAGAACAAGGCTTTTGAATGAGTTATAATTAAGTTTACGTCTAGGGTTGATTATTATGCTTGAGTTAAAAATGGCTGCAACTCCACCTCCTCGGCCAGTATCTCGAGGAACGTGAATATTAATATGACCGGGGGGAGTGGATTCATTTAGGATTCATATTCTTCATGATACAGCCAGATTTTAATAAGACAAAATAAATCAATATGATGATCTAAGATTAGATCATTTACTAATACAGCTTTAGATGTCAGAGACCTAATGTTTAAGAGTCCACCTTTAATTCTCCTGTTTTGTTGTACTATTGCAGTGGTGTGTTAATTTTTATTAGATTTTTATGAATAACTCCTCTTTTGTTTATTTTAGATTTAATTGATCTAGGTGGTCGGAGGGCATCATTAATTATTTATATTCTGGGGCTCTACTGGAATATCATTGCATAATTCACAGTCCAAAAAAATCTTTATTTATGTTACACTGATCCTTTACAAAGCCCCTCAGTCCAGTCTACATCTGAAACAGGCTGTTTTAGCTCTTATCTCTTTAAGGCCCCCCTGCTGAAGAACCCACTCTGTTCTGATTGGCCAGCTCATGGATGCTACATAAACAAACAGTAGTAGACAGATTTCCCTTCTTTTTCTCTTTCTTTACTTGAAATGAGAACTTCTCGAATACATCCAAGCATGATTGAGCCCAAATCTGACCCAAAATATGCGAGTGGACAACATGAACAACCTATGAAACAACCTTAGCAACAAAGGCTACAAAATGGTCAGCTGTTTGTGGGCATGCGTGAACAATCTGATATCATCATGAGCATGAAGTTGAAGTAACATTGCAAACAAAGCATTCGGAGCATGCTGAACCCTGAGCTTCTGACATGCAGGGAGGATTTTATATACGTTCACCTCAGGTTTTGGACCTTTGACCATGTTTAACAAAGGCATTTGGCATCATAACAGTATATAAATAAATGAAAATCACAAAAAGCATAATATCTCCCCTATAAACTGAATATTCTTGGAAACAGTGTCTGTTTCCAATTAGAGCCAAGCATGCTGAGATAATCAATGGTCACCCTTATCCACATGCAGCAGATATAACTCTGGTAATCACTTCATCAAGTGGGAACGTGTCTCTCCATACATGCAGGCAGTAACAGACCAAAGAAAAGACAAGACCACTTGTGGAGAAGGAGCAATCTCTCCTAGTGTTGACTGAACATTAATGACCTGAGCATGAGTATCAACTAAATGATTTATGCTCAGAGATGTGGTCTAGAAGGGTAAAAATCTGTCATGCAAGGAAATTTATAAGATACACTACATACTTTACTTTTGTATTGAGAGCAAAAAAGAATGGCACATACAAAATCTTTCAGTAAAAATGAACACCAGAAGGTCCATTGCAGGTGTTGTTGTTATGTCCTTCTTTTTGTTCCTTCTTTGTTCAGGTATAATGTGGCTTAATGGATTCAAGGAAACCACATAAGCTCCTGCTTCAGAGATCAGCACTCATGAATACGATTTGTCACACATTCAAGTGCACTTGTTCCAAAATAGTAACAATATAGACCCTGTATCGAATGCATGTTTTGGGTGGCTGATGTTTTGCTTTAGGGATTAAGTGGTACATTCACTTCACAGTCAATTTGTGCAAAGGACAAAATCTATGTCAAGCGTTTGGGTGGTTCTATAATTGATTTTAAAGCACAAAATATATGGCAATGAACAGCTGAACAAAGAGTTGAAACATAAATTATGCTTGTTATTCATACGGGATGATTACTGAAATCCAATAACCACTGCTCCTACATGTCACATCTCAGCAATTTAGGAGTGAATGTTATTGTTAGAGGGCAGAGGGCAACACAACCGTGTTGTTAAACTTTTTATTTGTTTATCTTTTTTTTTTTTTATTAGTCTATTTTATTTTTCTCTCAATTGTTTGCATTGTACTGCACCTTGTAACTCTGGTTTTGAAAGGCGCTTTACAAATAAAGTTTACTTACTTACTTATAAAAAGTCCTGGATTTTAGTTTTAAAACTTTTATAAATTACTACATCAGTGACTGTAGACCACTTTCAGCACTGTGTTTTACAAAAGTTTATGGTTTATACAGATGTTACTCCTTTCGATTGACGTAATTGCTGTGGTAACTCTGCAGTAATGCCACGGCGGCAGTGAAGGGGGGTGGAATAATTTATCCAGGAGTAGCTGCAGTGCGCACCGACCAACCACCAAGTGGCACATGTGAGCAGTCCAGATACAGTCTCTCTCTCTCTCTACTACTTTTGTTTCCCTACTCTGCCTCTGACAAGCTAGTACTTGTTGCCTTTGCTGGTTGGGTTGGTTAGGTTTAGACATGAGAAGTGAGACTGGTTAGAGTTTGAGTAAGAACATCAGGGTAAGCCAATCAGAGGCAGAGTAGGACGGGTCATGACTCAAATATATTGCCTACTGTAGGGTAGGGGTGGGCCCGAATAGAAATACGTTATTTGGCAAAGCACAAATAGTAGGTTTTTTACAAACATTTATTTCATACAAATAATTTAAGATTTGTTTTTGGGAATAAAAAAAAAAAACCCATGTCAAATACCAGCGCGCAGGTTGGTTACATCGCTGTCTCAGTCTCTCTCCTCTGCTCCGCTGTTGCGTCTATCAGCAGGTCTTAACGAGGGGAGAGGCATATTCTTGCTGAGCTACTGACACAAGCAAAACTGGATTTTTATGCCTATTTCCACTTTGATTCAAATACAAATACAAATATAAATAAACAAATATAGATACAAATACTAATACTGGGCTCTCTGCACATCCCTACTGTAGGGTAGTCAAAACAAAATGGCAACCATACTAGGCAAGCAGATGATGGGAGGAACAGCGAAATGCCATGAAACAATTTGATTCCTATCAAACTTTGATTTGAAGTGCCATTATTGAGTGTTAAGGGGTGCATACATTATTCGGCAGAACTGATTGTTGCTGCTGAGTAATGCATCAACTATTATTTCAGCTTAGGTCATTATTAAATGTATGAAATTCACACTGTCAATTCATAGATTTCCAGAAATAAAGTTACAGTGTGGATACATTATTCAGCAGACTGGTGAGTTTTACAGTATTTTCAGAAGACTGACACTTTGCCACCTAGGTTTTCAAGAACGAAGATGTCGTTTCAATGTAGACACACAATGGGTTACTATTCTGTCTGGAGCCATGCATTGTCTGGTAAAAGAGCGACAAGGAAGACAAAGTCAAGTGACGTAATTCCTGTCTTACAGTATGACCATGGTTGTATTATAAGAGCTGGATAGGGCTCTGCCGCTCAGCCTTGCAGCCATTTTTTTGCAGTGGCCACTTGCAGTATTGCAGCAAAAAATACCCCGAGCTGCGGTTCTCTGGCACAGCACTTCTCAGAGGCTGCGGATTTATCAACATATCAGTC